>NW_012267244.1:862580-864955 GCF_000151885.1 Dipodomys ordii | reverse complement strand
AGCTTTTTTTTTTCTGCTTATGTGGTGCTGAGGAATCGAACCCAGGGCCTCAGGCATGCAAGGCAAGCACTCTACCACTGAGCCACCTTCCCAGCCCAAAAGTCTTGTTCCTGTATACACCAAAGAACCCTTTCTTTCTTAAGGAATATTTCTGATCAGAAAATTTCAAAGGCATTGTAGTAAGCATTATATTATTCTATAGTTTCACATATTTCAATATTTTATTTATTCTTCTCTCTATAAATGTATATCTGTGTATCTATTGTGTGTGTGTATATAGTGTGTACACACACACACATACACACATACATACATACTCCTTCACACACAGAGGAAGGATTCATTTCAGTTCACAATTCCACAGGTTTTAGTCATGGAGGAAGGACATAGAAAAGGAAAGCCATTTACTTCATGGGAGCCAGAAAGCAAGAGTAATACGAAAGGGTAGGGTGATGACATACCCTTCCAAGGCATGCTGCCAGTACCCATTTCCTCCAATTAAACACCACCTTCCACACAGCCACAACTGATATTGCCTGCTTGGATTCTAACCAGCACTGTCCTTGAGGTCTTCACAGCTGTACTTCTATGAGAGGATCCCTTGACCGAGTGTGTTTGGGAAACTGAAGATTCACAACTCACCTTAGCATTTTAGAAGCTCTAAAAAAAGTTCCAGAGTGAAAAGATTTACTTTAATTTAGAGCTTCTGGATACATTTAGTGATTGTTTTATTTTGGTGTACTACAGTACTTGCTGTTTATTATTATTATTAAAAATTGCTATTTGGAAGTCACATGAAGGGCTTGAACTTTTAGAGAACATAGTGAGCCAGGAAGATTTTTGAAAAGAGACATGACAGGGTACCACTTGATTTTGAGGCAAAATGCTTTTATGAAGGTGTGAAAAGTAACTAGAAGCAACATCAGAAAAGCTGAGAGAAGATGATCCTGGTCCAAGGGAATGTAGGGAATGAAAAAACAAACATAAGAATACAAGAGAAATGCTAAGGAGGAGCCAGGCGCTGGTGGCTCACAACTCTAATCCTAGCTACTCATGAGGCTGAGATCTGAGGATTGCAGTTCAAGCCAGCCCTGGCAGGAAAGTCCGTGAGACTCTTATCTCCAAGTAACCACTAGAAAACCGGAAATGGTGCTGTGGCTCAAGCGGTAGAGCTGAAGAGCGCAGAGTTCAAGCCCCATGACCGACAAAAAAAAAGAAAAGAAAAGAAAAGAAAAAGAAATGTTAAGGAGGAACTAAATGGGTATGAGAACAGTAATAAAAGCATCTGCTTCTCACTTGGATGACAAGAAATCATACAACAAGGCTGGGAAGGTGGCTCAGTGGTAGAGCGCTTGTCTTGCATGCCTGAGGCCCTGGGTTCGATTCCTCAGCACCACATAAGCAAAAAGAAAAAAGCCAGACGTGGTACTGTGGCTCAAGTGGTAGAGCACTAGCCTTGAGCTGAAGAGCTGAGGGACAGCGCCCAAGCCCAGAGTTCAGGCCCCACAACTGGACCCTAAAAAAAAAGAAAGAAAGAAAGAAATCATACAACAGAGCACTCATTTATTTGATTGCAAGAGAAACTGATTTGATCAGACTTGGATCTTAGCATTTGAGATGTGCTCATGAAAAGAATGATATTTGTGGCTATGGGGATGAATAAATTTGACCTGGGAGAGTAGAAGGGAGGGTGGGGATTAAAATCAAGAACAGACAAGAGACCAGACAAGAAAAGGGAAAGAAGAGCAATATGCTAATTAATGCTACATTAACAATGGAGTAGAGGCTTGATACAAGTAGTTCAAGCCTGTCACCATAGCTACTTAGGAGTTCACAGAATAGCAGTTTAAGACCACCCAGGCATAAAAGGCAACCAGATTCCTTCTAACTCAATGGCTGGACAATGGTATGAGCTTGTTACTCTAGCTTCACAGGAAGTGCAATGGCTGGGTCCAGTCGTGTGTAACTGTTATCCACAGTGAAAGGAAGAAGCATAAATAGGAGAATCACAACCCAGGCAGACCTATGCATAAAGGGATTACTATTATAAAAATAACCAAGATAAACTGGCTAGAGGCATCACTTGAGTTGGAAAACACCTACCTTTATTCCCTAACACTGCAAAAAGAGTGAAGAGGAGAAGGAGAAGGAAGAGGAGGAAGAGGAGGAGGAAGAGGAGGAAGAGGAGGAAGAGGAGGAGGAGGTGGAAGAGGAGGAGGAGGAGAAAGAGGAGGAGGAGGAACTCCCAAATACCTCTCAGTCTTATCTCTTAACGTTAATGGACTGAACTCTCCAATTAAGCGACATAGACTGTCTAGTTGGATTAAAAAACAAGACACTTCTATCTGCTGCCTGCAGGAGTCACATCTTGCCCG
>NW_012267244.1:832097-844834 GCF_000151885.1 Dipodomys ordii | reverse complement strand
AGCGCTCTACCACTTGAGCCACAAAGACACTTCCGGCTTTTTTCTTTTTGCTTATGTGGTGCTAAGGAATCGAACCCAGGGCCTCAGGCATGCAAGGCAAGCGCTCTACCACTGAGCCACCTTCCCAGCCCCAAATGACACCCCTTTTCAACAGGTGATCCTCTTCTTATCCCTGACATTGCTTTCACAGTTTTCATGTCATAAAATTCTCATTCCATAAAGGTCTTTCTTTGGAACTATACAATTTGATTATTTTAAGAAAAGTGTGGTTAAACCATATACTGCCACATAAATTCAGCATGATATGTGTAGCATTAATTCTATTCACAGTATCATTGATTCTATTCACCGTGTAATTTGTGGTGTTGAGCAATCATCACTTTTATTTCCAAAATATTTATACCTCCACAGAAGGAAATTCTTCATCACTATCACAATTTCTTTTCTCTAAGACAACAGCGAGCATTTCACCAGTCCTTGAGAATCTTTTTGAGTATAACCCTAAGTCTCTGGGTACATATGTTTGACTGTAAGTCTTAATTAGATAAATAGTATTGACTTTCCCACTGTGGCTGGATGCCAGGGTATGTCTCCTCTAGACAGCCTGGTTGTGTAGGGAACAAAGAACACTAGGAGTGTTCCTTTATAGTTTTCTTTATAGCCTTTTAATTGTTCATGGCATTCAACCAATCTCTCCCAATTTCTCTAGCAAGATGCAAGTCAAAGACTGCATTGTCAATGAATGGTACTTAAAGAAGGGTCTAAATGACTGAAGGTAGGGAAGTATTCCATTACCTTGAATCCCTTACGGTATTTTTCACTGACTGCTGAAACAAACTTCACCCTTGATGATGTTATTCTTGATGATAAAATGTATTTGGCACATTAATTTTATTCATACTCAGCTTATCTCACCAAATTTTTACCATATAAATTCCATATTACCAGAAAAACACAGACTTTTACTTTTGAAAAAAATAGAAAATCACAGATGTATTATGATGCTATAACCCATCCTAGCTAGCACGTACTGAATATAAGCACACTATTCTCATGTGGAAAACATTGATTACATGTGATCTGGGCCTGTTCAATCATCTTGACAACTTAGCAACTACCTTAATTAGGAAATTACTACCCTAGAGATAAAAGTGTTTAACAAAGAATATATCCAAGACAATCCAGGTATTTATAAATACTTCAGTGTCATTGATTTATAGTTTACAAAATCTTCTACTAAAGCAAATGGGTTAGCAAAAGACAGTTTATAGGTTTATATGGCTTCTGGAGAAAAAAAAACTGAATAATAATGCTGATTTCCATCACCCATGATTATGGGTTATTATAACTGCCATTACCATGCACTTGGGTCTGTGCAGGGTAACTTTGTTCAGTTCCCCACACACCCTGTGGAGCCTCTAGATGAAATAGTGATTTAGTCCTGTGGGTTTCTTATGTAAATAAACATAAGCAATCATGGTTTTCTAACAGATACAATAATTCAACTTTCATTAGAGTCATCACAGGTAAGAATAATTATCTGTAATACCACTCTAGGGAGTTCACGAGCAAAATCATAAATATGTTTCTTAGGAATGAACAGCTAGCATTTGTTTTATGGTACAAATAAAAGAAAACAATGCAAATCATTTCACAACATTTATTTGGGATTTGGAATATGATTATGTTTACTTCAAAGTGGTGTGTGTGTGTGTGTGTGTGTGTGTGTGTGTGTGTGTGTGTGTGTGTAAGACAATAAATATTGGGGGAAAGTTTGGACCAAGAAAAGCCATCAAAGCTGGGCAGAATGGTGAACACTTGTAAACCCAGGGCTTAGATACTAAGGCAAGAGAACATGCATTCAAGACTACACTGAAGGACTCCTATCCCCCCAAAATAAACATTTAGTTTATAAAGCATATTTTATAAACTATAAAACATTTAGTTTATAAAGCATATTTTGATCCACTTGTAATACTAACTACTTAGTGGGCTGATATGTGAGGATCACAGTTTGTACCCAGCCTGGACAGGAAATTCTGTGATACTCTTATCTTCAATTAAGCACTCAAAATAGCCAGAAGTAAAGCTGTGGATCAAGTGATAGAGTGCTATCCTTAAGCAGAAAAGCTAGAAGGCTGTGCACAGGCCCTGAGTTCAAAGCCCACAATCAGTACAAAAGTAAATAAATACATAAGTGGCATTTTGAGAGAGAAGTCTCACAAAGAGTATAAATGAGGATGAATATGGTCTAAGTAGTATTTTGGCATTACTGAAAATAGAAAAATGAAGCTTCGCGAAGCTGTTTGAAGAAGGGAAATTGGGATAAGGGATTGTGATGGGGGAGTAAGGTTGATTAAGACACCCCATATACATGTGTTGAAATGTCACAATGAACCCCCTTTGCACAGCTAATGTATTCCACTAAAAATAATAAGTTCTCAACAAGACATTTTAAGGCTTATTCACAGTGTATGAAACAGTCCAACATTCTACTCCATACTACAACTACTCTTATTCTGTACATTCATCAAAATCATCCCAAATACGTTTACATCCGATAGGATATTAATGCTAAGCATTCAGTGACAGTCTTGAAAGAATCAGTATGTACACCAGCATGAAAGCGAACAGTACTTTAGAACTGCTAAGGCATTACTGTTCCTTTCCTGAATATAAAAATAACACAGGAATTATGTATAAAAAAGTGATACCTCTTATTAAAAAGCCATCTTTATCTCTACAGCCCATCTGCACTGTGATGTAATGCACAATTTCTTTTATTTTGAAGATTGCATAATAAGTAGTCTATTGTATGCACATACCACATTTTCTTTATCCATTCATCTGTTAGCACAAGTCTAAGTTCTTGGCTATTATGATTCATAGTGCTGCAATGATTACAGAGTGTTAATAGCACTTCAGATCTTGATTTCAATTCTTCTGGATAAATACCCAGAGGTAAGATTACTAGACCCTATGGCAATTCTATTTTAAGCCTTTTGAAAAACCTCCATATTATTTTTCCAGACAGGCCACTTCCATATGAGCTCCTACCAGTTGTCTTCAAGAGTTCACAACCCCACCAAAAATTGCTGCCTGGGGGGTGGGGGGGAAGATGCATATCATCATCATCATCATCATCATCATCATCATCATCATCATCATGTTTTGTTGTTGATAGTGGTCATGGGCTTGAACTTGAGGCCTAGGCATTATCCCCGAGCTCTTCTGTTCAAGGCTAGTGCTCTTTTACTTTGAGGCCCAGCACCACTTGAGGTTTGCTGGTGGTTAATTGGAGATGAGTCTCATAGACTTCACTGCCTATGCTGGTTTTGAACCACAAGTCTCAGATCTCAGCTTCCTCCTGAGTAGCTAGGATTATAGGTGTGAGCTACCACCAGCACACAGCTATTTTATTTTTATGAGCTATACAAGAGTTGATTTCACTGATGATATTTCCATTCCATGCATATATACAATGCATTTTATCCAATCTTTTCTACTGCTCTCTGATATTCCTCATTCCTTTCCTAATACAATTTCAAGAGTTTTCATTGTTCTTTTCATACTTAAAGACATTGACTTCAACGATACCCACTCACTTTCATCCTTATTAGCCCAATTCGCTAATATCTCACTTGGAATTTGTGTGTGTGTGTGTGTGTGTGTGTGTGTGTGTGTGGCAGACAGCCATTCTAATAGATGTGAGGTTGTGGTTTTGACTTGCATTTTGCTAGTGCCTAGTCACATTGAGAGGTTTCCATCTGCCTCTGGCCATTGACATGTCTGCTTTAAAATGGTTTTGAAGCAGAATAATAGCATTTTTTGGTGTTTTGTTACTTTTGTTTTACCTTCAGTTATAGCAGTTTATTTTGTATCTTAAGACTCTTAATCCGGATATATGATGTCACTATTTTCCCTCATTTCATAGGTTCCCTCTTCACTTTGTCAGTACTAAACTAGTTAAACTAGTAGTATCAGACTGAAATGTTGGTTGCCAAGGGATGAGGCAAGGAGAAATCATGCAGTACAAATCAACTGAAGTAAGGTGGCTGAGCCTAAATAATTTCTTGCAGACATCCTGGTGCCAAGGCAGGAGCTAGGGAGGAAGGGCTGTCCATGGAGCTCCAAGGCCTAGAGGTGAGATAAGCCATCCTCTATCAGTACAGACCCTCACCTGTCTCCAGGTGTTCCTATCACCTGAGGTGGGCATCACCATCTCCACATACAAACAAGATAACATCTGCATTTCTCTCAAGCAGAGCCCTCCTAGCTGACCCCATTGAGCCAGGCATCTGCACTTCAAAGGATGGCTTGTCTCACCCCTAGGCCTTGGAGCTCAGTGGACAGACCACCCCTATCTCCTGCCTAGACACCAGGATGTCTGCAAGAAATTATTTAGGCTCAGCCTCCTTTCTTCATTCCCCAGCTTTTGTGGGGGTTTTGGTGCCTAGGCAGGAGATGGGGGAGGGGGGAGGCTGTCCCCACCTCCTGCCTAGGTACCAAGATGGCTATGCTAGGCATTTGCATTTCAAAGGATGGCTTATCTCACCTCTAAGCCCTGGAGCTGGTTAGATAGGCCCTCCATCTCCTGCATAGGCACCAGGATGTCTGCAAGAAATTATTTAGGTTCAGCCACCTTACTTCACAATGGACACAGTTTCAAGTCAACAAGATAAATAAGCTTTATGGATTTAGTACACAAATAATGCATTGTATATGTAACAATATGCTGATAAAGTAAGTCACATTTTTAGGTGTTCATACCACAAACTCTATCATATATGTGTGTGTGTGTGTGTATCTATCTATCTGTCTATCTATATATATATATATATCACATTTTCTTCTTTTAATAGATATTTTTATTGTAAAGATACTGTTCATCAGGGTTACAATTACATGAGCAAAGTAATGAGTCAATTTCCTATCAAGCATTGTTATACCCTCCTTTATTTTTCCCCTACCATCCCTTTCCTCTGCCCCCTTCCCACACCCCTCCCCCCCACAAAATTCTAAAGTTCGTTTTCAACATAGTGTCTTATACTTCTTATTGTTACAATAGGTCATCCTGTATCCTTATTTCAGCATTTTGTTATTTCCCCTCCCCAAATTATATAAATATCTTTATCTATATATACAAATTAGATATATATACAAGATGCAAGACACCGGAATCAAATACAGTGACAGCAGGGGTAGTACAATGGGGGAAAAACATACAAAGAAACAAATAAACAGACCCACATAGTACATTATAAGTACAATAAAAAAGAAAAGCAATCTCGATAAAACCTCTTGTGTCCTTATCTTGGGGTTCATTTCACTTAGCATCACTTTATATGGTCATATGTGTAAGGTCCATTCCTGGACGGCAAACAGACCTCTCCCAGTACCTGGGTTACCTAGGCAACTGGGCCACCTGGAAGAGGTCACATCTTAATCTGATATGGCCACACCTTTCTCCCACATGATCCCACTTCCCTTTACCTGGAAACACCTTTCCCCGCCCCCCTACCCTATATAAGGCCTAACCCAGGGCCAGATGCTCTCTTTTGCCAGCCGCGTGGAGTGCCAACCTTGCCTGGTCCCAGCAGGTCTATTGAGTAAACCTACCCCTTACCTGAATACCACGTGCGTGCTGCTGTTCTTACTCGGCTACCTCTTTTTAAAAACCTAACAATATGTAGATAGCTCTTGACCTCTTCTGCTTATCCTAGACATACTACTTATTGCAGCTAAGGGAACCTGGGACCTATGTTTCTTTCAGTCTGGCTTACTTCACTTATATATCACATTTTCTTACCCATTAATCCATTAATGGGCACCGCTTCTGATTCCATAATTTGGCTATTGTGAATCATACATGCATGATAAACATGAATATAAAATATTTCTATAGTAAGCTGACTTTCATTCTCTTGGCTACGTACTAAGAAGTCATATGGCTGGATGAAATAGGAAATCTGTTTTGAGATGGCTTCATACTGATTCCTACAGTGGCTGTACTAATTTCCATTTCCACTAGTAGCAAATAAGACAGTGTCCATGTCATGTGCCTTTCCCACAATGACTTCCATGTTCTTATAGTATGTATTATTGTTTGTTTTCTTGATGGTAGCCATTCTGACTGGAGTGAAGAAGCTTCTCAAAATAGTTGTTTTTATAAGTTTTTTGTGAAAATACTGTACAGAGGGGTTACAGTCACATGAGCAAGGTAATGAGTACATTTCTTATCAAGCATTGTTGCCTCCTCCTTTGTTTTTCCCCTACCATTCCTTCCCTTACACTCCTAAACTACACTCCCGCTCCCTTACCCCATGCCTAAATTATAAAGTTCATTTTTCAACATAGTGTCTTGTACATCTCATTGTTACAATGGGTCAACCTGTCTCCCTATTTAAACATTTTGTTTTTTCCCTTCCCCTTCCCAAATTATACCAACATCAAATACAGTGAAAACAGGGGTTATACCATGGGGGAGGGACATACAAAGCAACAAAAAAAATCACATGGAACCTTATAAATACTTTAGAAACAATAGCAAGAAAGAAAAACACGTGTGTCCCTATCTTGGGGTTCATTCCTCTTAACTTCATCTTATCTGGTCATATGTATATAGCTTGTGACCTTTTCTACTTGTTCCAGATATATACTAGTTATTGAAAATAAGGGAAACCATGGGACCTATGTTTCTTTGGGCCAGGCTTACTTCACAATATAATTTTTTCGAAGTCTCCATTTCCTAACAAATGGGGCAATGTCATTCTTTCTGATGGAGGCATAGAATTCCATTGTGTATATATACCACATTTTCTTGATCCATTCATCTACTGAGGGGCATCTGGGTTGGTTCCATATCTTAGCTATGCTAAATAATGCTGCAATAAACATAGCTGTGCTGGTAGCTTTAGTGTGGTCTTGTTTGTGATCATTTGGGTAAATGCCCAAAAGTGGGATTGCTGGGTCATAGGGGAGCTCTATGTAGAGTCTTTTGAGGAACCTCTATACTGCTTTAAAGTGGTTGAACACTCCCACCAACAATGCAGTAAGGTACCCTTCTGTCCACATCCCCTCCGGCTTTTTTTTTTTTTGGGTTTTTTTTTTTTGGCCTTTTTACTTGGGTTGGGTGGTATCTCAATGTTGTTTTGATTTGCATTTCTTTTATGGCTAGAGAGGTTGAGCATTTCTTCATGTGTCTATTGGCCATTCTTATTTCCTCTTCAGAAAAGTTTCTCTTTAAGTCTTTAGTCCAGTTATTTATTGGGCAGTTGTTTCTTTGAAGATTTGTTGTTGGGGGATTTAATTTTTTGAGTTCCAAGTATATTTTAGATATGAGGCCCTTGTCTGTTGTATGGCTAGTGAAGATCTTCTCCCAATCCATGGGCTTTCTATTGATCTTGCTAGCTATGTCCTTTGCCATGCAGAAGCTCTGCAATTTCATGCAATCCCATTTGTCCAACCTTTTTTTGATTTGTTGTGTTTCTGGGTCTCTATTAAGAAAATTTAGGCCTGTGCCAAGGAGACCTAGGGTTTCTCATATTTTATCCTGTATTATTTACAGTGTCTGCTTTGACTCTGAGGTCTTTGATCCATTTGGAGTTGATTCTGGTGCAGGGTGATATATAAGGATCTAGCTTTAGTTTTCTACAAGTAGTTAACCAATTTTGCCAGCACCATTTACTGAAGAGGCTGTCTTTCTCACACTCTATTTTTTTAGCTCCCTTATCGAAGATTAGGTGGCTGTAGGTCTGTGGGTTCATTTTTGGGTTTTCAATTCTATTCCATTGGTTCTGAGGTCTGTTCTTGTGCCAGTACCAAGCTGTTTTGTTTACTATGGCTTTGTAGTAGAGTTTGAAATTTGGTATTGATAGTCCTCCAGCACTGTTCTTTCTGTTAAAGATTGTTTTTGCTATTTGGGGTCTTTTATTGTTCCATATGAATTTTTGGGTTGCCTCTTCTATTTCCTTGAAGAATGAGGTTGGAATATTGATAAGCATCACATTGAATTTGTAGATAGCCTTGGGAAGTGTTACCATTTTCACAATGTTGATCCTTCCATCCAGGAGCATGGGAGGTTTTCCACTTTCTAAGTTCTGTTTTGATTTCCTTTTTCAGTTTTTTAACATTTTCATCGTAGAGGTCCTTCACTTCTTTGGTTATGTTAATTCCTAGGTATTTTATTTTTTGTGGGGCTGTTACAAATGGAGTTGCTTTCCTGATTTCAGCCGCGCTCCTCATTGTTGGCATACAGAAAAGCCACTGATTTTGAGGGTTAATTTTATACCCCACTACTTTGCCAACGTTTCAAATTACCTCAAGTAATTTGGGAGTGGAGTCTGTGTGATTCTTTAAATACAAGATCATGTCATCTGCAAAGAGGCAGAGTTTTACTTCATCTTTCCCTACTTGAATCCCCTTTATGTTTGTATCTTGTCTTACTGCTGTAGCTAGGCATTCTAATACTAAATTGAAGAGCAGTGGAGAGAATGGACATCCTTGTCTCATTCCTGAGTTAAGAGGAAATGGATTTAATTTTTCACCATTAAGTATAATGCTGGCTGTAGGTTTGTCATATACAGCCTTTATTGTATTGAGGAATGCTTCATGGATTCCTAATTTTTCCAGAGCCTTCATCATAAATGGGTGTTGGATCTTGTCGAATGCTTTTTCTATTGAGATAACCATGTGGTTCTTATCCTTGCTCTTGTTGATGTGATGAATTATATTAATTGATTTGTGTATATTGAACCAGCTTTGCATCCCTGAAATGAATCTTGTTTGATTGTGGTCTATGATTCTTTGGATGAATTGTTAAAGTCAATTGGCCAAAATTTTCTTGAGAAGTTTTGCATCACTTTTTATCAAAGAAATGGGTCTATAGATCTCTTTCTTTGATGAGTCCCTGCGTGGCTTTGGGATGAGGGTTATGATGGCTTCATAGAAAGAGTTCGGTAGTGAACTTTCTCTTTCAATTTCATTGAACAGTTAGAGGAGTATTGATGTGAGTTCAAATTCTGCTGTAAATCCATCCAGTCTTAGGCTTTTCTTAGATGGGAGGTCTCTTATTGCTGTTTACATTTCAATGCTTGATACATGTCTGTTAAGTTGGCTTAACTCATCTTTGTTTAGTTTTGGCATGTTGATATTTGCTAGGAAATCATACCTTTCTTTCAGACTTATTAGCATAATGGTTTGAGAAGTATTCCCTTATAATATTCTGAATCTTGGTTGTTTCTGTGGTGATGTTTCCATTCTGGTCTCTGAGTATGTTTATTTGGGTATGTTCTCTTCTTTTTCTGATACGATTTGCTAAGGGTCTGTCAATTTTGTTAATTTTGTTGAAGAACCAACTCTTTGTTTTGTTGATTCTCTGTTCTTTTTGGATTCTAATTTGTTTAATTCTGATTTAATTTTAATTATTTCTTTCCATCTACTGGATTGGGGTTTAGCTTATTGCTCTTTTTCAAGGAGGTTCAGATGTCTCATTAAATTGTTGGTTTCAGATCTCTCCAATTTGTTGATGTAGGAACTCAAAGCTATAAACTTGCCTCTGAGTACTGCCTTTACTGTGTCCCAGAGGAGCTGGTAATCTGTGTGTTCATTTTTGTTGAATGCCATGAACATGAATTTCCTTTCTAATCTCTTTCATGACCCACTGGTGATCCAACTGTGTGTTGTTCAGCTTCCTTGTGTTATAGGACTTTCTTTGGTGGCTTTTGGTGTTGAGTTCTAGTCTTCTTCCCTTGTGGTCTGAGAGAACGCAGGGCATAACTTCAATGTTTCTGAATTTGGACAAGTTTGCTTTGTGATCTAAAATATAGTCTATTTTGGAAAATGTCCCATGTGCTGCTGAGAAAAACGTGTATTCTGATGCTGCTGGGTGAAATATTTGGTAGATATCTGTTAAATCTAGTTGATTTGCAGTTTCTATGTTGAGTTTCTATTGAGTTGATCTATCTAGTGGGGATAGTGGTGTGTTAAAGTCCCCAACAATTAATGTCTTTGGATCTATGTAAGATTTGAGGGAAAGTAGTGTTTCTTGGATAAATTTGGGTGCTTCGTTGTTTGATGAATAAATATTTAGAATTGTAATATCCTCCTGAAGGAGAGATCCCTTAATTAGTATGTAGCGACCTTCTTTATGTCTTCTTGCTAAGTTTAATTTGAAGTCTATTTTATCTGATATTATGATTGCAACTCCCGCCTGTTTATGGGGGCCGTTTACTTGGTACATTTTATTCCAGCCTTTCACTCTCAAAATATTTTTGTTTTTATGGACAAGGTGTGACTTTTGAAGGCAGCAGATAGAAAGATCTTGCTTTATAATCCAACTAGACAGTCTATTCAAAATAATTTTGATTTATATTTCCCTGATGGTTAAGGATATTGAACAGTATTAAATCTATTTATTGGCCATTGTACTGTTTTATTTATTTATTTCTTGTACTGTTTTATTTGGAAAGTATTCAGTGCACTTGCCTGTTTCTTTATTATTATTATTTTTATTATTATTATTTTGCTGGTACTGGGACTTGAAATCAGGGCTTGAGCAACTGTCCTTTAGTTTTTTGCCCAAGGCTGGCACTCTATCACTTGAGCTACAGCTCTATTTTCAGCTTTTTTGTATGGATGATAAGAAGATCACAGCTTTTCTTACTGGCTGGAACTGCAGTCCTCAGATCTCAGCCTCTTGAGTAGCTTGGATTACAGAAGTGAACCACTGGCTCCCAGCTCATTTGACGATTTTGTTTCTTTATTTGATTGTTCTTTCAATGTTTGAAAAGGGTTCTTTATATTCTGGATATTAATTCCTAGTCATATGAATATTTGACTAAAATTTAATCTCTTTCTTGTATGCTATCTCTTCCCTTTGTTGATTATTTTCTTTTTTTCTTGTTTTATTTTATTTTATTTTTTTATTGTGAAAATACTGTACAGAGGAGTTACAATTACATGGGCAAGATAATCAGTACATTTCTTATCAAGCATTGTAGCCTCCTTCTTTGTTTCCCCTTCCCATCCCTTCCCATCCTCCAACCTCCCCCCTTTCCCTCCCCCCCGATTATTTTCTTAGAAAAGTGAAGAAGGCCCTGGGTTCAAGTCATCATTCTGGCACATATAAAAATGTTTCTATAAAATGCTCAAAACCATAATTTGTCATTGTAGACTCTATGGAATTTTTGAATACTCAGACCAAAGATAAATTCGAGTAAAATCTACCTTTTTTTTTTGTTCATCAGTTTGCCAAGTCTATGATATTTTCTAAGAATTGGAACAGTGCAAGCTATGTAAGAAAATAGTACCAGAAGAGTATTATAACTAATTTTCTCAGAGGAATAAAAGTAGTTTTAACCCTATAAACATTTCTTAAATACTGGTCATATAGCAAAGAAAGTTTAAGGTTTTCTCCCCCTTGTCTTTTAAATTCTACTGTTCTCCTTTTTCTCATTTACACATATGTATTATATAAAATAAATCACTTCTGAAAAGTAATATTTTAAGGGAAGTATCATATCTTTCAATCAGTGTAGTAACACCAGAAGATTGTTTCAAAAACAAATATAAAGACCTAATGTCCTTTTATTAGCTCTTCCTGTATCTGGCGGCATCACTGGTCTTCAAAACAGGAGTTCTACAGTGCTGAGGCAGAAGAGTTGGTTTTGGGAAGGTCACTTGTACAGGAACAAGGAAACTGCACAAAGCAAAATAGCAAATTGATTAACCTTGGGCTACTTTAGTCTAGTTTCCTTGTAAAGGTTAAAGCTGAAAGTACTTCCTTATCACCTGGCCAGGTTAACTGGACCATTTTTGATTGATTGCCATAAATGTCCCTGTGTTTTAGGAAAAGTGGCCTGTTTCCAGATTTTTTTGTTGTTGTTCTGTACAGCTGCAGTTTGATTAAATTCAGTTAAGACAATTGACTCCATTCTGTTGGTATCTCTTCTTATTTAGTCCAGGAGTTCAGTCTACAACAAAAGCCTCTCATAAGTTGTATTTAGTATAATAAGTGATTCCAAGAAAATGATTAAGTTATGTTAAGATGCCATCAGAATGAAAAATAAACACCAAAAAGAATTAAGATGTGTGCTGTTGGACCATTACTTATCTCCTTGAAATTCTGGACTCAGGTACCATAACATGAACTAGTAACTAGACTAAGAACAGGGATGAACAAAGAATGTTTCTCTTTGTGTTTTTACTTCATTGCCCAGAGTTTGTTTAGCCCCAGCTCTAAAATGTTTTAGTTACTCTTTAACAGCCACCAGAATAAAGGCTCTGTTGAGTATTCAGTGGCAGTACAATATTCACAAAGGGGGTGACCCTCTGCTCCCAGAGGAGCAGGAGTTTGCAGGCATAGAATGGGGATTATTCTTCTTCTGCAGTGCTGCCTTCTGCAAAGCCCACACCTGCATGTATGCACCTGCATGCAGCCTGAGGGTGTTAGGAGGAGTGGCCCATCCATTTCCCACTGTTGATCTTCTAGGAACACTGATAAGGAACCCAAAGGAACAGCATGTTTGCAGCTCACCAAGTTAGATTTTTTTTTTTTTTGTCATCATGGGGCTTGAACTCTGGGCCTGGGCACTGTCCCTCAGCTCTTCAGCTCAGGGCAAGTGCTCTACCACTTGAGCTACAGCGCCACTTCTGGTTTTCTGGTGGTTTATTGGAGATAGGAGTCTCACGGTCTCTCCTGCCCAGGCTGGCTTTGAACCGCGATCCTCAGATCTCAG
>NW_012267244.1:813175-832047 GCF_000151885.1 Dipodomys ordii | reverse complement strand
TTTTTTTTTTCTGCTTATGTGGTGCTGAGGAATTGAACCCAGGGCCTCAGGCATGCAAGACAAGCTCTCTACCACTGGGCCACCTTCCCAGCTCCTGTCCTTAAGTTTCTTTTGCTCAAATCTAGCCCTCTATCATTTGAGCCATAGCACCATTTCCAGCTTTTTCTGAGTGGTTTGTTGGAGATAGGAGTCTCACGGTCTCTCCTGCCCAGGCTGGCTTTGAACCGCGATCCTCAGATCTCAGCCTCCTGAGTAGCTAGGATTACAGGCGTCAGCCACCAGCCGCCGGCCCAAGTTAGATTTTTATGCATGTCTTCTCCACCTGTAGGTTTGAAACATCATTCTTTTCCTTCTCTAAATCATCCTAGATCCTCACTACTGGGTTATATAGTAAGTCCTGATTTTTTATTTCATTTATTTATTTATTTTAGAAAAGCACCAGTTCTGTTCATGCCATAAGAGAATTGAAAAGCAGCTGATTTGTTCTACCTTCTAGAATTTTCAACAACAAACTAAATATATTTCATCATAGATGAGACAGAAAGACACTTAGATTTAAGTGTGCTCAATGCAGGGTGTATTCTTGGCAGAGGAGAGGAATGTTTTTGTTCTCATTTTTGTTGATTTCTGGATGTAGCTGGATTGTTCTAGTCTAAGACAGAGGCACAAGCAGGATGGGAAATCTTTCTGTTCAGCAAAATTGTGATTTTTGCCTCCGTCCATTTTTTTCTCCAGTTGTCTTTCTCCCCTTCTCCTCCTTCTCTTCTCCCTCTTCCTTCTCCTCCTCTTTCTCTTCTTCCTCCTCCTCCTTTTTTCTCCTCCTCTTAAAAATTCTAAATAGTTTGAAGTATTTATTGAAGTTAACATGCCCCAATATTGCATGTTTTGTCATATATTAAATCTGAATTTAAAAAACCCAGAAAAGTAGAAGGGGAACTGTTTGTCAATAAAAAGGAGAATAACTAAATGGGGAAATGAAAACAAGAAATTATTAGTTTGAATACCAAAGTACATTATATCCATGTAAGAAAACATCAAAATGGAACACAATGCTATATTTTTACTATTAGACATAAATAAAATCCTTTTTGGAATAAATCTTTAAAAAAACTATACTAAAAATCAAATCTTCATATCTATTTGACAAGCAAAATTGTTTATTTAAAATTATGTTCATCAATATAATACGGCTTTTTTGACAAAACTTGCGTGCCATCTCTGAAATATTTTTAATTGAATATTTTAAAAACAAGTCAAACAACTAGCCATAATATGTCAGTAATAATTTATTTTATCTACATGGTGTTCAACTTCCTTTGCAATTTAGACTAGTAGACTGTGTCTGCTGATAGCGAGGAAATCCTATGAAGGAAATTACTTTCCTGGATATGAAACAAAAGTTCTTGTACAAATAAATATGACCAAGTATGGACTTTACAACCAAAGAAAACATATGGAACATATAATGGACTTTTCTAGTGAGTCTAACATTAAGAAAAAAGAGATTAAACTCTCTTCCACAAAGGGCTTGTGATTTACCTCAGTGCTAGAGTATTTGCCTAGAATTCCAAAGGCATTGAGTTTGATTGCTGTATTATGAAAATTTCCATTTTAGTTGAGAGGTTCAAAACATGGTTATTAAAAGGTAGAAATTGAACAAACCTTAAAACAACAACAACAACAACTAAGGCCTGGACACGGGTGGCTCTCACATGAATCCTAAGATCTGAGAATCAAGGTTTGAAGATACCTAGAGAAGACAAATCTAAGAGACTCTTACCTCTAATTAGTAGGCACAACAGTGGAAGTAATGTGGCTTAATTAGTAGTGAGCCACCCTTGAGTGAAAAAGCTAAGCAAGAGCCAGAAGCCCTGAGTTTAAGCCCCAGTACAAAAATTATATTAAGTGAAGTAAGCCAGGCCCAAAGAAACATAGGTCCCATGATTTCCCTTATTTGCAATAATTAGTATATGTCTGAGAAAAGCAGAAATGGTCAGACAAGTTGGTGTTAGGTGAAATGAACCCCAAGATAAGGACTCAAATGGTTTTTCTTTCTTGCTATTGTTTCTAACATATTTATAAGGTGATTTTTTTTTTGTTGCTTTGTATGTCCCTCCCCCACGATATAACCCCTGCTTTCACTGTATTTGATGCTGGTATAATTTGGGGAGGGGAAGGGAAAAAACAAATTGCTTAAATAAGGATACAAGTGGACCCATTGCAACAATGAGATGTACAAGATGCTAAGTCGAAAAATGAACTTTACAACTTTGGCAGGGTGGGGGCAGATGGGAGGGTGGGGATGTTAAGGGGAAACAAAGGAGGAGGCAACAATGCTTGATAAGAAATGTACTCATTACCCTGCTCATGTAATTGTAACCCCTCTGTACGGTATTTTCACAATAAAAAAAAACCATACTAATAATAAAAATAAATAGAAATAAATAAATAATTTAAAAAATTAAAAAAAGAAATTTGGGCTTCATCAGTAATACCAATATTTAAGTCAAAGAGACAAGAAAAAACAAGAAAACTAAATTCTTGGCAAATTTGGATTATAAAAGAACTATCTAGAACTTTGAAAATAGAACAAACCTAGATTAATAACTGTCTAGGTAGCAAGGTCATTTTCCAGGAAAGAATTAGTCACTAAAGAGCTTCTCTGAAAGACTTTTATTGCCAGAACCTAGCATTTTTCTAAAACTCTTTTCAATTTACTATGCTGTGATTTTATATACACAAACTCTGATACTACTTCATTTCTACAAAGTGCCTGAAATTTTCTGTTAATGAAGGCCATACTACTGTGCTTAAACGTTTTTGGTTTCTGGGTACTATTGCTCTTGTATAGACTTATCTCATCCAGTGTATGGAAGTCTATGCAATGTTCAGTGGATTTTGTGTTTTTCTAAAAACTATAGGATACACAATTGTCTGTTTGGGATTTTAAAATTCATTTATTTCACAGCATTTAAACTATTTCATCACTTTTCTTGTCCTCGGAGAACAACACCAACATCCATGATTTCTCCAAAGCAAACTTACTGAACACTTTGACTCTCGTAATAGAAAAAATGCCAATTGAAAAAGTAATTCATATCCTGTATTCATCAACCTGGTTCTGGGCATCATATGGTAAAATGTATAGAACTCAAAGCCCTGAGTTGTTCATGAAATGAACAATAGTTATATTCTGTTCTAGGTTTAAATTATGTAACATGAAGCAGCAGGACTGCTTACTCCAGCCTACTTTAGGCAGAGTAAAGATGGAGTTACTCATGTCATCATGTACTTGTAAGTGACCCATGTAAGCATTCCTTATAAATAGATGCCTTGAGTGCCCAGGTTTTCAGTGAAATAAGAAACATTATCATTGCTTCTCAATTAATCCTTTTCATTATGGGGGGGGGGACAGAAAAAGCACTGATTCACCTCAGACATTAACTGGCCTTTCAAGAATTGTAGAAGAACCAGAGACAGTGGTCAAGACTATTAAATTCACCATAAAACCAGATAAACCTTAAAAAAAAAATGTGGCTTTAATGTGGCTTTTAAGGTTAGCGCCGATGGCATTGCTGACTTCATGCCCAGAAATACTCATGATAAAAGATTTAATAGGCCTTCTTTGACATTGATGACAGTTGTCAGTTCTCCCTAGTTATAAAACTTCATATCAAAGAACAGAGGATCATATGCTCTTAAATAAAGTAACAATAGGCTGTACCAGTGGCTCACACCTGTAATCCTAGCTACTCAGGAGGCTATATCTGAGGCTAAAGGTTCAAAGCCAGCCCAGACTGACAAATCATGAGA
Source organism: Dipodomys ordii (assembly GCF_000151885.1). Taxonomy (NCBI): domain Eukaryota; kingdom Metazoa; phylum Chordata; class Mammalia; order Rodentia; family Heteromyidae; genus Dipodomys; species Dipodomys ordii. Next base: position 828,234 of record NW_012267244.1, on the reverse strand, counting down.
CTTTCAATTCCAATTAACTTGCCAATAAAAGCCAGAAGTCAGATTTTGCTATCATGGTAGAGCAGCAGCCATGAATGAAAAAGCCAAACATGAGGCCCTGAGTTTAAGCCATGGGACCAGCACACATACACACACACACACACACACAAATGTATAATAAAATCTAAATAAATAAAAATGTGTATTTTGTAGAAATCCAGTAAATACAAATATACTTACATGAATATATAACATGTACTTATATATTTACATTTTATACTAAGGCAAATACACATTTATATAGCCTCATCTTTACAACACAAAATCACCTATGGAAATCACAAGTCATCAATAGTAGAGAGATTTTCAAATTCCTATTTAGTTTGCCCATGTTTTTCACAAAAAATGTGCATTATCTATTAGATCCGAAAAATACATTCTTTTAGAAATTACTGAGCCTTGGGCTAATTAGTACAATTAGTTACTTTTGTTTAGTTTCTACTGACACAGTCATGGCTAATGAGGCTTTCAATGTAAAACCTGTGAGGTCTTGTTCCTGTTAGAAATGACAAACTTGTGTAATCTAGTTCACAGTTGATATTAAGGGACTACAGTTAACACATGGTGAGTATCAGGATTACTGACACTGGGTGTTAGACTCTGTTTGACTTCTATCTATAAACCTAGATTTCTCAAGGAAATTTCTAATTTGGTCTGGAAAGGAAGAAGGAAAGAAAACAGAAGCCCTAGATGAAGGAAATGTCAGCCATTGACAGTGGTAGCAAAGGGGTGCTTGGACCCTAATCAACAGGTACCCCTGGGGCTGGGAAGGTGGCTCAGTGGTAGAGCACTTGCCTTGCATGCCTGAGGCCCTGGGTTCGATTCCTCAGCACCACATAAGCAAAAAGAAAAAAGCTGGAAGTGGCGCTGTGGCTCAAATGGTAGAGCGCTAGCCTTGAGCTGAAGAGCTGAGGGACAATGCCCAGGCCCAGAGTTCAGGCCCCAAGACCGGACCCAAAAAAACAAACAAACAAACAAACAGGTACCCCTGTGTTAGTATAGTTAGCAGATGGTGACATGTACATGATGATCACACAGGACTCATTCATGGAGGAGTGTTATTTCACATGTTGGGGTTTATTCCATGTTGCAGGAAAAAAAAACTGTGTTACATTTCAAAGGAAACTTTAGCTTTCTATTATTACCTTTCAGTTGTTCTGTAATTTCAAATAACTGTTTTGAATGTGATGGGTACATTTTTTTTTTCTCTTTTGTGAAATAGAACTGACTTCTAAGTCACTATGTTTCACTACTAAAAGGCAAAAGGAAAATGCAGTCTATCTCCAGGCATTTTCTCTGGCTCCTAGGAGCAGCATGCTTCATCCCTAATTCCACACAAGCCAGCCCAATGTTATCTATACACAGAGCCGGCCGTCTCAGAATTCATCCACTCAGCAAGCTCACAACTTTAAGCCACATGTAGTATTCTTCAGCACTTTTTTGGGGGGGTGGATGAGGGGGAGGGTTGGCCATGGGCCTGAACTCTGGGCCTGGGCACTGTCTCTCAACTCTTCAGCTCAAGGTTAGCACTCTACCACTTGAGCCACAGCACTACTTCCAGCTTTTTTTTTTCTGCTTATGTGGTGCTGAGGAATTGAACCCAGGGCCTCAGGCATGCAAGACAAGCTCTCTACCACTGGGCCACCTTCCCAGCTCCATCTTCAGCACTTTTAAAAGTCTTTATATATAATTACATATGACACACACATATATAAGAAATATAAACATACTTAGGAACTTGATTTTTTTATATCTTTATGTTTTCCAGTAAATCCAATGATTGTACCTAATTTTCATGTATAAAATAGATGCTGTCTTATTCAATTAATTGTAGTTATTGGAAAAAATCTCAAGCTACTTTTTTTTCAAACCCACTTTTACACCAATAAAGTCACAGGAAGATCATCTGTTCTAAAATTGGGTCAATACATCTATAAAATGTTTCCTAACTCATGAAGCTCCCAATGCCCAGTACAATCTGTTTTCTCCTGTCTACATACCAACACCCTCTCATTGACTAATATTTCCTGCTGCCAAATTCCTTTCTTTATTCTCTTACTATAACATCAAAGACAGCAGAAAACCAGAAAGGCTATGTTAATTATGATAGGTAATACAAGCTACGTAATAAACAGAACTCAGTTTTCAGGGGTTTCATAAACACTAGGATATTTCTTGTTTATACAACGTTCAATGTCCTTACTCTCCAATTAGTGGGTCAGGAATCATGGTTCCTTCCATGTCCTATGTCAGCACCATCCTTAAGACACTCAGAAATTTTTTTATTGTGAAAATACCATACAGAGGGGTTACAATGACATGGGCAAGATAATGAGTACATTTCTTATCAAACATTGTTGCCTCCTCCTTTGTTTCTCCATACCATCCCTTCCCCTTTCCACCCCCCCATCCTCTACCTGCCTACCGCCTCCTACCCACACCCTCCCATCCCCCACCCCGACAAAGGTGTAAAGTTCGTTTTTCAACTTAACGTCTTATACATCTCATTGTTGTAATGGGTCCACCTGTAACCCTATTTAAACGATCTGTTTTTTCCCTTCCCTTCCACAAATTATACCAACATCAAATACAATGAAAGTAGGGGTTATACCGTGGGGGAGGAACATACAAAGCAACAAAAAAAATCATCTTATAAATATGTTGGAAACAATTGCAAGAAAGAAAAGAAAAAAAAACATTTGAATCCTTATCTTGGGGTTCATTTCACCTAACATCAACTTGTCTGACAGTTTCTGTTTGTCTCAGACATATACTAGTTATTGCAAACAAGGAAAACCATGGGCCTGGCTTACTGCACTTAATATAATTTTTTCCAAGTCTTTCCATTTCCTAACAAATGGGGCAATGTCATTCTTTCTGATGGAGGCATAGAATTCCATTGTGTATATATACCACATTTTCTTGATCCATTCATCTACTGAGGGGCATCTGGATTGGTTCCAGATCTTAGCTATGGTAAATAATGCTGCAATAAACATAGTTGTGCTGGTAGCTTTAGTGTGGTCTTGTTTGTGATCATTTGGGTAAATGCCCCAAAGTGGGATTGTTGGGTCATAGGGGAGCTCAATATAGAGTCTTTTGAGGAACCTCCATACTGCTTTCCAAAGTGGTTGAACACTCCCACCAACAATGCAGTAAGGTACCCTTCTGTCCACATCCCCTCCAGCATCTGTTGTTATTAGAGTTCTTGTTTATAGCCATTCTAACTGGGGTGAGGTGATATCTTAATGTTGTTTTGATTTGCATTTCTTTTATGGCTAGGGAGGTTGAGCATTTCTTCATGTGTCTATTGGCCATTCTTATTTCCTCTTCAGAGAAGTTTCTCTTTAAGTCTTTAGCCCACTTATTTATTAGATAGTTGTTTCTTTTAGGATTTGTTGTTGGGGGATTTAATTTTTTGAGTTCCAAGTATATTTTAGATATGAGACCCTTGTCCGTAGTAGGGCTAGTGAAGATCTTCTCCCAATCCATGGGCTTTCTATTGATCTTGCTAGCTATGTCCTTTGCCATGCAGAAGCTCTGCAATTTCATGCAATCCCATTTGTGCAACCTTTCTTTGATTTGTTGTATCTGGGTCTCTATTAAGAAAATTTCAGCCTGTGCCAAGGAGACCTAGGGTTTCTCTTATTCCATCCTGTAATGTTTTCAGAGAAGACACTCAGATTTCTTCATTTCTGGAAGCATGGACTAAGAAATAGTGAATGAATGGAAACATTCATACAAGACATTGTGATCAGAACTAATGTCTCCAGTGGCCAGCAGTTTGTCACGTGTTCTTCTAGAGCCTATAGAGGGTAAGAATTATATTGAGCTATGTGATACAGGTGAACAATGTCTACCATATAGAGATTGTTTGCCACAGTTGCATTGCCATAGGTGAACAACCCAAACTTAATGTGTGTTTACTGCACATACCTCATTTGCCATTGCAGCCACCCTGCCACTTCTGCCTTATTTTTTTTGTCACTTCATTTTCCCACCTGAGCGATTCTCCCACTGTCACTCCCTGCTGACTCTTGCCACTTTCCCTCACGGTCCAGGTAGGACTTGAGTGTTACTTAAGCCTATATCTAGGGACTCATACATGCTACGCAATCCCTCTACCACTGAGGTACACCCATTCATTCATTCATTCATTCATACATTCATGCATGCATTTGAAACAGGTCTAGATAAGTTTCCCAGGATAACTTCAAACCTGCCTATCTTCCTACCTCAGCTTCCTAAGTAACTGGAATAACAGGTGTGCAGTTAATACCTTGTTTTAGTTATTTGCTGTGATGCAGGATGGAACCTAGTACTGTGTACATACTAGATCAGCACTCCACCAACCTTATTCTTATCTTTTATAGAAGTTTTGGTAGTCCCTTTGGGTTAAATTACCCAACCATTACCATTGAAACTATTTGATCAAAATTATTCTAAAGCTTCAATCCAAAGTCAGTTTTTTAATTGAATGGGGAAAACTGTATCATAATTTAAAAAAACTAAAAAAATACTTTAGATTACAGTAAAAAAATAAATTCCCCTGGCTTCTTTACTCACCAAAAAAATGATTATTCCTTCCAAAGAGTTAAAAAATGTGTGAGTAATAAAACAACGTTTTACACAAACAACTAATAACATGAGTTAGACAGATGTTGTTTATGAATTCTTTTGCTTGCGTTATTTCTTTGGAAAGTTATTCAATTTAGGGGAAAAAAATCATTTAAAGTGTAACAGAATAGTGGTCCTGCCATTGGGCCCTATTTTAAGCTGCCATAGATAAAGTTCAAAACTCTTTTTTTTTTCTTGCTGTACTTGAATGTTTTTGTAGTCCAATTTTGGAGGGTTCAAGTATGATCTGCTGGTAAATAGCTTCAGTGGTAAGAAAGAATGTATATGGTATAATATTTAACTGAGACTACTAATACATATCTCTCCCGTCTTCCTTCTCCTCCTCCCTCCCCATTCTTTCCTCTCCTTGTCTTTCTGCAGGCCAGATTTCCATGCGTTCAGTTGCAATAGAATTGACTAACTACATATACCAGCATATTTCCTATTTAAGAGAGTACCCTAAATATATTATCAACTTTCTTTCACTGAAACAAAAATAAATAAATATAAATAACTTATAAAGAGAAAGGTGAATTTGGCTCTTGGTTTGGAGGCTCCTGTGCAAGATTGAGTGAACCCACTGTCTTGTGTGACTATACTGTGGTTTGATGATAGCCTGTTCTCCATAAACATCCATCCCCAAGTACAGAGGGTGGCCTCAGCTTCCTTCTCCCACATGGAGAGCTTTACCAAAGTCACGTTGCTCCGTCTGACTACAGATCCCTCTTGCTTCTGGGTGAAGCTGAGCTCAGTGAAAACAGTATAATTTTGAAAACACCTCACCTATGACTGAAAAGTATTTTTCAGGCTTGTATGATCTTTTTTGAGTTATTGTCCTTTCCACAATCCCAGATCAAACCAGCTGAATCCAGAGCCCAAGTGGCAGCTGTTCAGGCTTGGCACAAGACAACCCTTGCGACTCAGGGTGTGGCTCCTCGTAAGATCAGTCATAACCAATGAGGTATCTCTGCCTACTTTCTAATTATTTCCATTGCAAAAGATCCTGAGTCTTTAGTGAATCATGTACGTGTGTACGCACGCGCACACACGTGCTGCTTCCAGGGCTTCAGCTTGGGGGATGGACAATGTCCCTCAGCTCTAATGCTCTACCGCTTGACCCACAGCTCCTCTTCCAGCTTTTGCTGGTTAGATAACATCTCTGCCCAGACTGGCTTAGAACCACCATCCTCAGATCTCAGCCCCTTGTGTAGCTAGCAATACAGGTGTGAGCCACTGGCTCCTAGCTATGCATGTTTTTCTTTTCTTTTCTTTTGTTTTTAATAATCAAAAAGCAAATCAAGAGGGATAACAGGACTATTATTATACCCATCCCTCCCCCACGGTATAACCCCTGTTTTCACTGTATTTTATGTTGGTATAATTTGGGGAGGGGAAGGAAAAAAAACAAATTGTTTAAATAGGGATACAGGTGGACCCATTGCAACAATGAAATGTACAAGACACTATGTCAAAAATGAATTTTACAATTTAAGTGGGAGGGGGTGGGGAGTATAGTTGTGGAGATGGGAGGGAAGGGATGGTAGAAGAAAAACAAAGGAGGAAGCAACAATGCTTGATAAGAAATGTACTCATTACCTTGCTCATGTAATTGTAACCCCCCTCTGTACAGTATTTTCACATTATAAAAATTATTAAAAAGAAAAAGAGAATCACAGATCTCAAAGTGGTATTGTGGATCAAAGTGGTAGAGAGCTAGCCTTGAGTGAAAAGGACCGGGGATAGTGCCCAGGCCCTGAGTTCAAGCCCCATGACTGACCTTCTCCCCGCGCCCCCCCCCCCCGCCAAAAAAAAATAACATCTGATCCATTCTTGCCTTCCTGAGACGTAATATTCACTGCATATTAGGATCATAGGCACCCAGGAAGCTGATCAGTGTGTGAAGGTCAGATTGCCTTTCTCATATGTTTTTAATAAGGATTATGCTTTATTTTTCATTTAAAAATTCTAAATCAGAGCTATTTTTGACCAGTTATACTGATACAAATATGACTTCTGAAAATGTTCTTATATTCCTACTCTCTCTTCAGTCTCTTGCTATAACATAATAATAATAATAAATTATCGATTACCAGTAATATGCTAATCATGACTTTCTGTCCTTTAAATACTTGATCACTTTATTTTTTTATTTTTTGTTTATTTTGGGTCTGGTCATGGGGCCTGAACTCTGGGCCTGAACACTGTCCCTCAGCTCTTCAGCTCAAGGCTAGCGCTCTACCACTTGAGCCACAGCGCCACTTCCGGCTTTTTTCTTTCTGCTTATGTGGTGCTGAGGAATGGAACCCAGGGCCTCAGGCATGCAAGGCAAGCGCTCTACCACTGAGCCACCTTCCCAGCACCATGTCCTTTAAATACTTGATATTATAGAATTCCACTAACTTTACTAAAAGCTTTTTACCATGGTTTTTCTTGTGTTACAATATAGAAAACCAAAATCCAGAATTTATTTTCCTAATAGTAGTTTCTACTTCAGTGTTTCCTGGTGCTTCTTTTCTAGCTTTATTTTTTGTGTGTGTCACCTTTCATTTTCTCAATTCTTTTCTTGTTTTCTCTTTTCTTTTTCTTTTTTATTTTTTTTGGGTCCGGTCGTGGGTCCTAAACTCTGGGCCTGGGCACTGTCCCTCAGCTCTTCAGCTCAAGGCTAGTGCTCTACCACTTGAGCCACAGCGCCACTTCCGGCTTTTTTTTTTCTTTTTGCTTATGTGGTGCTGGGAATCGAACCCAGGGCCTCAGGCATGCAAGGCAAGCGCTCTACCACTGAGCCACCTTCCCAGCCCCTTGTTTTCTCTTTTTATTCATTTACCTCTTTGCACAAACAAGAGGGTCGATCTTGGAAGCATAATGGTTAATTAAACTGAGAAAAAGGATGACCTGAGTTAACTGAAAATCTGCTGTTCAAAGCAAAGTCTGTAGTGAGAGAAGACCAGAGCAAGGTTTTCCTCCTGACCCCATCTCCTCCACCCCTTATTGTCTCCAGAAGAAGTTGGCTGACTTACCTGACTGCCAAGTCACGTTTGAGAGGGAGGGAAAATCAGCTTGTAACTCTTGCCCCACCTCAAGTAAAGTGCAACCTTAGTTGACTTCAAATTTACTGTTCAAGGTGGCAGGCTGTGGTGGGAAGAGGCCAGAACAAGAATTTCCTCTTGATACCAACTCCTCCACTCCTTACTGTCTCCAGAAGATGTTGGCTCTCTTACCTGAAATCCAAGTCAGGTATAAGGAGAGCTAAAAGATCACAGCCAGGCACCAGTGACTCACACGAGTAATCCTAGGTACTCAGGAGGCTGAGATCTGAAGATTATGTTTTGAAACCAGCCCAGGGAGGAAAGTCTATGAGATTTTTATCTCCATTTAATCACCAGAAAAACAGAAGTCCTGGTATGACTCCAAGGGGTACAGAGATAACCTTGAGCGGATAAAGTTCAAGGACAGCATCCAGGCCCTGAGTTCAAGACCAACGACTCAGAAAAAAACAAAACAAAACAACAACAACAACAAAAACTAATGCAGTTAGGAGGGGAAAAGAGAAGATGTGGTATCCAAAACTGCTATATGTGCAGTCCTGGGTAATCCTACTTACTACTCACGTGTAAGTTGGTAATATTCCACTGGAGCCTGGCTTTCCTGGCTGCTCCAAAGTCCTCTTTCTTGAATGTCAAGGAAGTTTCCTTTCTTCATGTCACAAGGAATTGCAAAGACTTTTTTTTCTTTCCATAGAAAATGGGGAAATGAGTGGAGATGATCTAAAGGTTGCATTAATTTCCACAGTTGACACTGCTGAATCTTTACCCTCTGTCCTTCAACAATGGCAACATTGGACCTTCTAGGATTTGAGAAGAGAAGATACATGATGCTAATGGTCTTCCCTTAGCCTCTACTTCTGGTGGGTTCTGTGCAGCCTCACATTTTTATGTTCTTGTGTTCTTCCAGGAGCCCTGCTGCTTCCAGAAGTCATTTACAAGTGTTTTAGTAAATAGAACAAAATAGCAATTATTACAAATCCCCAAAGAGTTTAAATGCAGGCAGAATTCTTGTCATTACATATAAGTCAAACATGGGAAACTGGCATAACTCCTTGAGATAGTGCTCATTTGGAAAAATGAATTGGTTTGTTTCCACCTAAAGCATTAACACTTAAAGATTGCATAACACATGTTTTTGGCTCTATTTTCCTAGATAAATGTATGACAGATCTATTTTATTGGGCTTAGTTGAAGCACCCAAGCCTAGGAAATTTGTTTGAAAACTTCAGATTTAAGAGTTCTCATTTGGCTACATTATTATTTATTTATCTTATCTATTTACCTATCTATTTATCTATCTACTTGTTTATTATAACTTTTGTGTCAGTCCTAGTACTTATATTCAGGGTCTTTCACACTCTTGCTTGGCTTTTTTGCTCATGACTGGTGCTCTACCTCTTGAGCCATACTTCCATGTCCAGCTTTCTGCAGGCTAAGTGGAGACCTAATTGGAGCCTGGACTTTACTGCCCAGGGTTTGGATCCAACCACACTACTTTGATCTCAGCCTCCTGAGCAGCTAGGATTATAGGCAGGAGCCACCAGTGTCAGACATTTTTTTTTTTATTTTATTTGTGAACACACTGTACAGAGGGGTTACAATTACATGGGCAGGATAATGCGTACATTTCTACCAAGCATTGCAGCCTCCTCCTTTGTTTACCCTTCACATCCCTTCCCAGCCTCCCCCTCCCCCCCAATCCTTCCCCCCCTCCCCCGCACTGACTTTGTAAAGCTTGTTTTTGACATGACAATTTGTACTTCTCATTGTTGCAACAGGTCCACCTGAATCCTTAAATGACTTGTTTTTCCCATCTCCTCCACAAGTTATACTGACATCAAATATAGTGGAAGCAGGGGTTATACTGTGGGGGAGGGACATACAAAGCAACAAAGAAATAATCTTATAAATGCATTAGAAAAACATGCATGAAAGAAAAAAACATTAAAATACATATCTAAGGGTTCATTTTCCTAATATCACATTATCTGACCTTTTCCACTTGACTCATACATATACTAGATATTGCAAATAAGGGAAACCATGGGACCTATGTTTCTTTGGGCCTGGCTTACTTCACTTAATATAATTTTTTCCAAGTTTTTCCATTTCCTAACAAATGGGGCAATGTCATTCTTTCTGATGGAGGCATAGAATTCCATTGTGTATATATACCACATTTTCTTGATCCATTCATCTACTGAAGGGCATCTTGGTTGGTTCCATATCTTAGCTATGGTAAATAATGCTGCAATAAACATAGTTGTGCTGGTAGCTTTAGTGTGGTCTTGTTTGTAAAAATTTGGGTAAATGCCCAAAAGTGGGATTGCTGGGTCATAGGGGAGCTCTATGTGAAGTCTTTTGAGGAACCTCCATACTGCTTTCCAAAGTGGTTGAACAAGTTTACATTCCCACCAACAATGAAGTAAGGTTCCCTTCTGTCCACATCCCCTCCAGCATCTGTTCTTCTTAGAGTTCTTGATTTTTGCCATTCTAACTGGAGTGAGGTGGTATCTCAATGTTGTTTTGATTTGCATTTCTTTTATGGCTAGGGATGTTGAGCATTTCTTCATGTGTCTATTGGCCATCCTTCTTTCTTCTTCAGAGAAGTTTCTCTTTAAGTCTTTAGCCCACTTATTTATTGGGCAGTTGTTTCTTTGAGGATTTGTTGTTGGGGGGTTTAATTTTTTGAGTTCCAAGTATATTTTAGATATGAGACCCTTGTCCGTTGTATGGCTAGTGAAGATCTTCTCCCAATCCGTGGGCTTTCTATTGATCTTGCAGACATTTTTTAAATTTAGTTTTATTTAACATGCTATTATGTGCTTATTTTTTCTCTTGTTTTACACTCTTTGTAAGGTTTGAAGTACCAACAGCATACCGGCCTGGCAGGTAAGAGGGAGAGTGCTGGGAAATTCAGAAGTTTAAGTAATGGTTGATTAAGCACAAAGATAGTAGCCCTTGAAAAACGAGAAGAGGGTATCAGTTTGTGGACCCTCCCAGTCTCCACCTCCGAAGTATCTGGGATTAGAGGTAAGAGCTACCACTCCCAGTCTGAGCCAAGTGTTCTTTCCTCTCTGATAGATTCACCTCCATTAGAGTACAACATCTTCCCTGACCAAGTAAGTAATGGCCGATTTGTAACCTTGGTGATGTTAATGTAATCTTTTAAGGTTTCATTAGGAGAGTAATGTGGTGGTTGTTAGAAATAAATGTTTATATTCAAACTAAGACTTGTTCTTCATAAACTCAATGTTTGTTTTTGTTTTTGTTTTTTATTTAAAAATAGTACGGAGTAGTAACTAGCTAAGTCAACAAGTTTTGGCGGCCGGTTTCCATGATGCCTGGTGTAATTAGAACAGAGGACCTGTGGTTCTGTCAGCCTGTGGTTTGAGAATGTGGATCTACAAGTGCCCAGGAGAAGGCGTTCTCCTGTCCAGGGAAGCCCACATTAAGAATCACCACTGTAGGAAGAGCTCTCTCTCCTTCACCAGGGGGCCTGAGAGCATGGTAACATCAAAAGGAGGTTATGGCAACTTCTCTAGGCAGGTCAAGAGGTGGGCATTTAAAATTAGATTTTTTTTGGTGTGTTTTCTTAGCATTAGTTTATTTGTTTGGAGGGCCTATAAAGTAAAAACAAAGAGATGGCCCCTAATTTTTGTCTAGATCCAGTATGATTTGCTTAAATGGCTATCAATGTCTACATCTAAATCCAGTGCTTCTATTTTTACATTCTTCCCTTAATCAGAAACTAAAAGAAAACCAAGTAAATCAAAATGTTAAGTTAGATATTGTAGCCTCTCTTACCAGCATTTAAAAAGTTAACAAAGGCTCCAGTAAAATGGTTGGGGTCAGTGGAGGGTAGCTCTGATGTTTGGGAATGCTGTGTGCTTCAACTGTGGAAGAGGCCTGAGGAAATTACAGTGTGAAAACTTTCCACTGGAGTTTCCAGTCGTTAAGGAGTCTGTGTAGGCAGCTGTGAGACTTCACTCCTCCCTGGCTCGTTGTGACTCACTGTGGTCCGGGAAAAGCCTCACACTCAGCAACTGAGAAAGCTGAGAAACTCTGCCTTTGATCTGCTGAGACCAATGCTCTGGAGAAACTCTGGTTTCTAACATGGATATTTTTGACCAGGCAGCAGAGTCTTTATAGACTCTGATTCCTAGAAGTCACGTGACCCAGGTGGGAAGATTAGGATTAGAGAAAGCTGTACAACAGATCCCACCAGAGGAACAAGTCAGGGGAAGGGCACTGAGACTCAGCTGCAATGTCTGGTGTGGCTCAGCCCTTCTGCTTTATTCCTGCTATGTTCCTGGAATCCCATTCTGCCCTCTGTTTTAGCACTGGATGGCCTAGCACAGGTGGAAGGTGCGCTTAGAAGAAAAGTTTTTCATTCCATTGTCTTTGCTTTTCACAGTTCACCCTTGCCAGGTCTAGATCCTACACCAGCCAAGGTAGATAACTTTTCTACCCAACACAAAAAGGAGAATCTAATGCTGCAGTGCTGAGTCAAACTTTTCCTTGGTTTAGATGAGTGCTTCTCAGACTTGAATGTATGTACATGCAGTATAATAGCCCTGGCAGCTTGCTAGAAAAGCATACTCCGTAGGTCCACAGTGCAGCCTATGATTCTACTTCAGCCAACTTCTAAGCACAGTACTTAGTTTTGGGCTGCTCTGAGGATGAGACTTCCAGTCACATGGGGATTCTTTTTCCACTCTAACTATTCAGACAATGCTGAGAAACTGTTTATAGGAGCTTTCGTTTTTACTGGTTTGGAATGGGGGATACATATTTTTCCAGAGCTTTTTATATGATTTATTGTGCCATCAAGACCTACAATATTAATATGTTTAAAACTGTGAGTAATCATGAGTGGTCCAAATAAGAACTGACACTGATAATGGAATACAGCCGAACACAGGAGAGCACATGCTAATCACGTGTCCTTTGCCAAAATCTTTCAGCTACATAAAACCCTCAAGGTAAAATATATTACACGGGATGGCTGCACAAAAGGTTCATGAGTGCATTGTGACTGCTGACCTCTGCCATTGTCATGCAAAAACAGAGATTGACATTGTATAAGTCAATGGACATGCTAAAGAGACATTTATGTTTTACATATTTACACATCACAAGGTCTTCTATTGATTGATTCATAGCCATTTTGAAACATTAAACTGACTTGGCATGGTGATCCACACCAGAAATCCCAGCACTTGGAAAGTGGAGGCAGGAAGATCATGTGTTTGAGGCTACCTTGAACTACATAGTGTGTTCCTGGCCAGCCAGAGCTGTTCAGCCGACTCTGTCTCATTAAATAAAATGGTGCATAACCAGTTTTATGACAAAATAGCAGACAGGACAGTTTGGCTTGTGGAGCCTTTAGAAGTAGTTGGCTTTTGGTCTAGACTGAGGTATGTTCTTTGTTTTGACCCTCAACTTGATTTGTTCAATTATAACCCATTGCCTAGGGCTTGGTCCCAAAATAGTCTCCTGTTATTGTTGCCTTCTTCATCTTTTGTATTTTGACTAAAAACACCTGGTTTAGAGGTGAGGCCTTTTGTGGTTGTCAGTAATAATAATTGCTGTTGTGAAAACAAATGAGTATTTCAGTCTTAAGACAAAACACACACACACACACAAAAGATATGTAAGCTGGGCACCAGTGGCTCACGCCTATAATCTAAGCGACTCTGGAGGCTACAATCTGAGGTTCATGGTTCCAAGCCAGCCCAGGGAAGGAAAGTCCCCATGAGACTGTTATCTCCAATTAACCACTCAAAAATCAGAAGTGGAGCCACAGCTGAGCAAAAAGAGCTCAAGGACAGCACTCAGGCCCTGAGTTGAGCCAACTACTGACAAAAGGAAAAAAGAAAAAAAGTCCTGTGCTGAATGTGACAAAGTAGTTTTAGCAAATAACTGAATACCTGGATAATAGACAGGTGGCTTCACACTGATAATGAAATCTATCTACTTCTAGTAATCTAGCAATTTGTCCTAAGGAACAGATTCCTAAAAGGTATGCATTGCAAATGAGCAGTTGTAGACAAGTCATTATCAAATGCAAGTACTTGTTTTACCTGAAAACATGATTCATTCTTCATACTTCCTACATGTATTTGTTTGTTTGTTTTTTTGCCAGTACTGGGGCTACAACTTCGGTGCGCATGCCTTTGCTCTTGACTGTTCACTACAAGCTGATTCTCTACTACTTGAGCCATGACTCTGCTTTAGACTTTTTAGTGGTTAATTTGAGATAAGAGTCTCAAACTTTTCTGCCTGGGCTAGCTTTGAAGCCGAGTCCTCATATCTCAGTCTCTGGAGCAGCTAAGATTACAGTGCGGGCCACTGGCAGCTGGCTTCCTACTTACTTTTGTTCTTAAACAGAAATCTAAACTATTACCATGAAACCCAAGGTTACAATATTCTTCCCTTTTGTCCATTACCTGACTTATTATACCTCTGATAGTAAGTAGCCTGTTGGAAAGTTTTACTTTAAGCTGCTTAAGTAATCAGAATGAAAAGTCTACTGAGGACTTGAGGCGGGGAATTTTAGTCTACTTTCTTTGGCTACCATAATAAGTACTTGTTAAATATCCACTGTGTACCTGGTACTCATCTCAGCCCTTTAAGATATGGCAAGTGAAAATACAAACCATTATTTCTGAACATATGGAGCTTATAAAATTGTAAACACATAATGGTAGAGGCAGCTCTTAGAAAGTTGAAGGTAAGTTGGTAATTACCCACTGTGCTAAAACCAAATGAATGTGCTATCAAGAGTATATTACACAGACTCTATTTTTTAACTAAATGTTTCACTGAAAGTATTTTCTGGAAGTGACATTTCATCTGAGGCCTCAAAGAAAATTTCAGGATCAGAGTGGAGGAATTCCCTTCCTAGCCAGAGCCCTTCCAGAAATACTGTGAGACCATTACCAGAAGAACCCAAAAAGGCAGAAGGAGACAGACAAAGACCAGAGAAGTAGGAAAGACCACACACACCAGGCCAGGTGGCCCAATGTGGAGCATACTGATTTCTATTTTAAAAGCCATAACAAGTGTCAATGTTTTATTTTTTAATTGTGAAAATATGTACAGAGGGTTACAATTACATGGGCAAGATAACGAGTACATTTCTTATCAAGCATTGTAGCCTCCTCCTTTGTTTCCCCTTCCCATCCCTTCCCATCCTCCACCCACCCACCCAATCCCCTCCCCCCACCAAAGTTGTAAAGTTCATTTTCAACATAACAACTTGTACATCTCATTGTTGCAATGGGTCCACCTGTATCCCTATTTAAACGATTTGTTTTTCCCCTTCCCCTCCACAAATTATACCGACATCAAATA
>NW_012267244.1:730298-812270 GCF_000151885.1 Dipodomys ordii | reverse complement strand
TTCAGGCCCCACGACCGGACCAAAAAAAAATATATATATATATATATTAAAAATATATATTAAAAATTAATCAACTTGGAAAGCCTTTTAGTTTGAGATAACCTATGAAATAGTAAGTTGAAGAAAGAAAGTAGACAGTTGGGTCAGAAAAGAAACACACTTTTCATGTGTATAGACTTACATTAGTTTCTGTAATAAGTGCTAATAATACTCACTGTATACCAGGCAATATTCTAATCACTGGAAATGATTAGAAACAAAACAAACTTTTTACTTATGAAGCCCTTTGTAGGGAGAAGACTTGTGTTAGAGTAAAGGAACAGTATATCCTAAGAAGGTAACAAGCAGGAAGTGAAAGTGAAAACTAAAAGTGAATCATTCAGAACTCTGAGGAAATAGCAATTCCACTGCCCAAAGGAGGTAGTCATACAATGTACCTGAGCAATAGTGAGAGACTTGGGTTGGTAGAAGTGAAATGAGCAAAGGAGCAGCTAAAGAAGACAGAAGGTGGGGCTGGGAAGGTGGTTCAGTGGTAGAGCGCTTGCCTTGCATGCATGAGGCCCTGGGTTCCATTCCTCAGCACCACATAAGCAAAAAGAAAAAAGCTGGAAGTGGCGCTGTGGCTCAAGTGGTAGAGAGCTGGCCTTGAGCTGAAGAGCTGAGGGACAGCGCCCAGGCCCAGAGTTCAGGCCCCATGACTGGACCCTCCCCGCCCCCTGCCCCCCCTCTACCCCCCGCAACAGAAGTTCTGATTACTGGGGACTTTGCTGTCAACCATACACATGTCTACATGTGTTGAGAGTTATTAGAGGATTTTGAACAAGGGAGTACTCAAATCTGCTTTATTTGTATCTGTGTTGAGCTAGATATTAGGGTCTGATGATAGATAGATACATACATACATACCTATATGTGTATATACATACATGCATACATGCATGCATACCTGCATAGAGGCAAATGATATAAATGCAGATATATGCATGGGGGTTTATGATGATGGTGCTAGGAAGCCCCATGATAGGCTCTCTGCAGCCTGGGACCCTAGGAAACCTCTAGCTTGCTTAGGGCAAATCTGAAAGTCTCAGCACCAGAGAAACCAATGGTGTGATTCTCAACCCAAGACCAACAACAGCCTGAGATTCTCAAGGTCTACTGGTGTAAGTTCTAGATACCAAAGGCTGGAGATCTTGGAGTTCTGATGTCCAAGAGCAGGAGAGAAGGTGTTTCACTTCAGGAGAGGGAGGTGGGGGAAGAGCCATAGAAATCCTATCATCTCTTTTTCCTATCCCATCTAGGCCTCCAGTTGATTGGATGGCACCTGCCCACATTGAGGGATAATTCTGCCTCATTTCAATCCCTATTGGAACACCCCTGCAGACACATCTAAGAAGGGATGCCTTACCAGTTCTCTTAGTATTTCTTAATCTAGCCAACTGAAAATCCCCAAGGGATCTAGTGAGAAGCCAAGAGATCCATTAAGAAAAAACTAGAGTGTTCTTACTCATGTATTATGTTGGCGCTATGGGTTGACTTTTTTCCCCTGATCGGCATGTCAAAGTACTAATGGTCTTTCTAAGGTATGTGTAGATAGGCACTCTGGGAGATAATTAGGTTTAGGTGAATTCTGATGTAAAGTTTCATGACTGGATTTTACTGTATTTAAGGAGCCCTCAGAGAATAGGGGTTGGGGGCTCTCTCTTCCTCTCTTCATACTGAGCAAAGACATGGCAACAGGGAAACTATCTGCAAGCCAGGAAAAAATGTCCTCATCAATCCATGTCTTCATCTGGCCATTTTGGCACCTTGACTGAGGGCCTTCAGCCTCTAAAACTGAGGAAAATAACTTCCTGTGATTTAAACCATCAATAAGTGTAAGATATTTTGTATTTCACTAAGAGAAGCCTCACATAATTAGAAAGCAAAAAGGTCAGATCTTACCCTATTTGCAGTGTGAACAAAAGTAGTGAACTTACTTTTCATGGGAAAGAAATTACTGTAATTTCAAGTAAGATGCAGCACCTGATTGGTGCAAAGAAAAGAACTCCTAGACTTTGGCAATTTGCTTTCTTCTGGTCAGTTCCCTTGTCATATTCACTATTTTTGAAGAAGGCGAGAATGTGCAAGGAGCAGTTCCACAGGTGGTGGGATCAGTCAGTTCTCTGGAGAGACTCACTCCATCTGCTTCTATTTATTAGATCATTCTGAGCTATAAAACCCTATTGATGAGTGGTAGCCAATGATACTCCCTTATGACAGTGGAGATAATGCAATAGCCATGTCATAAAACAGTTTTGATTGTTCCTTGGTGCACTGAGTGCACTGAAAGGCTGTGTTCCACCCACCAAACAGAAAATTAGTCTGAAGCTCCTCGCAAGCACCTGTTCTGAGTGAAAGGTAATGTTATGATGATTATTGCTGCTTGAAGGGCGATTGCATGGATATATGCCATATCCTATCCAATATGTAGCAGAGTGGCTCTAAATCATACTGAAAAATTTAGCTGGTCCTGGGCCTTCAATTCTAGGTCTGTGTACTGTCCCTGAGCTTCTTTTGCTCAAGGCTAGCACTCTAGCACTTGAACTACAGCACCACTTCTTGCGTTTTCTGAGTAGTTTATTGGAGTCTTGTCCATTTTCTCACCTGGGCTGTCTTTGAACTGCAATCCTCAGATCTCAGACTCCTGAGTACCTAGGGTTATAGGTATGAGGCATGAGCCTGATGCATGACTTCAGATAAGTTTAAATTATTTAAGCTTTACAACCTAGCAAAACTGAAAGTAGACTGTTGTACTTTCTTTAACCTGGTGATCATACTTAGCGGACATGCTGCAGCAAGGTATGGATACTACAGTATTCTCAACTATACTAGGACACTTTGGTCATAGCAGTGTGTTCGGTATGTGCTTCCTGCTAAGGGGTAAAGATGTATGAAAAAAAATTTCCTGAAGCGAGGCGCCGGTGGCTCATGCCTGTAATCCTAGCTACTCAGGAGGCCGAGATCTGAGGTTCAAAGCCAGCCTGGGCAGGAAAGTTCATGAGATTCTTATCTCCAGTAAACCTCAAGAAAAGAGTGCCGCTGGGTCCAGGGAAGATGAGAGGCACCGCGTTAGCTGCTTGGAAAAATGTGCACAAACTGAAGCTCAGGGACTCCATAAAAACTTTTAATTACACTTCAGACTTAATACAATGCAACAGTGAATATTCGGTAAATATTCACATTTATCACTTGACCAAATGCTGAGTTTGATTTCCATTCCCCTGTCCCTCAATACTCTAGTCATATTTCCTGTATGGCCCAGTCACCTGATGTGATGTATTCACCAATACTTTCAGCTGCTTTGGTCTCCAGTTTTGAGAAAACATAAGTGGCCCATCGCCCCATTCTCACCAAGAACTGTTTGAAACCAATTCCCTGTCCCTAAACAAGACAAAGTAGGGAATTTAGTTTGTATTCACATCATACAAACTGGAGATGGGAGAAGACAGTGGGGAGAGAGAATAAAGATTGAAAAAAAAAAAAAACCTCAAGAAAACCAGAAGTGGTGTTGTGGCTCAAGCGGTAGAGTGCTCGCTTTGAGCTGAAGAGCACAAGGACAGCACCCAAGCCCAGAGTTCAAGCCCCACGACCAACAAAAAAAAAAAAAAATCTGTGAAATTCAATTTATTATTTCATCCAGACAACTAAAGAAGAGTGTACTGCCTCCGTCATAGTAAATGAATTCCACTGGCTTCAAAAGCATTCTCAGCTGGGCACCAGTGGCTCACATCTATAATCCTATCTACTCAGAAGGCTGAAATCTGAGAATTACAGTTGGAAAGCAGCTGGAAGCCTGGGCAGAAAAGTCCCAATAAGAATCTTATCTCCAATTAACAGCTAAAAAAAAACCCAAATGATAAACAAAAACAAAAAAACACACACAAAAAACAAAAAAACAGTAGTGGAGCTGTGGCTCAAAGTGGTAGCGTGCTAGCCTTGAACAAAAAAGCTCAGGGACAGCCCTCAAGCCTTGAGTTCAAACCCCAGGACCAACAAAAATAAATAAACAAACAAACAATAACTGCTCTCACCCCCTTGCATACATAACTTAAGCATCTATAAAAGAAGAAGGCTGCTGGGTATAAGTGGCTCACTCTTATAATCCTAGCTAGTCCGGAGGCTGAGATTTGAGGATTATGGTTCAAAGCCAGCCTGGGCAGGAAATTCTGTGAGATTCTTATCTCTAATAAACTACTCAGAAAAAGCCAGAAGTGGCTCTGTGGCTCAAGTGATAAAGGCTGGTCTTAAACATAAAGAGACTCAGGGATAGCACTCAGGTCCAGAGTTCAAGCCCCAGGACCAGCAAAAACAAAAAAGGGCACACAACAGTAAATAAATAAATAAAAAGACTGGTTCTTCCTCTGAGCCAAAGTATCCCCTTTGGGCTCAAAAGTGAAAAGTTGAGCTGGGTGCCGGTGGTTCATGCCTGTAATCCTAGCTACTCAGGAGGCTGAGACCTGAGGATCGTGGTTCAAAGCCAGCCCTGGCAAGAAAATCTGTGACACTCTTATCCAATAAACCACCAGAAAAACTGGAAGTGGTGTTGTGGCTCAAGTGGTAGAGCACTAGTCTTGAGCTGAAGAGCTGAGGAACAGTGCCCAGGTCCAGAGTTCAAGCCCCACAACCGACAAAAAAAAAAAAAGTGAGAAGTTGCCAAACCTGCAGCCCAGATTCATTGGTCAATTGGTTCAAGTCCTGGGGTTACTGAGGCTCCCATAGGTAGTCCCTCCTCCCCACTGTAGGATTCTATTCCAGCCTGTCTCTGCTTACGCCCAGAGTGTCTTATAAATGATTAGTGCTCAACAAGCATCTCTGTCCTATCTACACTCCCAGGGTGTAAAATCAGGGTTCTCCAGAAGAGCAGAAGCAAAAATAGATAATTATGAAAAAAACATGTATTAGATTGGGTTATGCAATTCAAGGCTAGACAATTCCACAGTCTGTGGTCTAGAGATGCAGAGAACCAGCCATCTGAGAATTTGGAAGTCTCAGACCAATGAAGTAGCCCCAGTTCAAGACTGAAGTCCTGGAAATTCAGTGGTGTGAGTTACTGGGGAAAGGCCGAAGAAACTGGAAGAGAGGAGCAGGTTCACACTGGCTGTCTTCCTCCTCCTTCCATCTTTTATTCCTTCTAGGACCTCCAGTCCATTCAGAGTGGATGTTTCCCCCTCAGTAGCTGTTTCATGTGTCAACTGTCTGTCTCCAGAAACAACTCCCACATACACATGAAGGGTCTTCTAGACATCTCCCTAGCCACTCAACTTCAAAGACAAGATTAACCATCACACCTAGCCTTACCTAATGTCAGATTTGGGTCATGTGACTTATTCTATCAATAGAATTGGAGCAGAAGGAAAATGGTCACTTAAAAGGTATTCCTTTAAGATACCATTTCTTGCCTATTCATGTGGAAACAACTGGTATAATTGTGTAACTACAAAATAATAGAGGCCACCAAGTCTGTAGCACACCAAAATGTGAAAGGCTAACATGTATATTTTTGTTGTATTAAGTAACTGAGATTTCAGTGGTCCACATTGTGGCTGCCTGCATTATAATCTTGACTTAATTTAGACTGTCCTTTGGCAGCCTCACTACATTGAAAATAGTTGAATAATCTCATCAATAATTTTTATATATTGGAAACAACTATCTCTATGCATTCAAGGAGTAATAATATTAAGGTCTAAACTAACAAGCAGGAAAACTCAGTTAAATCCATATAATTAAATATTATTGCTGACTACATATACAAATCTCACTAGCTCAACAATTGTATTCAGAAATATTATGTAAGATGTAAAACAAACATACAATAGTTTAACAAAAATGGTTTTAGCCAGGAGTTGGTGGCTAATGCCTATAATCCTAGCTACTCAGGAGTCTGAAATGTGAAGACCCAAGGTTCAAACCCAGCCTAAGTAGAAGAGCCCAATAAATTCTCCCTCTCTCTCCTCTCTCTAATTAACTAGCAAAAAAATGGACTAGAGATGTGGCTCAAGTAGTAGAGCATGCAAGAGTGTGAGGCTTTGAATTCAAACTGTGGCTTAGCACCAAAACACAACAATGACAAAACTGTATTCAAATATATTATGTGAGAAATAAACCATTTTAATAACAGCAGATCCTATAGGAAAATTAAAAATGTTGGAAGATTAATGTGGAGTGGATTTATCTGAAGATTCAAGTGAAGAGGCAAAACCTAGAGATTAAACAAACTGACAAGCAGAACTGCAGGCACGCGCACACACACACACACACACACACGCACACACACACACACACAACTCGCATGTTAATGGCTTAAACTTAGAAGAGATACTGTCTTTGGAGGGGTAATTTACTTATTTATATCTTTAGGACAGTCCCTAATGCAAGATGACCAGTGTCCTCACACTCAAATGAAATAGGACACAGGCAGAGGGAAGACATTGAGAAGAACAGGTAAAAAACAGTTACCAACAAGAAAAGGAGAGAAGCCTACAAAGAACCAAACAGTGCTAATATCATCTCACCTTCAGAACGTAAGAAATAAATTTCTACTGTTTATACCACTCAATATGTGGAAGGAGACACTGTCTGATGGATATATTTAAACAGTATTTGCAAAGGTCTTTATTTTCTGATTGTGATATTTTGACATTACTCTGCTAATGATTTGCAGACCATACTTTGTAACAATTTAATCTCCAAGGTAGGAAACTGACAAAAGTATTTGTTTCTAAATGAATATACAAAAAGTACAGTAAGAAAAGATGATTAAAAATAAGTCTAAAACACTGTTTCTATCTGTCATTAAATTACTTAACCAAATCTTAATTGCTAACATTAATCATTTCTACTTTTTGAATTTTTGATGTTCTAAAATTGACTGTGGTAATAGTTATATACATGTGTAAACTACTAAGTATCATGCTATTTGTACTTCAAATGGATGAATTGTATGGTATATGAAGCATATCTCAATAAAATTTTCATGAACAGACATCATTTCAATTTTATTTAAACCTCTAAATTAGATAATACATAGCCAGTAAGATGGTTAATTATTGGAATTTCTGGATCTAAAAACTGTATATTTGAAAAATACATCTAGAGCTGAGTACCAGTGTCTCATGACTATAATACTAGCTACTCAGGTGGCTGAGATCTGACGATCATGGTTGAAAGCAAGCCCAGGCAGGAAAGTCCATAAGACTCTTATCTCTAATAAACTACACACACACACACACACACACACACACACACACAAACTGGAAATGAAGCTGTGACTCAAGTGGTAGAGCATTAGCCTTGAGCAGAAGAAAGCCTGTGGCAGAGCCCAGGCCCAGAGTTCAAACCCCAGGACTGACAAGAAAGAAAGAAAGAAAGAAAGAAAGAAAGAAAGAAAGAAAGAATATCTGAGAACTGGGGTTTGAAGCCAGACCTTACAGGAAAATCCAGGAAGGAAAGGTATGAAGTATATAACTCTCAAGTTACATTGTTAATACATATATGTAATAATAATAATTATTATTATATATTCCCATACTCAGAATAGAGCACTTCAGGAAAAACTAATTTCCCATTCAAATTGGTATTCAAATAGATAGCTCATAGCATAGTCATGAACCACAAATGAAAATAGTAAATAGTCACATGGATCCACAGAAGCTATTTCTTTCTGGATCAGCTCACACTGGACACCACATATTTCAAAGCTGATAAAGATAACTGATAAACTCACTACCACCTCATGTGGCTTTCAGGTCTTAGAATGGCTTACAATTCTTTTAAAATCAAGAGCCCAGTCTCCCATCAAACATCTGTACTTTATGACATAAATTCTTGAAATAATAGCATCCAAAATTACAGATTTTTCAACTTACAAACAGTGAAACACTAATAGTAGAATACCACATGACAAATACCACATGACAAATCCCACTGAAAAGATAACAAGTAGGACAATTCAGAAAGATGAGTATGACTGCATTCTTCAGTGTCATTTGGAAAAGGTGAAATATTTGAAATAGATCTCAAATAAGAGTCTACTGTTTCAGGCTGGGCACTGGTGGTTCACACTTGTAAATCTAGCTACGCAGGAGACTGAGATCTGAGGAACACGGTTCAAAGCCAGCTGGATAGAAAAGTCCCTGTGAGATTCTTATTTTGTGAACCTTTGTGGCTCAAAGTGGTAGAGCATTAACTGAGCAAAAGAGCTCAAAGATAGCTCCCAGGCTCTGAATTCAAGCCTCACAACCAACAACAAAAACAAAAATCTAACATTTCAAATGGCATGATGATACATGCCTGTAATTCCTGGCTATTCAAGAGGCAATGTTTAGAAGAAGTATGACTCAAGACAGGAAAATCCATGAGACTCTTATTTCCAATTAAATACCAAAAAGCCATAAGTGGAGCTGTGGCTCAAATAGTAGAGCCTTAAGCACAAAAGCTCAGGGCTAGTGCCCAGGCCTTGAGTTTAAGCCCACACACACACACACACACACACACACACACACACACACACACACACACACACAAACACACAAAAACACAAAAAATTTAGAAAGTACCTACTCCATCAGTGTGTTTCAGGATGAGCCCATTTCAGTTCAGAAATAGATTATTCCTAAAAATATAAACCTGAAAAGATGTCCTATGCATCAAACTGAGTGGTAAGCATAAACTTTTTTAACAGAGCAAATACAATTGCTCAAAAGACTGGTATGAAGGCTCTATAATACATGTCACATTGTTGAAGATATAGATGTTGCCTGGTCCTCTGAGAAAATAAAAACCCAGGCCACAAGCTGTGAAAAAATAAACAGTTAATCAGAAAGTAATAACACACATTGTTTAAAGATCAAAGTTTCTGTGAACTCCATAAAAGCAGGTGTATTAAAGTTGAGATTGGGGAGTATGGCCAGAAAGAAAGGAATAAAAAGCAAAGTTGAATTTACCATTTATGTTAGAAATATTTACATAACAATAAAACTCCCTTGTATAGCTAATGTATATCAATAAAATGCAAAAAGATAGAAATATTGATATAAATTTTTAAAAAATCTGAAAAGCATTTATTTGGATCAGTGTGCCCACTTCTTTATTCCTGTGTCTAAATACTTCCTGGAGTCACAATTTTTCTCTGATTCTTAGAAGGTTGTCCAAATGGTACTGAGAATCACTAATCCCTTGGAGGACATTCAAGACATTCTCATGAAACCCATGCAAATTTCCTGGCTGGTATTAGTGCCTTAGCTAATAAAATATATGCTATCTATAAAAATTAGATTACTCCAGATCAATTAAAGCTATCATCCTATTACTTAAAAAAAATTAGAGTGTTCTAGGTTTTAACTCAGAGCCTTATGTTTGCTAGGCATGCATTTTACTACTTGACACACACACACACATCCTTTTTTGCTTCCATGTTTTTTGACTACTATAGGATCTCCAGTTTTTACAGTTTTGCTCAAGGCTGACCTCAGACTACAATCCTCCTACTCATGATCTCCAGCAGAGATAGGAGGTATATGCCACCATACCAAATTTGTTTGTTTGGCATGGAATCTCATCAACTTTTTGTCCAGACTGTTCTCAAAATGTGATCCTTCCAATCTCTGCCTCTTAAGTACTTGGGATTATTAGGAATAAGCCACTGCAGCCAGCTTCATTACTTTTTTGTAAGAACTATAGATATGGCTGGAGATATGGAGATGTGTCTCAAATGATAGAGCACTTGCTTAGCAAGTACAAAGTTCTGAGTTCAAAGCCTGAGCAACATCGGGAAAACAAAAAGATTGATATCATATTTCAAAAAATTGACTGAGGAATGACTCAGGTGGTAGAGAGACAGCCAATGAAGGAAACCATCATATACCAAGTTTTAGTCCAGGTTTTGGACAACTATTTAAAAAAAAAAGCTGACTGAAAGTTGGGTGTCAATGCTTCAAACTTGTAATCTTCACTATTTAGAAGGCTGAGATTGAGGATTTGTGGTTAATCTAGCCTGGACAAGAAAGTCAGTGAGACTCTTTTTTCTAATTGACCACAAAAAAAGGCACAAAAACCCCACAACAACAACAACAAAAAATATAGAGCTTTGACTAACATGGACAGAATGCCATCTTGGAACAAAAATGCTAATAGATAATACCCAGGCACTGAGTATTGGCACACACACCTCTCTCTCTCTCTCTCTCTCTCTTTCTCTCTCTCTCTGTCTTTCCCCCCTCTCTCACACACACACACACACACACAAGTTGACTGACTTATACTCAATAAAGAAACTTGAAGTACACATATGGAGTATCTCTCTCCATCTTTATATTATGCAGCCATACTTAACATTTTCTTTCTCTCACCCAAACATTTGTCATCCTCCTTTGCTTTCCTTCAGGCTTTTCCTGTGACCTGTGTGCATACATATCATGCTGCAGTTTCTGTTTCCTCATCTTTCAGAAACTTCCTTTTTTGAAACTTTACAAGGAAAGGTCAATGATTTTACTGGGGATGGCCTCATTCAACTCAGAATCAACATCAACCAAACCTGGTTTTCCTCTTGATTTTTTTTTCTCTTGGGCCCCTCTTGGATAATACTGTGAAACTATCATGTAATCAGTACTCCTATAGAGACTTCCCTTGATTTTGCTAGTGCAGTAAAGATTTATTATATTATTCTTATGACACAAAAGGAAATCTAAATTTTTGTGAAAGAAAAACTAAGACTTAAACTTGAGACTTGAATAATGATTTCAAAGCCTTGTTGCCTTTTGAAGAATTCCACCCTGAATAAACTTACTATATGTCTGCTCAAAAAAGCAGGTAGTTGCAGGTAACCTATTTTAAACATAAATAAATTGATACAAAAAATTTAAGTAGTTTATTAGTTTGAATAAAATGACATAGAAAGTAATGGTATTCATAGACAAAATATTTTCCTTCAAAATTTGAACCACTTAAAAAGTAGAGGTGAAACAATATGTATCCATATTTCTAAATACTCTAGAAAGAATTAATTTCCTTTTGTTTCCTGAGAAGTAAAGATTTTGCTGGGTATTAATGGCTCATGCTTGTAACCCTATCTACTCAGAAGGCCACAATCTGAAGATAAAAGACAAAGGTTTGAAGCCAGCCTGGGCAGAAAAGTCCATGAGATTCTTATCTCCAATTACTAACCAAAAAGCCAGAAATGGAGCTTTGGCTCAAGTGGTAGAACCCCTGTCATTCCTGAGTGAAAAGGCCAAGGAGAGCACTAAGATATGAGCTAAGGGCTTTGAACTAGCACACACACACATACAAACACAAAAGAAACACACAGAAAATGAGCTTATTTTCTTCACCATCAATTCATAAAACAAAGACACAAATGAACACACACACATGGCTGAGACTCAGATACTGTCTCCAATCATGGTTCTGGATGAACCCTGTGGCAGTTCTGCCATATCCTTCAAATCTTTTGATCCAATCCATCCTGACAATGTTCACTTGGTATTGAAAATGTCTGTTATCAAATGAATGAGACATAATCCAAAGGAAAAGTAATCAACTCTTTGGTAGGAAAAGAAACAAAATATTGTTGTACGAGAAGCTATAATTGCACCCACTCACCGCTCCTCTGCCTCAATCTCCTTTGTAGCACTGGGTTATCTGCAGAACTGACGTAGGAAAGGCCACTGCCTTCTCATCTTTTACCTGCCTTGCATTTTTGCTACTTCTATCTCATCACTACTAATTTGTGTTTCTTTTTCAGAGAAACCATGACTTTAACAATTCTAGTTCCCTCCACTCATTCTTTCCCTGCCCGATTCTCTAGCCATCCATCATCCTTCACTACCCAATTCCTGTTGTCCTCCAACCCTCACGTCTCATTCTTCTCTAAGCAAGTTGGCCTTTAACCATTCCCAATCCTTTTAAAGTGTTCTTTCTTGCCTTTGGCCTTTGTGCACACTACCCTGTGTTGAACACCCTTCCCTCTCAGTTTGCCTAACATTTACTTATTCAAACTTCAACTCTGGGCTTTGTGCATAGCA
The DNA here is from genome assembly GCF_000151885.1 of Dipodomys ordii. Classification (NCBI taxonomy): domain Eukaryota; kingdom Metazoa; phylum Chordata; class Mammalia; order Rodentia; family Heteromyidae; genus Dipodomys; species Dipodomys ordii. The sequence goes on along the minus strand of NW_012267244.1, from coordinate 800,211 downwards.
TCTGATAACCGCAAACCATCTTCAGAACCCAGATCAAAGTATGCTTTTCCACAGTGAAAGCAGGGTTCTGCACAGTGGCTTTAAAAATTGATTGCCTCGTTATATTTTAGGTGTAGTGGATTAATTAGGGCATTGCTATTTATTGCAAGAGACATACTCCTACATCTGAGTAGTTTAAATCCAATTGAGGTTCATTTCTTTCCCACAAGAATTCCAAAACAGACTTCCCTCATTGTCAGGTGGCTTTACTCCAAGCATGAGTCAGGGTCCCAATTTTCATCTTGTGGCTTTGCCAGTTTTAGTACTTGTTCATTTGGAAAAAGAAAAAGGAAATGTTCCTGGGATAAACTTGCTATTGCTTCAATTTAGTCTCTACCCACAAGCCTCAGGCACATGGCCACACCCATTTATAAGAAAAGCTGAAAGTAGTCTAGCTGCGCACCTACTGGGCAATGGTTTGATGATGAGCTGTCCAGTCTTTACTAAAGCTGGGATTTTGGTTCTCTGACACCAAAGCCTGACCCACAATTGTTAAATGGCTGAGTGAATGGAAAGCCCTTAGACTGTGAGGATTTTCCATAAAAAAGATAATTATGTAATTAGAGATTTTGTCTTTATGAAATGCTTATAAGTTATAGATTGCTTTTCATGGAACATAAATATTATTAAAGTCTAGTGAACTACTTCAAATATTATAAGTACTTGTCAATCATCTATTGTTGTTTAACTAGGAGTTTTTGTTTGTTTTATTTCTGCCAGAAGTGGGGTTTAAACTTGGGGCCTTGTACTTGGTAGAGATGGTGTGCTATCATGTGAGTCACACATGCTACATGGCTTTTTACTGTTTTGTTTCTTTAAGATGGCCTTGAGACACTTCTGCCTAGTTTGGCTTTAAACTGTCTTCTTCCAGATCTCAGGCTCCATACTGAGATCCTCAGCCCTCACTTATTGCCTACAACTAGATTTTCTAACAAGAAACAGTATCTATAATAACTGGAATTTTTAATTTATTTTTTAAAATGAAATTTGTTAAATAAGCTTCTGGTAATGCCAGACAAGAAGAGATTTAGTATATATATACATATATATTCATATATATATATATTCAAAATCAGGTATGTCAAGAACAGCCACATAACATCTGATTGTAATGTAAAACCAACTATGTCCACCACAACTATTGACCAGAAGAAAAACTATTTACTTACTTAAGATATTTAGTCTGAATAATTTTAAATACAAATTTAAATATCATAAATGTCTTACAATAATCAGAAGCATGATGCCAAGAAATGATTACTCTGAAAAATTAAACAAATATTTAATAAAGCCTTTTTAATTTGACCTCAATTCCTCTCACATTGCAGAAGAGTGATAGCCATTTTCCAGAGGATAGTGGGCGTGCACACCTTCCGGAAAGGTTTTACAAGAAAGAGTTCATATTGAAAGATGGTAGTGGCTTAACCAGAACTGTTTGGGATAAAAATAACACTGGATGGAGTCACAGATTATTTTGTTAAACTGTTTATTTGTTTTAGTCTTATCATTGGGTAGTTGTGCATAGACGCTACAATTCTATAAGTCAGGTTATGAATACAATGCATCTTGATCAATTCTTTGTACTTGCTCATTCCTTTTTTGAACCTTAATTTTTTTCTCTACTAAATCATAGAGGGCATTTATTTATTAATCCAGCATTACTAGTGATGCTTTTAGAACACTTTGCCAAGTCGCTTAAAGGAAAAACTTGTATCTCTAATAACTACAAAATATTTTTAAAAGAAAAAAACTATAAAATAAGTAATAATGCTGATGGGTGGTAATAGCATAAATGAGGTCATGAAACTATTACACAAATTATCCACATCTAGGGATCACTCCTCTAAAACTTTCCTAAAGATGAAAGCTTTGTTTACTGGGACTGCCATGACAAAGTCTCATCTCCTCAGTTATCACCAGTCTAGTGGTATTCCAACAGGTGTTGGTTGTATCACAGTTCTCTAGACAGGACAGGATGGTTCAAGACACCCATAGAGCTGGTTCCTCATGAGAGAGAATCTGCTCTGTGTCTCCCTCCTACCCCCAGCCTCTGGATCAAACACGAGAATTTTGGTGTTCCTTGGTTTCTGCAGCACCATCCTAACCTCCCTATAAGGCCCCATCACCACCGCAGTGTGACTTATTTGTAACTAATTACTTAGGCAACAGCCCCATTTCCAAGTAAGGTCACAATCAGTATTGCTGGGAATTAAGACTTACAAGTCTGTGAGGGACACATTTCATCGGTAAGTCAGATTTAGGAAGGTGAGATGTGTTAGCTTCCCCATACAACCTTATTTTTTAGGTAAAACTTGAAGAAAATCTCCCATCTAAATCAGAGGCTGACTCCAAAGGCCCTGAGTATGGGCCCAAAAGGCATGGGAAGGCAGGCAGGCAGGGCACCAAGTACAAGGACCCCTTACAGCAATAGCAACAGTTGCCTTCCTAACCCAGCAATTAGAAGAGTTACTTGTGAAGTAGGTTAGGACACAGCTTTGGCTGGAAAGTCACCTTCGGCTGTTTTTGCAAGGATATTCTTTTTCCCTGAAGTTTCAACAAAATGCAAATACACATGTGGAACCTCTTTATGCTCAAGGCTGCCACTTTACACTTGAGCCAGGTAGCCTTATCACTTGAGCCATAGCTCTACTCACGGCTTTTCTTAGTAGTTTGTTGGAAATAAGCGTCTAATTGACTTTTCTGTCCAGGGGCTGACTTTGAACCACAGTCCTCAGACCTCAGCCTCCAAAGTAGCTGAGTTTACAGAAGTGAGCCACCAGCACCTGGCGAGAGAGAGAGAGAGAGAGACAGAGACAGAGACAGAGAGAGCACACAAACAGGTAAGAGGCACAAAAACTCAGATAGGAGGAAGTAGCTCTGGTTTTTTATAGTGAAGTGGGGATACTGGGTCTAACCAGCACCATCCAGGCCACGTGGTGGATAGGGAATTGGGCTTAACTAGAACCATCTTCTCTTCATGATGGAGGAAGGGAAGTCCTTACCTCCCAGGAAGGAATTCCTAACAGCATGTGTGGGGACTTGAATGATAGGTTATTGGACCCGTTGATCATGTGCCTTGAACCTGTGAGACTCTTCAAGTTTCCTCTGACCCTGCCCCTCACCGGATCGTATTTTAGGACCAGACCAGTTTAGAAGCCATTAAGCCAGGCTGTGTCCTATCTCCTGGCTCTCCTCTGGTCAACATGGCATCCCACTTCAGCTCTCCACTGGGGTTCTTCTGGTTTGTTGGTATTGTTTTTCTGCTCTTTCTTTCCTCTCCTGCTCTCTTAGCTCAATGTTAAGTGTATTCACAGGTCTGCAGGTCTTTGTAACAGGAGTCTGCCTGCAGATGCCAGCTTTCTAATAATGACTCCCAGTTCAATTTCTCAAAATGTGGCTTCTCAGTATCTCACCTCACAACAATAGCACAGTCAGCTAACTACTAGATAAAAACCATCTATGAAACAACAACACTAATAATGAACATAAAAGAAGAATAGAAAATCATCAACATGTAGAAATGATTAGTGTTTGACTCACAATGCTTATTTCCCCAATTGAGGTCCCTGTAGCTAGCATAGTCAAGAGCAAGATTTTCTCTATCAGTTCATATTAAGCCATGTTTCCTCACTGCTCATGTAAATGCAAGAAGATTGTCAAAATTGCTTTAAGACAAGAATGTTGCCTGGCTCACTCCTGTAATCCTAGCTACACAGGAGGCTGAGATCTGATTATCAAAGTTCAAAGCCAGACATGGCAGGAAAGACTGTGAGACTGTTACCTACAATCAGCACCAAAAAGATAGAAGTGGAGCTGTGTGGCTCAAGTGGTAGAACCTCAGCCTTGAAGGGAAAATGCTCAGGGAGAGTGCCCAAGTCCTGAGTTTAAACACAAAGACTGGCACAAAAAACAAGGAAGGAAGGAAGGAAGAAAGGAAGGAAGGAAAGGAGGGAGGGAGGGAAGGAATATGATGTTTGCTTTAATCAGTGAGTTGGCACCAGCTAGTCCAAGTCTTTGTACAAATAACCCAAGCCTACTCTGGAACATTTTTAATTCATCTCTCTCAATAAAGAAAAAAAGTATATATGAGGCAAATATGGGACTCTTATGTTTATACTATCTTTAATTAATCAATTTACTTAAAAGGAAAATTTGAGCTTTATTCCTCACTTGTAATTCATTGTCTTTCAGTTCAAGGAAGAACCTCTGATTTTTAAATCTAGTTTTTGCAACTGGAGCTAGTGGAATGGAGAACTGTTTCACCAAGGAAAACATTGCATTATGTTAAACTTCAAAGGGAGCAATAAACATTTTTATTTGTTGCATATAAATGCTGTCAAGCTAGCTTTAGCTGCCCTTAAAATTCAATGTGCTTAACAAATGCACTCTTTTATATAAATATACTCCATATTTTACTGTAAACATTGTTTTTACTCTCTCTCTTTTTAATATACTTAAGTTTCCTAAGGACATCCTGGCACACTCATCTTTATTAAGGGAGAAATAGTCAGAACTTAAAAGAGGTACAGGAAAAAGGAAAGGAGGAAGGGAGAAGAGGAAGGAATTAAAAATAGAAAATGGAATGCTGGACTCTCTCTCTTTCTCAGACTCTTGCCTATAATCCCAGCCACTAAGGAAGCTGAGGTCTGAGGATCAAAGTTCAAAGCCAGCTCAGGCAGAAAAGTCTTTCAGACAATCTTCAAAGTAGTAGACAGCTTGTCTTGAGCAAAAGAGCATAGGGACAGTGCTCAGACCCCAGGAAAGTCAAAAGAGCGAGAAAGGGGGGGTGCAGAGAGAGAAAAGGAGGAAGGAAGGAAGGAAGGAAGGAAGGAAGAAAGGAAGGAAGGAAGGAAGGAAGGAAGGAAGGAAGGAAGGAAGGAAGGAAGGAAAGAAGGAGGGAGGGAGGGGGAAAGGGAGGGAAGGAATGGAGGAAGGGCAGAAAAAGAAGGAAGTATTTTCTATTTTCTGGATTTTCAACAATCCTGGATTGAAGCAAAGCAACTTAATGAAGAGAATGAGGAAGGAGGAAGAGAGCGAAGAAGGAAAGATTGGAGGGAGCAGGCACTAGAGCAAATAATTGTGAGGGGCTGGGGATATAGATTTGTGGTAGAACACTTGCCTCATCTGTTCCAGGTCTTAGGTTCCTGCTGAAAGGCAGGAGGAGGTACCTCCCACTCTCCAAAGTCCCCACTTTGGATCCAGCAGCCCAAGTGCTAACTAGTTCTCTGTTGCACATCTCCACGAATGTTACAAAGTTGAAGACTGAGCTGAAAAGCTACTTCCCAGCCCTGAGAAGTCAGGCAGGCTGCCTATGAAGGCCAAGGCAATGTGCTTCAATTTCCACTTTGGTCCCAGGAGCCACTGCAGGGCCTCTCAGTGCTCTGGCTAGCAGAGTTTTCCCAACTGTTTCTCTATTACTGACAAGAGACTAGATATGGTGCAGACAATGCTGAAGGTGACTGCTTTCACCTAGACCCCACCCCCAGACTAGAGGCTGCCCCTCCCCCATATGCTGGTATAATCCAGCACCTACACAGATAATTTGGTGATGTTGTCTCACTGGGGAGGAGTAAAACCCCAGCTCTACCAGGACAAGGAAAGCCCTGGGAAAGACAGAGTAGACAAGGAGGCTGGACACAGGGAATCCCCCTCACCAACACACACACACACACACACACACACACACACACACACACACACAGTTTCTAATCCCAAGGAACTGAGAACAAATCTGGAGACCTCAGTGAAGGAAGGGGGTTTTAAGTATCCTCTCAGAGTCATGGGCTAGGGATGTTAACCAGTTTCTTGCCCTTGTTATAGGAGGCTGGCTTGGTTACAAGTGGCAAAAAAAAAAAAAACTTAGAGGTGGGAAAAATCCAACGGGGCTTAAAAATTGGGGGCAGAAGACAAGGCTGGGGATTGATCAAGTCCAGAGATGAGTGATCCAGATGAGTGGTCCAGAGATCACTCCTATTGTAATTTCTATACTTAGCTCCTAGCTCAAGAAATCTGCATGTTTCCCCACATTTCTGCTTTTTCCATATCCACCTTGATGACCTCCATATCCATTTTGATGTGTATGAAGTTTATTTTTTTCCATTCTCAGCTCAGTCTATACAACATTTCTATCTCATATAAATTTTCTTTTTAGTATGGAGTATGAAGTTTATTTTCTTTTCATTCTCAGCTAAGTAGTCTATATAACATTTCTATCTCATTTAAATTTTCTTTTTAGTTTTGATTTTTATTACCATTAGGTAGTTGCACCAAAAGGATTTCAATTCCACTTGTCAGTATGAGTATAATGAATGTTGATCAGTGTCAGTCCTTTCACATTCTCTCCCATCTCTGTGTAACTGTGCAGTAGATCTCATTGTGCTGGTGTTTGTCTGTGAAAGCCACACAAGTTAGTTGTTCCTCCTAACCTATGGATTGAGCATTAATAGCTCTGATGGATCTCCTCCCTCACTATACCTCCGACCTGCTTCCCATATCTAATGTGGCTATCTCTGAGAATAACCACGTTTAGTTTGAGAGCCATAGGTTAAAACCCATGATGCTGCTCACTAAAGACTGAGTGGGGGGGACATAAGAACTTAACAGGAAAGTAATGAGAAAGCTTTTTGTTGTTGTTGTTGCTCAATTCTTTTTTATATGTTTTATATTATAAAAATGCTGTACAGAGGGATTACAGTTACATGAGCAAGGTAATGAGTACATTTCCTATTGAGCATTGTTGCCTCCTCTTTTATTTTCCTCCTACCATCCCTTCCTTTCCCACCTCTACAACTACCCCCTCCCCCGCTGAAATTATAAAGTTCATTTTCAACATAGTGTCTTATACATCTCATTGTTATAATGGGTTAACCTGTATCCTTTAAGCATTTGTATTTTCCTTTCCCCTCCCCGAATTAGAGAACTGTATATATACAAGATGCATGGCACCAACATCAAATACAGTGAAAACAGAGGTTATACCGTGGGGGAGGAACATACAAAGCAACAAAAAAACACGTGGTACATTATAAAAGTTAGAAACAATAGCAACAAAGAAAAATAAAAGATATGTCTGTCCCTACCTTGGGTTTATTTTGGGTAACATCATCTTACATGGTCATATGTACATAGCTTTTGGCCTTTTCTGCTTGTCCTACACCTGTACTAGTTATTGCAAATAAGGGAAACTACGGGACCTATGTTTCTTTGGGCCTGGCTTACTTCACTTAATATAACTTTTTCCAAGTCTTTGTGAAAGCTTTTTTAAAAAAATCAAAATAAATACATTAAGGAAAAAGATAGACAAACATAAAAATGTAAGGAAAAATGTTGAGCCTTTAAAAGCTTTGTGCTGTCAGTTCCAAGTTTCTAATCTTGGACACAATATTAACTTTCATAACATGTTATCGTATTATGTGAAAGACACACATTCAACAACTATACAGATCTCCATTTGACTCACACAAAAATACGTATCTGTCCCAGCATATCATCTCCCTACTAACTCTAACCTAACTGACCCCCCAGTGTCTCAGGGTTCCAAGGAGAGAGGTGCAAGCCAGAAGAAAACAATTCCAGTAAGTGTATCTTCTAGAAGATCTTCAACAAAGAAAATACCCTCTGGAACTGGTTTCATCATAAGTTCCTCTTATGAAGACTGGTTCTAACCAGTTCTTGGGAAATGTGCTTGCAGACAGGGATTGCCCAACTGATTTTGATAGACAAGAAAGTACATCAGGCCAGTAGAGGCCAGGCCAATGACTGAATGTGCTATACATCTTTTTGGATAAGGGAATCCACAACACAATGCCACGTACTTACTTGTTTTTAGGAATTAGATGATACCATCCAAAGAGCTCAAGGCATTCTTCATAAAAACTTAAAAGTAAACAATGGTGTTCTTTCTTTTCTGGCTGGCATGGTGAAATTACCTCTATGAGGATTGGCCATATATACAGAGAGGTAGAGAAGAGTACTGCCCACACAGTTTAATTTAAGGAGATTCACAAGGTCCTGGCTGTTGAAAAATGTTGTTTCTCTTTGGGTTCTCAGAACATAGTCTTCCCTAAGTTTCTGGCCTCCCTTCCCACCATTTGTCATCAATGAATTAGAGACTAAAGGAGAGCTGTTTTCTCCACAACTTAGCATGGGAAGGTATATCGATCATGTAGTAGGATTATTGGCTTCTTCTCATTTATATAGTAAATATGTTGACAGTAATTAGTTTATCTGGACTGTCAGCTAAAAGCAACTGCATATTTTACATGAAGGCTTGAATTTTCATGTGTTGTTAGAATCAGAAGATCTAATCGGGACCTGTCCAAGGGCACCCTTAGGAAACCATCACAAGGAGACTCGATGCATAATAATGTTGATAGATGGATGAAAGCTAGCCTTCTTCCTCCTTTATAACCTTTGTTCAGCCAGCCCCGAGTACCACAAAGTAAAATGGACAACTTCAGAGATAACTGGTCATAAGGAGAGTGTTGAAGAGGTGGAAAATTACTTCTAAATCCCTTGATGTGTCATCATCACCCCAATCACCATCATCATCACCACCAATAACAGGCAATTCAATTGCCTCAGACAGAATCAGTCTCTTTTATTCCTCTTGAAGGTAATATAAAAGGAATCACAGAAAACAGAAAAAGGCACATGGGAGTAAGGGCTGAAAAGCAAGGTCACAGAGAATAGGAAAGTGGGGATAAAATCCTCCTTGATTGCTCTATACTGTAATTTATCAAAACAGCCACCAAATTCCTTCTGAGACTGCTTTACTCACATACCTTTGAAGACTTTTTAAAAACTAAAAGATGGAGACAGATCCGTAAACTGTGAGAAGGATACATCCTCCTGTCCAGCAGATGAAATTGCTCCTGAAGAAAAGCACTGAGTTGGTTCTAAGTACACAAAAATGATCCCAACATGGACTTAAGAATGTGCCTGCTTTGGGCTTAGGGAAAGGTAGAAAGTAGGCGAACCATAGCCACTGGCCTGCTGTCAGGGAGATTACAGTCATTGAGAAGGAATTGTCAGGAATAAACCAGAGAATGGGCCCTGGACCATAACATTATCAAGATAAAGATCTATGTAGTTCTAAAACTAAATCAAATGAGAGACGTTTTGTTTCATTAAAAAGGAAAGCAAAAGTAGCAGTCCAATAACAGATATTGTTGGCCCATTTCAGGAGTCAGGAAACGGAGGCTCAGCGATAATAAGTAAATTGTTAAAGTCCATCGAGCTCATCTAATTGTTTTATCCTGTTTTAAAAATAAAGTCTATCTAGGAAATGTACTCATTACCTTACTCATGTAACTCTCTGTACAGTATTTTTACCAAAAAATATTAAAAATAAATAAAGCCTATCTAAATAGATATGTGCATGCCTATAATTGTATCTACTTGGTAGGTGAATGAAGAAAACCTGAAGTTGAGACTAACCCAGTTAAAAAAAACAAAACAACTCTATCTCAAAACCAAAATTTAAACAAAATATTGGGGGGGGGAATCTCTGATGATACAATGCTTGTCTAGAAAATACTGGATTCAGTCCCCAATACTGTAGGGGACTGGACCTAAAAACTCTCATGCTTATACATAGATGATAGACAGACAGACAGACAGATGGAAACCTAATATTTCCTCACTCATTTCTGTCTTCAGTCTGTAACTCTAGAAGCTCAGTTACTTAAAATGGTCAATCAAACTAGTTTTATAACTTGATTTTGAAACCTTCTGACATCTTAGAGCACTGGGCTAGAACTCATCAAATCACCCCTGAAATGTTTACAGAGCTGAGGGTGGTTGTCAGCCATAGTTCTACAGTGGTAGTTCTCAGCTTCGCTTACACAACAGAGTTACTTACAGAACTTACAAACTGCTGGTACCTGAGATGATAATTTATTTGATCTGAACTGTAGCCTGTGCAGCAGGATTGCTGAAATCCCTACGTGACATTAATGTGCATGGATCCTACTGGCTACAAGCAAGGAGAACATCACAAGGGCTCAATAGCTATGTACATATGATCATACAAAATGATGCTTATTGAAATGAACTCCAAGAAATGGAGACAAGAGCTTTTTTTATTGTACTGTATTGTAATTATCCCCCCTCCTTTGGTTTACTCCCTGTTGTCACTTTTAAAATTTTTTATTTTATTTTTTATTTTGTTTTATTTTTTAATTTCTGTACCCTTTGTCTTGTATATAAGTTTATCCAATTTGGGGAGGGGAAGGAGAAGCACAGAAATGGTGGGCTAAAGGATCAACCAATTCAGCAGTGATACTCACTAGACACTATGTTAGAAATGAACTTTACAACTTTGGGGGGAAGGAGGTTGGGAGGGGGAAAACTGTGAGAAAATGAGGGAGACGGGTGGCACTGTTAAAAAATATACTCATTACCTGACTTGTGCAACTGTAACCCCTTTATACATCATCTTTACAATAAAATTTAAGTTAAAAATAAGAGAGAGCTCAGTAGAAGAGAACTATAGTGACCTCACTAGTATACTCCAATGCAGTAGGAAAAATACTGGAAGACTTGTGACTTATGTTTTTTTTTTCCCCTCATACAAGCAGACCATACCATACCCTTTGCTATCCTACTTTAACCTCTTAGAAAATATGCCGAAAGTAAACAGGTGTACGATTAACCTTGCAAATCAAATGTTCTTGCGTTCTTGGTTATGTGTGACCAAAGGCAAGGTTTTAGAACTGCATCTCTCAAATTGCTCATTACCATTCTATGCTTGGTTAAAACTGTTGCATCACCCCACAGTGGAATGTTACCCACATTGAGGAGAAAACAAAAACATTTGCATTGCTGTCATGATTAGGAATGGAATTAGAGAGGCTGAGATGTTCAAAACAACGAGTACTTTTCCCAGCCTAGTTGAGACCTGATTTGGGTGGTAGTTACTAATCCTGATACACCCAAATGATAGAGTAGATACAACATTTCTGACGCTGTAAATTCTAGATGTTTTATTTGTTTGGACTAAAGCCAAATCACAGTACTTATAATTTAAGATACATACTTGGACTGGGATGCAGCTCAATGGTGATGTGTTTGTCTAGCTAGCATACACACAGCTCTAGATCAATTCACAACACTGTAAAACAAAAGAAGACAAAACAACAACATTATTATTATTATTATCATTATTTTAAGCATGATATACAGAGAAGTTACAGTTTTATAAGTCAGGTAACGAAAACATTTCATTTTAGACAATGTCATCCCTTCCCTCTTACCTCTCTCCCAGTTTTCCCTCCCATCCCCCACCCACAAGTTGTATAGTTAGTTCATTGTCAACATAATGTCTAGTGAGTACCACTGTTGTATTTGTTGATCCTTTGTACTCTCCATTTCTGCATGCCCCTTTACCCTCCCAAAGACAGATAAATGAACAAACAAGGCAAAAGGAAAACAAATACAGCAACATCAACAAAACTCTCTTGTTTTCATTTCCTGGAGTTTATTTTGATAAATATTATCATATAGGAGTAGGGGGACATAGGCATTGCACCTTTGTGTTCCTCTCCTAAGAATGCTCGCTTTGGTCTCACTGTGTGTGAATGCATAGAGCCCTGTATGATTTATCATGTCTCAGTGTATTTTAGATCTAGCTTCTGCATAGGAGAAAAAACATGTGTCATTTGTCTTTCTGAGTTTGACTTACCTCACTTATCATGATTTTCAAAATAAAATTCTAAGCACAGAAAATACAATAAGTCCTTACTTCAAAACCCATTGTCAGATTTCTTGCCCATAAGCTTGTTAAGAAGCAATTAACTACAAAATACACACATTTGTCTAGAAGTAGTATATATTTCATTCACCAAGGAATATTCAAGTTTTTGTTCATTGCTCCAGCATCTTTCTTTTGATTACCATCAAAAGATGGATCTGAATCCGAGGCCTCCAGTTTCCTAAGCAGGCATTCTGCCACTTGATTCACACCTGATCCCTTTTTTTGGGGGGGGAAAGGGGTCCGGTCGTGGGGCCTGAACTCTGGGCCTGGGCGCTGTCCCTCAGCTCTTCAGCTCAAGGCTAGCACTCTACCACTTGAACCACAGTGCCACTTCCGGCTTTTTTCTTTTTGCTTATGTGGTGCTGAGGAATTGAACCCAGGGCCTCATGCATGCAAGGCAAGCGCTCTACCACTGAGCCACCTTCCCAGCCCACCTGATCCCTTTTTGTTTTCATTATTTCAAATAGATCTGACTTTCATGTCAAGGCAGGCCTGGTCTAACTATTTATGTTTTCCATATAGCTAGGATGACAGGTAGGCCACAGACTCAGCATTTTTTATTAGTTGATGTTTCATGAATTTCCTTTCCTCACCCTCTGCTGTTGTTGAACCATAATCCTCCCCATCTCAGCCTTTCTAATAGTTAGAATTATAAGGAAGAACCACTGTGCCCCCAACCCATAGTGATTATTAATAGTATCCTCTTTTATTCTTCAAATTTTTCCAAGTTAGGTGATAATTTATTAGGCTACCTACACATGGCTCACTCAATCTGCCTTCCCTCTACAATACTCTAAGGACATATGATGATCAGAATGTAGTCCTTCATATTTAGCATACCCCAGCAGCTATTTAGGAAAGTCTGGCTTTGGAATCTCAAATTAAGGTCGTGGGCCAATGGCTCATGCCTATAACCCTTGCGATAGAGGAGGCACCGACAGGAAATTCCTGAGACTCTTATCTTCAATTAACTACCAAAAATCCAAGAGTGAAACTGCAGCTCAAGTGCTCAAGCCTTGAGCAAAAGGGCTAAGGAATAGTACCTAGGCCCCAAATTCAAGCCCCTGTCCCAGCACAAAAAGAAAAAATATCAGGGCTGGGAAGGTGGCTCAGTGGTAGAGCGCTTGCCTTGCATGCATGAGGCCCTGGGTTCAATTCCTCAGCACCACATAAGCAAAAAGAAAAAAGCCGGAAGTGGCGCTGTGGCTCAAGTGGTAGAGCACTAGCCTTGAGCTGAAGAGCTTAGGGATAGTGCTCAAGCCCAGAGTTCCCATGACCGGACCCAAAAAAAAAAAAATATCAATCAGGTTTTCTCTAAAAACAAAATTAAAAAACATTTTAAAAATATTTTTCTGTTGACCATGAAGACAGAACACTCCACTTGCCAAAAGCTAAGAAATCTTCTACTCCTTGGCCTGTGTTCCATACATTTCTGCTAGTATCTAACCATATAACTGTGGACATCAAGTGTAACCTTTCTGATCAAATGGGCTCAAGGCCAGCTATGAGAGTAATGAGTTCATGAGACTCATTTTCCATAGACTAATTACAGTATTTAGAAAAGTGTATATACTTTGAGTTTTTCTTCATTTTACAGAGAGAGGGGAGCTTGAGTCCAAATGTAGCAGGCAAAGGAGTTTATCAAGTCAAACCTTTTGCTTCCAGCAATGATAGAAAGCCAACTCAAAGAAACTTTTAAAGGAAAATGATCCCAGAGAAAGGAAGGCTGGAAGATGAGGGAGGAAGTGAAAGACACCAAATATGGTAAATATGAGCATGATTCTAAACGGATGGCTGACACTGAAATTGATTATAACATTAAACAATCAATTGTTTAGCTATCCATGAGAAATACATATATTTTTACCATTCTGTAATGAAAATAACTTCATTACCCTAACAATTTCTTTAACAGTCTTAAGACTATATCCAAAAGAGTATAAATCAACATACTATTAGTACTCAATAAACCCATGTTCATTGCAGTGCTGATTACAATAGCCAGAAAAAAGATCAAACAACAGATGAGTGGGTAAAGAAGATATTTTATATATATATATACATATATACATATATATGATATGCATATTCCATGGAATATAACATAGACATAAGGAAAAATGAAATCATGTAATTTGTAGGAAGATAGAATTTTTTTGTGTGTGCTTAGTATCATTAACTGTTTGCCCCAATCCAGCCCTGAATCTGCCTTAAAAAAGTTGGCAAATAACTAATATTCTTAGCCTCTGTAGAGAAAAGCTGTCGTTACCCCATGCAAAGATGTATAAGTAGAGAATTCCCTAAATGTAGAGAGGGGCTCGGTAACTATTTCACCAAAATGAATGACAAATGTTCATTATAAACCAAAGCTTAGGCAGTCTAGCATCAACCTGCAACCTTCTCATCTTAGTTCCAGAATAATTGTTTCCCACTTAACCAAATGCAAATGTCCTTACCCATCTAAAAAGAACAAACTGAAAGCTTATCCAGACTGATGTCTAGTTCTTCCAAAATTGTGTTGTGATCTTGTCTCAATATTGTAGAAACAATGAACTAATATATAAAATAAGTTCTAAACTATAGTACATAAAATATGTGAAAATGAGAACTACAACAAAAAATGTGAAAATGTATAAATGGCATCCCTAAATAGGGATAGATGCCATATTCTTAGTTCTGCTCTTGGTGGTGTATTTATATGGAAGATTTTCCACCTCTACTATCAATTCAAAGCTTCTCTTGCTGTCAGCCAAGTATCTCTTTATGCTTTTGTCATGAGAAAGCTGCCCCATTCCTTCTGGTATTGTGATGCTATGGACTTCCTTTAGCATTTGATGTTGGACATGGCAGTGCTAGGAAGGGTCTCAGAAGATTATTGGAGTCCCTTCAATGCTCTTCTTGATCTCATTGAAAAACAGTGTCAGTGTTTCTTCATTATACTATTATACACATGGGGAACTATTGTATAACCAGTCATTCTTGTTGTATCATAAACCTCCATTTTGATTCTTCATTCTTTGGTTTCAGAATTGGAAATAAAATGGCAACATAGGTTTCCAATGTGATTAAGCCAGTTTCCTTGATATTCTGTACTGGAACGTATACCTATGGAGCCCAACTGAGTAAAATGCAAAAGTCCTGTGATTGAGACACTTACAATTTATGAGAATGGTTCCAGTTCAGCCCCTTAATGATCAAGTTCATCTACACTAGTTGTGGATACATTGGTACAATAAACAGTGACACCTTCAGACCATATGTGTAGCTTACAGACTAGCGCCCCAGTCAGTCTCTTATTGATTCTATCTCTCAGGACAACCCTTACTAAAATGATCACCTATTCTCTATTACACTCTGCATGATGGAAAGAACTCATGATAACTAACAGACTACCAAGACCATATGGAAGCTAAAATGTTGGTAGAAATGTTGGGGAAATGTTGGGGGTGGGGGGAAATCATCCTAAAATATGTCTAGCTGTTTTCTTTTCATAGTCCATTCTGGTTTGAGAAACATTT
Source organism: Dipodomys ordii (assembly GCF_000151885.1). NCBI lineage: Eukaryota > Metazoa > Chordata > Mammalia > Rodentia > Heteromyidae > Dipodomys > Dipodomys ordii. The sequence continues at coordinate 784,899 of NW_012267244.1, read as the reverse complement.
CCTTGGCTGTTTAGACTGAATTCTAGTTCTTCAGCTCTCCTGCTGCTTCTGTGAGCTACCCTGTACACTACTGTCTATCTAGTCCATCTTGAGTCCATTCAAATGCATACAGCTCTGTATTAAGAAAACCCTCCTGGCCAGGTGCTGGTGGCTCACGCTTGTAATCCTAGCTGCTCAGGAAGCTGAGCTCTGAGGGTCATGGTTCAAAGGCCAGCCTGGGGAGGAAAGTCTGTGAGACTCCAATTAACCACTCAAGAAAAAAAGCCAGAAGTAGAGCTGTGGCTCAATGTGGTAGAGCACTAGCTTTTAGCAAAAAGAACTCAGGAACAGTACCCAGGACTGGAGTTCAAGCCCCACAACTGATGAAAGAAAGAAGGAAAGGAAGGAAGGAAGGAAGGAAGGAAGGAAGGAAGGAAGAGGGGAAGGAAGGGAGGAAAGAAAGAAAGAAAGATGGTATTACTAAAGTTATAGACCATTCTGTTCTCCAAAATTTCACATGCTGAAATTCTAATCCCCAGGTCACTGTATTTGGAGCCGAGAGCCCTCTGGAACTAGCTATGGCTCAATGAGATTATCAAAGTGGATCCCTGATCCAATTGGATTACTATCCTTAGAAGAAAATACTACTTGATCTACTAATGTGCTTTCTTTGTCCCTCCTTTGAAAGAAGTGACAGTAAGAAGAAGTGGCTATCAGCTACATCAGGGAGAAAGCTTCCCAGAAACTGTTTTCCATCCTGTCCAGTAGTAGGAAAATATTTTTTTTTGTTTAAACCTCCTATTCTGTGGTATTTTTATAGGGTTGTTTGAGTTCTGACATGGCCCCCATGTTCACACATAGAACAATATCCAGAATTCCACTATTGCCAACATAATCCTAACTTACTGTGACCTTCCTTCCCTCAGTCACTTTGCCTGGGCATGCTGGCTTTTGGTGGTCTTCAAACTTCTTGTTCCAGGCTCATTTTCATTCCCAGTATGGTGCTTAGCTTTCACATCTATGGGTCTGCTTCTCCTGGTTCAGGTCTCTGTCTCTCCCTTCATTCTGATCGTATATAAAATAATCTTTTCACAAAGGTTTTCTCTGGTAGCCTTGTATGAAATTGTACCTCCCACCCCTGCTCAAGCCTATCATTGTCTTCTCTCATTCTGTTTATTTAATGTTATATTAAATGAAAGCCCCCTCTCATATTTTGCTTTAGTTCCCCCGCACCCTGCCTCAGGGCTGACCTTAGATGGCAAACTTCCTACATGTCCCTCCATGTATCTGGGGTTATAAGTATATATAATTGTGCCCAGCTATGAACTCACTCTATTTTATCCCTACCTAAAATCATATTATGTATTTATTGGCTTGTGTTGTTGTTGCTGTTCATGGAGCTTGAACTCAGGGCCTGGGCATTATCTTTGAGCTCTTTCACTCAAGGCTAGCACTCTACCACTTTAAGCCAGAGGACCACTTTCAGTTTTCTGGTGGTTAACTGGAGATAAGACATGGAATTTCCTGCCTAGGCTGGCTTTGAATCATGATCCTCAGATCTCAGCTTTAGCTCTTTTATTGTTTCTCTTGATTTTGCAAATCTTCCTCTACTGTAAGATAAACTCCATAAAGACAAAGACCTCCTCAGAGCTGCCATACCTACAAAAAATGAATAAGAACGATAATAGTATTCCAGACACTCTTTTTAAAAAATGACCCAAAATTCAGAAAACCTTTGAATTTGAAAGAGTGGGCAAAGGTTTTCAAATTACTTACTAAAAAGAGTAATAAAAAGTTCCTTTAAAAATCATTAACATTGTAAGAAACAGTGTGCTAGAAATACAACAATGCAGAGTAATTGTATGTTTTTGTGCTGGGAAAGTGGCTCAGTTCTGTAATGCTAGCTACTCAGAGGTGGAGATAGGAGATTGGAGTTCTTTTTGCCGGGAGCAAAAAGAAGTTAGCAAGACTCCTTCTTGTTCAGTAGCATGGTGAGGTGATGTTGTGTCATTCCCAGAGACATGGATTAGCACAAGAGGAGAATCTCAGCCCAGGGTGGCCTGGGCATAAAGTGGAACCTTTTCTGAAAATAATTCTTGCAAAAGAGGACTGGAGGGGCTGGGAAGGTGGCTCAGTGGTAGAGCGATTGCCTTGTATACATGAGGCCCTGGGTTCGATTCCTCATCACCATATAAGCAAAAAGAAAAAAGCTGGAAGTGGTGCTATGGCTCAAGTGGTAGAGCGCTAGCCTTGAGCTGAAGAGCTGAGGGACAGCACCCAGGCCCAGAGTTCAGGCCCCACGACCGAACCCTCCCCCCATCCCCCCAAAAAAGAGGACTGGAGATGTGGTATAAGTGGTAGAATACCTGATTTACAAGCATGAGGCCTGGATTCAATCCCTAGAATTTCCTAAAGTTTTTTGTTGGTGGTGGTGGCTGTGTGGTTGTTACTGTTTTGTTACTGATAATGAAGCGATAGTTAAAGAGAGTGCTTCTGATCCTCTAGGTTGACAGTCTAATTAAGAATAAACCCTGAACTTCAGGAAATTCTCCATCCTGTGTTTCTGATAGCATCAGTATTGTGGCTGGCAGAAATCCAGCAGCAATGGCCAGCATTTAAGCAACCAAGAAGTCCGGGTAGGGGTGCGGTGGAGCAGATTTGACTGTGACTAGAGCATCCTGCTTTGGGATTTGAGTCAATCAATCAGCAGGTTATTTTCCAGTGCTCACTTTGAACCCAGAATGCCATTAACTCAGCAGGATAACTAACATGGGCAACTGCAAACACTGCAAGAGGGGAAAAGGCAAAATAGTTAAAACTCAGATTTCAAAACTATGTTACCCTTTTCTTCAATCCTATACTTCCTCCACAAGGGACTTTGGGGCCCTTCTGCTCTAACTTCTTTCCCAGCCAAGCTCTTTAAGAGCTACGTGGCTTTGGAACCTAAGCTCTCTGTCTCTAACTATTGTCCTTATACCTGTTTTTAATTCCTCTAACAAAACTCACAGTGACTTTCCTAGTACCAAATCTCTCACTGTTCCTTAGATTCTCACCTCAGTTAACTTATCTACTTGGTTTGGGCGGTGGGCCACTTCCTCCCCCAAACTCCAGAAATTCCCCCTTGTTTCGAGAGATACCAATTCTCAGACACCCTTTTTGCATATCAGTGCCTGCTCTATTAATGTTGGGGTTCCTTTACTCGTACTCTATAATATTGCCCTAGGAAATTGCTCTGATAACTCTACCTCAGTATATCCTTCCCTGGTAGTAAGCCCAATCTTCATTTTGAAGTCCCAGATAACTCAAACTCAACAGGGGAAAGGAGAGTTCATCTGTCTCATAACTTTCTCCTCATCTATTTTTCTTATTTCTAACAAATATCATTGCTATTTTTACAACAAATAGTGTCTTGCTTTCCCTGTAACCTGTTGTTGTTGTTTTGTTGTTGTTCTTTTTTCTTTGCTGGTACGAGGCTTGCACTCAGTACCTGGAACTCTCACTTTGTCTTTTCACTTGGTGGCCAGTATTCTACAACTTAAACCACACTCCCCTCCTGCATTCCCTGTTATTTTCATCTATGCTCTTCCTCTGGCTGAGATTACACTTTTATCCTACCTGTTAGCCTTGGAATGTGTTTTTCTTTATCAAATTTGATCATCAAGAGCTTTCAAAGCATTACTAGCCTGACCAAATAAGAGTACCCTCTGCCAGCTACCTACAAACACCCTTAAAGAAATATCTACAGATTCCATGTAGTGCTGAATAATAAAAGTGCATGCTTCAGAGAGATGGAAGAGAAATGGAAAGAGTTTGGGGCTTTTATGTATGTGCATGCTGGTTCTGGGGTTGTAACTTGGGGCCTTGCCTCCTTGTTTAACATTGTTTGTTCATGGATGGTGGTCTACTACTTGCTTTTTGATGATTAATTGGAGAGAAGAGTCTCTCAAACTGTTCGGCCCAATACTTACTGGCTTTGAACCATGATTGATCTCAGCCTCCTGAGTAGCTAGGATTATAGGCATGAATTGTCAGCATCTTTGGGACTTTTGAGGGACCACAAAATGTTCATTCTGGCACAGGTAATAAGTGAAAGGAACAATTAAAACTGGCAAAATGGAATCCCAATCAACTAGGGCCTTCTAGGCCACTATGAGTATTTTTTCACCTTTAACTACAATGGGAAGCTAGTGACATATATAAGGCTTGAGGGAGGTAAGAAAAGGTAAATTAAATTTTAAAACGATCTTTTCATGGGGTGGGGTGCTGAAAGAGTGACTATACAGAGCAAATAGAGTCAAAGTATGTTATGCTCATATGTAAAAATAGAAACCTGTTGAAGTGGTTTTTGAAGTGAAAGAAGGCTAAGGGGGTGAGATTGAGGGGTCAGATTGATGGTATGCAACAAATGGTGCACAACTAATATATACTTACGTACCTGCTTTGTTTTTTTTTAAATTTTATAATTATTTTTTGTGGTTATGTGGTACCAAGGAATTGAACCCAGAGCCTCATGCATGCTAGGCAAATACTCTACTACTAAATCACATTCTTTGCCCCCTAATTTATACTTACAAAAAAATATTAAAAAATAAAATGACGCCAGGCGCTGGTAGTTCACACCTGTAATCCTAGCTACTCAGGAGGCTGAGATCTGAGGATCACAGTTCAAAGCCAGCCCAGGTAGCAAAGTCCGTGAAACTCCTATTTCCAATTAACCACCAGAAAACCGGAAGTGGTGCTGTGGCTCAAGCAGTAGAGTGCTCACCTTGAGCTGAAGAACTGAGGGACAATGCCAAGCCCAGAGTTCAAGCCTCACAACTGACAAAAAATAGTAATAATAATAAAATTAATAAAATAAAATGACCTCTAAAGCTGCACTGAGAAGTAGGCTCTAGCTTAAAAAAATAAGTTATTCAACTTGGGATAGAAGAAGGGATAATAGAGAACAGAGTCAAAACTTTTAACAAATTCTCTCTTATAAGCAAACAAATGCTTGATAAACCTAATAATCTGTTTTCAGATGTTCCATGGTCATTACAGGCTGCATCCTGTGACCATCTGGAGACCAGAATGGCCAGCCAAGCCTTGTGTCCCTGTGCAGACACACAAACAGCTTTTATAGAATTCACTGGCATGCTCCACAAAGTTTGCTGTGTTCTTTGAACTTTTCTGACCTTGAGGAAATACTTTGTTCACAGAAACCTTTTCAGCCAATTGAACTTGATCTCTTTTTTTTCGCTTTTCTGTTTTCTTATGTTTTCTTCCCTCTCTTTCCTACTTTCCTCCCTTCCTTCTATTCTTCATTTCCTCTTTTCCTTCTGTCTTTTTTTTTTACAGTCAGCCGACATTAACCCTGACAGTCAAGGAAAGGTTATTCTTGCTTCAAATTAGGGAATGCAATTTAAATTACAACCTAATTACTCCTTGGATGACATTGCTGGTGCCTTTATGTGTAGTTCTCAAGGTTTCCAGTAATTTATAACTCCTAGTAGGCTGCTACCAAAATTTCAAAATCAAATAGATCTCATAAAACAGTAAGATATTCCTCAAACATATGAAATTCTGAATAACAAAATCTCAAAGCAGACAATTGGAACTCCACTTTCAACTTCTTCATCATTTCCATACATAACATGGCGTCCACATCATTTCCTTTACTTTTTCTTCACCTAACACCCTGGTGTGATGGAAAATGTTTAACAACTGGCTCTCTGGAGTAAAAGGGCCTGATTTATAGTGCTTGTTCATGTCTATGGTGCAACTACTCCTTCAGTGGCTGGTTTCAGATTGGCTTGGTGGTAGAGTGGTGCCTGGTATACATGCTGTCCTGTGTTAGAACTCTAACACCAAGAATAATACTCAAACTATCAATTTGATGATATTACATGTGGAGTTGGAAAGGCAAGATAATCCCTGTTCTCAAGAGTTAGTTTACACCAGTTTGATGTACCATTGATACAACATGCTTGTTTTTTTTTTTTTTAATGGCACTGGAGGACATACATTTTGTCTGTGAAACAAACAAACAAACAAACACATGTCTAACTGTTGCTATGGTTTTCAGGAGAATCTCCCCAAAAGCCGTATGTAAAGACTTGGTCCCTATAGTATTGGGAGGTACTGCAGACATTTGGGAGGTGGGGCTCAGTGGGAGGTCTTTAGGTGATTGTGATCATGATCTGGATTGGATCCCTGCCCTTTCCTCTTTTCTCCTCTCTGCTTCGAGACTTGACCAAACCTATGGGGCACCCCTTTTTGGATTTGAACCACTAGAACTGAGCTAAAATAAACCTCTATTTCACAAGTAGCCTGTGTCAGGTATCATTATCATTATCATTATTATTATTGCAGTTCTATCACAGATATTATAAATCTGTACATGAATCTCTTTTTATTAATCCTCCTTAAAAATAACTGAATCCAAATTTGTTATTTTTTCTCAGCTTTGGAAAAATTGTACCACTATTTCTTATATTGTTCCCAGTTGATCTCTGTTCTTTTCTGGAGGCCCATGTGAAAATCACTTTCTCACTATATTTGCTACATTTTTTCCCCTCCTTTTGTCTGGCACTTATTATGACCTGTGATTTTGTCTATTTTCTTCTGTCCTTCTATTTAGATCATAGATTGTTTCTTCAATTGTGTTTTATATGCTATAAATCCATCCAGTAAGTTTGTATTATAGCTACTGTATTTTCTAGTTCTACCATTTGTATTTGGTCCTTATGAATCTGCTATGACTTACTAATCATTTTCAACACCCACGTACAATTCTAAATCTTGTCTTTTAACTTCTTTGAATGTGAGCAACACTGTTTTTAAAATTCCTCTTAGATGACTCTTTTTTTAGCTCTTTGATACTATTTATAATCACTTTTCATCCGTTTTTAACTTCTCAAGATCCTGGTTATTTTCTCTTTTTTTTTTAATTGTAAAAATAGTGTACAGAGGGGTTACAGTTACATGAGTAAGGTAATGAGTACATTTCCTATCAAGCATTGTTACCCCCTCCTTTGTTTTTCCCCTACCATTCCTTCCCTTCTCCCCACTCCCGCTCCCAAGTTGTAAAGTTCATTTTCAACATAGTGTCTTGTACATCTCATTGTTACAATGAGTCAACCTTGTTTCAGCATTTTGTTATTTTGTTTCCCCTCCCCACATTAGAAAAATGTATATACAAGATGCAGGACACCAACATCAAATACAGTGAAAAGGGGTTATACCATGGGGAAAGAACATACAAGAGAAACAAAAAAATCACATGGTACATTATAAATATGTTAAAAACAATAACAAAAAACCCAAGTTGTGTCCCTATCTTGGGGTATATTTCACTTAACACCATCTTATATGGTCATATATACATAGCATTTGATCTTTTCTGCTTGTCTCAGACATATACTAGTTATTGCAAATAAGGGAAACCATAGGACCTATGTTTCTTTGGGCCTGGCTTACTTCATTTAATGTAATTTTTTCCAAGTCTGTGTTTTAAAAATTACCTGCTGACAAAATTGATGCCTAAGATAATATTAACTTTCTCTAGAAAAGAAGTTTACATTTGAATAGTTTGGTCTCTCCAGCAATCTGGAAACACTCAATATCAGTGATAAATGCAATTTGGAACCGAGCATCAACACTATTGAGAGCAAGTTGCCTTTCTTCTTACCCTTATTCTTAGCCATAGCTCCTTAAGTTCCAGCTTCATGTGCAGAAAGTACTAAACATCACCTCTTTATGAAGAAATAGACTTTATTTTTTATACCCCTGACTTTAAGAGACTTGTTAGAAGTACAGAGCATCTTTGTAATTTTCCAAGCTTCTGCAAGGATTTTCAAATGCCTGTAAGAGAAAAGCAGTGTGAAGCATAGGGCACAAGTCTTTGAATTTCTATTGTCTTCCAGGAACTGAAATAATTCTTTCCTTTTTCTTTAGCTTTCAGATAATGTCTAGTAAATTTCTCCCCATTTTCTAATCAAAGTTACCAGAAGAGTTAGCCTAACCTATTAATCTGCCATATTGGAAATAGACATTCCTATTATTCAGATGTGTGTTTGAGTTCCTTTGTTTTTGGTTTAGTTTGGTTTTTGTTTCAATCTTTGTTTTTTTTAATCTATACTTAACAAATCCTGATATCTTGCACTCATTGGAGTGAAGACAACCTGACATATAACATTACTTGCCTTCCATCTAAACCTAATGCATACACCACCACAATTGCCACCACTCCCACAACAGTAACCATAGGTGAAGTTAATTATTCCTCAGATTCCCATCAAAGAAGTACAGCCTAGAAAGTATCACTGGAAGAGTTTATTGAAATTGACAGGATTGGAATGAAATAAAAAAGGGTAAAAAAAGAGAACGTGAAACAAAATTGTGTGCTTTTGTGGAGCATGTGCCAAATGTAGTGCTGTTTCCACATCTTTGCTAAATTATGTCAGAGAACAATAAAGAAGAAAAATAAAGAGTAGATATACTGTTTTTCTAAGTTCCCCTCTGTAGTCACAATTATTTCTTTGTGGCAATTAACTCTACGGCCATCTCCGAAGATGGCAATGCTGCTCCTTGCCATTTGTGGCATTGAGAAACAGACTAACTTCAGAACGAGCAGTTGCTCCTTCAGTGGAAAAATCCATGGTTAGCACCATATAATTTCAAGGTTGAAAGCTAGAGGAATGCAGTAGAAGGATGTTGCCTGGAAAAAGGACCAATATGCTTTGCTTTTTAATTCTTCCTGATGAGACATTAGATTCTTCTAAGACCAAATCTCCAGAGATTTCCATTTTAGGGACTGTCAATTGCAAGAAGCTAAATGTGTGTATATCTGGACTCCAAGCATGCTGAAAAGGTTCCAGCTGCCAGATACAGGGAGTGAGTGTTTTGTCAGCATGCAGCTGAGGGGTGACTGAGGACAGCCAGGCTGGATATATTGCCATGGTCCTCCAGTCAGTTCTATCTCCCCTACCTCCCACTTCTCTTTAAATTCATAACCTTCATTTGTAAATTTTGTATACATTTAGAGGTATCTTCTATCTTGTTTTAGAGATAAAACTTTTTAAAAGTAGAGATTTTCTCTTCTTCTGTTATAGCTAAATTATCTGATTCACAATAAAGTAGGCCATGGAGCAGAGATATATTGTAGAAAAAGGTAAGGATCACTCTCAGCTGGGCTGAGCTAAATAGTTTCACCATCCACCAGGCACACTCTACTCAGGGAGCGCTGTGTCTGAGCCACCAACATTTATTAAGTATACTTTATGTGTGGGGGTTATCCTAAAATTTTGGAGAATGAACGTAAGACTCAATCCTTACTTTTAATATATTCTCAACCTAATTATGAGTTGTGTGTTTAGAGAATACAGAAATTTTTTTTATCAGAACATATACACAAACATTTCAAAATACAAAGGTAACACAAGAAATTGTTTTTCAGGGAATTTCAAGATGAAGTTTTTTGGGTTTTTTGTTGTGTTTTTTTTGGTCAGTCATAGGGCCTGAACTCTGGGCCTTGGCACTGTTACTCAGTTCTTCAGCTCAAGGCTAGCGCTTTACCACTTGAGCCACAGTGCTACATCTGGCTTTTTCTGCTTATATGGTGCTGAGGAATCGAACCTAGGGCCTCATGCATGCAAAGCAAGCACTCTACCAATAAGCTACCTTCTCAGCCCAAGATGAAGTTTTTTTGAGGAAAGATAACTTAAGAACTTTTGATACTGTGAAGTTTACCATGAGGGCAATCAGTAATAAGGAATTCCAAGCATGGTGACAAGAAATGTACAGTTCAAATGGCAAGGAAGGCACCAGCTGTTTTTGGAGAAGATGCTTATTTTTCAAAATGTGGCTGAGAATATTCTGGGCTTGACAAAGGACACATATGTTCACATTCAGTGAGTAATCTGAAAAGGTATCTGAGTACAACATATATTTTGCAGAATTCAGGATATTTTCTACATCTACAAAGACAGTAAAGAAAGTCAACACATACCTCAAAGCCCACAAATAGCTCAGCATGGGTAGTTCCTGATAAGTTTGAAGTTAGGGCTAAGAGGTAATGAGTGAATGTTTTAGAAGCAGCTTGATACCCAGCACTGCAAGTGCTTGTGTGGCGCTTAGAGTGAGACTATGGATCTGTAACAGAGGGAATAAATAACATGTTGCCCCAACTGCTAAGATTCCACCATTCCTCTGCAGGCCTTCTGAAAGAAGCAGCCAAGTTTACTGAAAATAAAATGAACTGGCCAAACACTATAGTAAAGCTGATGATCCATAGCCCACATGTGGATGTAGCACCACCAACAGCTTTATAATGTTTCATTCTTAAATGAGAGCAGGGCTAGGAGAGAATACTGTGTAAGAAAGAAACTCCAAAACAAGGAGACAGAACACAGCATTTTGGAGGAAACAGAAACCATAAAATGAGAACCTTTTTGTCCCAATGTTATTATACACTCAAAAAGATCAGTCAGAAATAACATTTTTATATATTTTTAATTGTAAAGATACTGTGCAGAGAGGTTACAGTTATATGAGTAAGGTAATGAGTATATTTCCTATTGAACATTGCTACCTCCTCCTTTGTTTTTTCCCTACCACCCATTCCCTCCCCACCTCCCTGACTCCACCTCCACTCCAAGTTGTGAAGTTTGTTTTCAACATAGTGTCTTGTACATCTCATTGTTACAATGGGTCAACCTGTATCCTTATTTAAGCATTTGTTATTTCCCTTCCCTTCCCCAAACTAGAAAAATGTACTTTATTAAAAGAACAGTGGCTCACACTTGTAATCTTAGGTACCCAGGAAGCTGAGGATCTGAGAATCACAGTTTGAAGCCAACTAGGGTAGGAAATTCCATGAAATTCTTATCTCCAAATAAGCACCCTTGAGCAATAAAGCTTAGAGACAGCACCCAGGCCCAGAGTTCAAAGTGAGCACAAAACAAACAAGCAACAAAAGCAAAAACAGAACAGGATAAAAAAGGTATTTTAAATTATAAATATTCAACTACGATAGATGAGAAGTTAGCAGGATTGTGAGATAAAGCTGATTAAAAAAAAACTCTCAAAAAGTCCAGCAAAAAGTTAAAAAGAGATGAGAGAAAATATAAAAAAAGGAAATCAGCCTATTGTTTCCAGCCCTGATATAATAGTAGAAAACATTTAAAAATTATAAAAAAACAAGGCAGTAATCTAATCTAATAAAATTTTGCCTTGCAGAAGTTCATGAATTTCCAGATCAACAGGACTCATACAGGGCAAAGCTCATGGAATAAAAACAAACCATAAAGAGCAAGGGACAGGGTGACATCGTCCAAAAAGAAATGCACTCTTTACCTGACTTAGGTAACTAACCGCTCTGTACATCACCTTTATAATAACCATAAGAAAGGTTTTAAAAAACAAAACAAAAACATGAGTTTCCACCTACGGGAAAAATAAGCTACATGCAAAGCCTGAAGAATCTGAAAGATATGAGGTCTTCCACCAAAATGGAAGCCAGAAAACACTGGAGAAATGTCTTTAAATTTTTGAAAGGATAGTATTTCCAGCTTAGAATTCTATACTAAGCCAAACTATGAACCACTGGTGACAGAAGCACAGAGGGCTCCTAAATTAGAAGTAATGTTCTATTTTTTAAGTTTGCCACAGAATATATAAACATTCATTTTATTCTATTTTCTTAACCAAGGCTTGAACTTAGGGCCTCATAGTCATAAGACTTAGTCATGGCTGGTGTTCTACCACTGGAGCTTCACCCTCAGCCTAGATTTTTCACTGGCTATTTTGGAGATAGTGTCTTTTGAACATTTCGCTGGGGTGGGCTCTGAAACTTGATCATCTAAGTCTCAGCCTCCTGAGCAGCTAGGATTACAGGGATGAGCCATAGGCACTTGGCTCATATTATTATTCTGTAAGCCATGGAAGTATAGAATATACAGCTTATGCCATCATGTAATTTAAAAGTAATAGAAAATACAAAATGATGAATTGTGGCAAAAAGAAATAACCTAGCATATAATGGAACTGAATAATGAACACGGTTTATTTGTTATGTTAGCCTCTGTACTTTATATTATAATGATTATTTTCTTTTTGATAGTTAAAAAAAATAAAGATGGGGAAAGAGAGGAAGAATGAGGTGGTGAAGAGAGAAAGAATTTGAACTCTTCCCATAATTGCAAAAAGACTGTTCATCATTGTTAGCTCTAACTCTTCTAGCTTACCTTTATCATTTCCACAGGCATTGTGCTAACCAGTTAGATTCAGTGAGTAATCTCTCCCACTGATAACCACAACTACATTTTTTTTCTGCTAAATTCAAGACCTAGTGACTTTGTATAATGAAAATGTATGCTGTTATTTTATTGCTGGAAGAGACAGGCTGTCAGGTCAAGTCCAACATCACAACATTCTTCCTGCTTGTTACTTCTAAGTGGCTTTGAGTTCAGTTTTGCCTTTGGTAAACTCCCAGGCTCCATTTTTTATTTCCTCATCAGAACTGGGAAAATAACTGCGCCCAAATCATAGGGTCTTTTGGTGGTGTTGGTGGTGTTAAGAATTAGTGTTAGTCTTATATTCCTAGCTACATAGGAGGCTAAGATCTGAGCACTGTTGTTAAAAACCATTCCTGTCAGACAAATTAGAGTGTTCTCCATAATTGGTCAGCAAAAAGGCTAAAAGTAGAACAGTGGTTCAAGTGGTAGAGTGGCAGCTTTGAGGAAAAAAAGCCAAGTAAGAGTGAAAAGCCTAGAGTTCAAGCCCCAGTATCAACACACACACACACACACACACACACACACACACACACACACACACATACAAGTGTTAGTTAATTATCTTGATATTTTTTACAAATGTCCAAGGTGTGTTGACATAAATAAATGAGGTCATTATATCCTTCTAACACTGATAAATGCATGATGAGCAATTTCACTGAACAACATATATATATATATATATATATATATATATAGTCACATTGATGAGAAATAATAAAATAACACAAGAATAAGTATAATGACATAAAGATTAGTATATAACAGTGGTAAAAGATTTTCCAAATTATGGAGCTGCTCTTTAATTTTGTATCTTTAAATCTAGCAGTACCGGAGTTTGAATTCAGGTCTTTGGGCTTGCTGGGTTAGTACTCTAATACTTGCACCATTACTATTTGATGCTTAGTGTTGAGATAGGATCTCACAATTTTTTTTTAATTTTTATTTTTTTGTGAACACACTGTATAGAGGGGTTACAATTACATGGGCAGGTTAATGCATACATTTCTTATCAAGCATTGCAGCCTCCTCCTTTGTTTACCCTTCACATCCCTTCCCAGCTTCCCCCCCCCGCCCCCCCCCGCACCAACATTGTAAAGCTCATGAGAGCTTTTCGACATGACAACTTGTACTTCTCATTGTTGAAACAGGTCCACCAGTCTCCTTAAACGACTTGTTTTTCCCCATCTCCTCTACAAGTTATTCTGACATCAAATATAGTGAAAGCAGGGGTTATACTGTGGGGGAGGGACATACAAAGCTACAAAGAGATAATGTTATAAATGTGTTAGAAACAAATGCATGAAAGGGAAAAAACATTAAAATACATATCTAAGGATTCATTTTCCTAACATCACATTATCTGACCTTTTCCACTTGACTCATACATATACTAGATATTGCAAATAAGGGGGGCCTGGCTTACTTCACTTAATATAATTTTTTCCAAGTTTTTCCATTTCCTAACAAATGGGGCAATGTCATTCTTTCTGATGGAGGCATAGAATAGGATCTCACAATTTTTTCTATTCACACTGGCTTCAAACTGCAATCCTTTCACTGTTAGTTTACCAAGTAGCTAGGTTGACAGTCAGGAGCCAACAGCACTGGCCAGAATCACTCATATTTGTTTGAAATTCTGTTAGTAAGATTTTTTTTTTCAGGAAATATGCTTGATCAAAGTACTTGAAGGACTACAGCAAAGGGCTGGTCTGCAAAAAAGAAAAGAAGGGAAAATAAAGACGATGGTTTAGACTCTTTGGGAACCAAAATAGTAGTTATTTTTGTCAAAAACATCTTACCTGGCTAAAGACTCACACAGCTGTGCGTGGACTAAACACTAAATGCCACATAATGAGTGGGTGCTTCCCTTGATAAGTGCTATAGGTCACTGACTCAGCAAAAAATAAAATTAAGCTCAGCATTTTAAAGAACAAGGGAATTTCATAAAGTGTTAAAAGATAGCATAAATTCATATAATCTTAATTTTTATGTATATGTACAAATGTAAATTCTTTGGGCATCAATGCAATGAGTTAGCTCTAAAGATCATAATACTTTCTTTCTTGAGACTTTTTTTTCCTCATTCCTGGGGTATGAACCCTGGACCTGGGCACCATCCCTGAGCTCCTTATGCTCAAGGCTAGAGCTCTACCACTTGAGCAAAAACACCACTTCCAGATTTTTCTGTGATTAGTAGGAGTTAAGATTCCCAGATTGTCCCTGAACTGCGATCCTTAGATCTCAGTTTCTTGAGTAACTAGGACTATGGACATGAGCCACCAGCACCAGCTTCCCTAGACCATTTTTTATACTGAAACTCCAACTGTTTCTTCAACCTAAAGGAATCATTTAAATAACTCAACATTGATGAACTGGAGATGCTAAATCTAGAATAATTTGGTTATGACTACTGATTAAATCAGAGAGGATAAAGCTATTATTCCTTCTCCCCTATAAAATTTTAGGACCTTTTTGGGTACAAACAATACTATAGTTATAGGTAATAAATGTAAAATATGCAGAATTTTCCAAAATCCATTAAATATTTGCTTCAACCCAGACTCTTTTCCTCTCTATCCAAGAGGCTGAGATATAGCCTTTACAACCTATGTCAGGCAAACAAGCCACAAGCCCCCTGAAGCTAGGTGCTTGGATCCCTTGATGTTGCTGCTGAGAAAGGAGCTCCTTTTATCTGATGAGCTTTCTAAACTGCTGGCTTGGGAAGCCTGGAACTGCTTGCAGACTGCTTTCTGGAAAAGCCTATCTGAAAATGAAATCAACTGAGAAGAGAGTAGAACAGAACTCAGAAACAAGATGTTTCTTAATGACCATGTTTGAACCTTGCATCTGGTCATGCTGAAATAGGTCAATCCTTGAACCTAATTTCCCCAAAGAAGAAACAAGACAGAGATTACCTCCAAGGAAAATCATAGGTTATGCAAGAAAGAAGAAAAAAGGCAGGGGATGGGGGTGGGGGGATGATGAGACCCTACATGGGTCAGTTGTGAGCAGTGTAAATCTTGGATATCAGCTGAAATTGCGGTATGACTGAGCACAGTAGGTGGAAGAAGAAGGAGGTGGGTATTGTGAAGGGGGCAGTGGGCCCAGCAATGCCAACACACTGCTCCAAGGTAACAACTCAAAGGTTATGTTGAACCCAAGAAGCAGCAGCACAAGCATATTCTTAGAAATATGTGTCCAAAAGTGACCTGTTCTGTGTTCGTTTTTTCATTTCTGAAGTTTTATTGTACTCTATCCTTTTCTGCCCTCTTTATCTTTGAGGATTGCTTAGGTTTTTGTTGTTGTTGTTATTTATGACAATGAGGCTTGAACTCAAGACTCTTGTGCTTGCTCTACCAGCTAAGATATACTCTCTGGCCTTTTCATGGTACAGAGAGGATCTCATCATTCTTGATCAAGCCTCCAACCTTGAACCCCTGGCCTATTAGCTGGGATGATAGGCATGGGCGCAATTGCCTTTTGTCTGTTGAGATGGGGGTGGTCTCATTAACTCTTTGCTCTGATTAGCCTCAAGCTGCAGAAATCTCAGTCTTCAACTTTTGGGTAGCAGGGATGGCAAGCATGAGCTAGCTACGTAATATATTAAGCTGCTTTTTAATTGTATAGAATCAATGAACAAGTCCTTTTAGGAACATTGTTTGTGTGCTGGGCCTGGGCCTTGAACCCAAGGCCTTAAGCTCTCATTTGGCTCTTTTACTCAAGTTAGGATACAAATATCAGGCATCAGCCAGCATCTCTACCATTCTGCTTGTAATAAGAGTAAAAAATATATTATTTTATTTATTTTGTCAATTATTTATTCAAAAATTCTTCTCATAGGTATAGTTGTGTATAAATATAATAACATAGAAGTTATGGAATTATCTCCATGATATTATAAGCATCTAGACATTAACAATGGGTCAATATTTATACTTCTGCATGTCTTTCAATGTATAGTACAGGTAATATTGTACCTCAACAGTACATAATAAATGGTTATGCAATTGAGTGTTTGTGATATATAAGCATAATGATCATAAGATAGGTCTAGGTGTAAGGAAGTTAGTAGGCTGATAGTAGTCTTTAAGTGACTTTTTTTTAAATTAATAAATTTGGCACAAGAAAAATAATTCTTTTCTTTCTAAAAAGTGCCACAAGGAAGTACCTTTGGTTATGTAGCAAACAGAGAAGATGGTAAGGTAGAATGCTCAACAAAGTTAAATAATTAGCCAAGGTTTACTTTTAAACTCTTTTCTAAAAATGTAATGTCTCATTTGAGCCAGTCTTGCTTTGGAGAGTGTTCATAGAGGACATCAAAGTCCTCACAAGCATTTGCTCAGACATTATTTCACATGTTTATTGCCAGCACCCTAAATATTATTTTTATTTTTTGGGGATGAAGGAATTCATAGAGATCTTCTGGGCTGGTCAGGCCCTATTCCATAGTGATACATTTCAGACAAGAACATTGACTTGCTAAATAAAATAAAGACTCATGGGAGGAAACAGTGTCAGTCATGTGTTTGCTTTATAGTATCATTTAAAAGGATTGAATAATTCAGGCTGCTTGCCAATGCACTGGAAATTTGCATTGACCAACTTCAAATGAAACCTTGCACAGAACTAGACCTGAGGAAGTGGTAAATCATCAGCATTGAGCAAAAAAGGCTAATGGTCAGAGCCCAGGCCCTGACTTCAAGTCCAAGTACTGGCAAAAAAAAAAAAAAAAACCTAGACCTCAAACTCTTTGAGGACCAAGATTGTGTGTATGTGTGTGTGTGTGTGTGTGTGTGTGTGTGTGTTTATGTGTGTGCGTGTGTGTCTATGTGTGTGTATGTGTGTGTATCTTCTCATCCTATTCCACTGATAAAAACAGATGTTCAGTGCACTTGTTAGGATTTGTTGGCTGAATAATTAACAAGAGTTGTCAAAAGGATTATCTTCACCATTTTTAAATGGATTTATTGAAAACTGTTGAATGGATAAAGCTGAACTATGTTACTCCATTGCATAAGAGATATAATCCATAGTTCTGGTGGTTATTGACTTTTCCAAAAATTGTTTACCAGGGCTGAGAAGGTAGCTCAGTGGTAGAGTGCTTGCCTTGCATGCATGAGGCCCTGGGTTCAATTCCTCAGCACCACATAAGCAGGAAAAAAAAAAAGCAGGCAGTGGTGTTATGGCTCAAGTGGTAGAGCTCTAGCCTTGAGCTGAAGAGCTCAAGTGCCCAGGCCCAGAGTTCAGGTCCCACAACCGGACCCCTCCAAAAAAAATTATTTACCAAAATTAACTGATGTATAATCAGCTTCAAAAAGCAGAAAGTCAATAAGAAATTCTTCTTGTTACTTTATTTTCTAGTTTACTTATTCTATCTGTCATAACTTTTTCTGAGTTACTTGAATCTAGATTATACTTGCTTTTAGAAATCTGGGAGAGCCCAAAAGAAGGTGTAACATCCAAAAGGAAATGTACTCTTTGCCTAACTTATATAACTGTAACCTCTCTGTGTTTAGCATTTTCGAAAAAGAAAAAGGAAAAGTCTGAATTTTAGTTGGGTGTTTTGGTATACACCTGTAATCTGAGCACTTAAGAAGCAGAGGCGGGAGGGTCTTGAGTTTCAGGCTAACTTGGTTATATATCAAGACTGTCTCAAGTAAATGAAAATAGAAGTGTGAGGTTTATCTGGAAATGGAGACCTTTCCTACAAACATCATTCTACTTTCAATTTATACAAATATAAAATGTGGGTTTGTATTCTCTCCTGCCACAGATATAGATAGTTGAGTCCATCTTCCAAATAACAGTGCAGAAGCAAAAATGTTCCTGGGCTTCGAGATCTGTGAATAGAATATTAATGAATCATAGGATAGCACTCATTCTTCTGCTCATGTGATTCAGCCTCTTGCCCCACATTGATTATTTATACTTTTGTCTGTAAAGTCATAATACATTTTTACTGCTTTCTGAATAATTTCAATGAATAACAAGTAAAACAATTGTTTTATAAATTCTCACATCGCTGTGTGTATGAATGAATTCATGATTGAGTACCAAATCATTACCAAATATCAGATTGTACGTGATTCATTATTAGTCACTATGCGGATTAACACAACTTCAGAAAGACACTATGCTTTAATCCTCCTCAAAATTTGGTACAAAACCTTGCTACTCAGGAGTCTGAGATTCAGGATTGGGGTTTGAAGTCAACCCTAGGGAAGGAAACTCTGTGAGATTCTTATCTCCAATTAACTACCAAAAATCTGGAAGTAGAGCTGTGGCTCAAGTGGTAGAGCACTATCCTCAAGCAAAAAAGCTCAGTAATAACACCCAAACCTTGTCTCAAAAGCCAGCCAGTAAACAAGCAAACAAGCACATCTTTCCAAAAAACATAGCAAGCACATAAAAGAAAGCGGTCATGAGGAAAATGAAAAAATAAAAAGGAAAAGGAACTTGATTACACAACCCACACATTTCCTTCTAGATATTTGCTCAAGAGAAATGAAAAACTACATAAAAACTTATACACAAATATCCATAGTAGATTAATACATAACAGACTAAAAGGAGATACAGTCTATATGTTTGTCAATAGGCAAATGGCTAGATAGACCGTGATTTAGAGTGTTAGGGTGGGCATGATGCTATGTATATTTACTGGCAATTTGCTCAGATATACATATACATATGTATATGACTGTCCACTTAGAATGTATGTATTTTTATGTGTACATTATGACTCAATGTAGCTCTTTTAAGGTGACTTCAGAATAAAAATAACATCCATGATTGTATGTTTATATATTTACTATAATGACAGATCTTTTTAAAAGGGGGCTCTTAGGATACATCATTGAAAAATCTTATATTTTATCCTTTGCGTCACACTCAGTTCCACTGCAAATTAAAAGGTAAAATTGGTAGTGAAAACACCCTGATTGGCATATTGAGAAAATAAATAAGTCACCCTAATCTCAAACCTCTGTGATTCTTTTTTTTTTTTTGGTCCGGTCGTGGGGCCTGAACTCTGGGCCTGGGTGCTGTCCCTCAGCTCTTCAGCTCAAGGCAAACACTCTACCACTTGAGCCACAGTGCCACTTCTGGCTTTTTGTGCTTATGTGGTGCTGTAGAATTGAACCCAGGGCCTCATGCACGCAAGGAAAGCACTCTACCACTGAGCCACCTTCCCAACCACCTCTGTGATTCTTGTTAGCAATGAACAAGTAAAGAAGTTCTGGCTGCAGTGAACTTAAAAAGTAAGAGACCTTAGAGATGCGGTCATCACAGAAAATAAAAGCCAAAGGGCTAAGGAGAAGGTGAAAGTTGGGGGGTGGGGGTGCTAATACCAGCCTGGCTCCTTTGCTGAGTGCTCTTGTTATCTTGTTCTGTATTTATCCAGTGCTGTATTTAGAAAAGATTAAATCAAAACTGTGAAATTAAAACACGATGAGTGACAGTTCTGAGAGACAACAGCTGTGGCGTTAGATTTTCATCATGTCAGGCCTGAGATCTGTATTTCAGGTCACTTTTTTCCATTGGCACTCATCCTGAAGGACAAGAATGATCTTTCTATTGGCTATTTTCTAAACCACCTGTTGCATCCATGGGGTAGAAGATTAATAGGGTTTAACTGGGAAGCAGTCCTTTCAAAGGTCTAGGTTGAATGGGGTCTTCACAGAGCTCTTGTTTTCAGAATCTTAAAAAAAAAAGTATCATGTGCTAACAGCAAGAATAATTCTCTGTGTTGTGTTTTGCTTTTATGTGAGGAAAATCTTCTGAATTGTAACACATGATTTAAATGTACACACACAATCCAGAAGATAAACATCCATTTTTTTTCCTTAGATAACAAATACATGTCTGTGACCTTTTATTGTAGCATTGTCAAATCTTAGCTAAACAATTCAAGATAAATATAACCTATCTTATTTTCCCTCATTAGTTAATGCATAATTTTGTAGTGGTAAAACAAATCTTTCCTCTACTGTCACTAATAAATGGTCAATATCAATATTTAGATATATCAACTGTGGCATAGTTATACAATGGAACATCACCAGCAATGAAAGGAACTGAACATTGATACATGTAGGAACATAGACAAGACTTTAGATGAAAGGCTTCTTGCTGCCTAATCACCTTTATTTGGTGTTTTAGAAGGAGCAAAACTTCTTTTGAAGGAAGCAGAAAAGGAAGGATTTCTAGGAGCAGAGAGAGAGAGGAGAAGGTTTGACTTTAGAAGGTGTGGGATGGGAAGTGTCTGTATTTTAATTGCAGCTGTGGTTACATAACTATGCATTTGTCAAGACTCACAGAATTAGACACTGAAAAGAGTCAAGATTACTCTATATTTTTAAAAAATTCAATACATACCTAACACATAAGAAAAGTAAGGGGAGGGGTGGTGTGAGAGGCATGGGTGAGAATGTCGAAAGAGTAACACTAATCAAGATGTACTGTATTCATCAACTCCTGCACTGAATTGTAACTTTTGTGCAACTACTTAAAGATAATAAAAATAGTTTTAAAATTACTCTACATAAGTTATATCCTAAGTTTTAAAAGGCTAAATTTTTATATACGTATCCTCCCTTAAAAAAAGAAAAAGAAAAAGAAAAGACACGTTTTACTGTGAAGAATGAATGGTCATCATAGATAGTGCAGATCTGAAAATTCTCTCCAGACTCTAAATGTACAAAATGAGTCATCAGACTGTCCTATTAATAGCAAGTGAACTGTGTGAACCAAAGTCTCAGTGAGGATATCAACCTTAGGGAGACTGGGTGAAGCCATTGTCTTTCTTTGCATCTGTTTGTAGACAGAGTGAGTAAGAATGGGAGGTACTGTATAGCTGAAATTTTGCTATTTTATATTTAAGAAATGAGAACAGTTGGTTGGAAGGAAAATAAGGATTCATCTTTAGGAGATTGCTACATTTGGTTTTGGAAGGTCTTTTAATCACCTTCATGAGTTGATAAAAATGGGAAATTCTTTTTTTAGCTCATACACATATATCCTAGTTTACTAGTCTGAAAATGTTTTTAAACATCTACTTATCCATTATTTTACTCATCCATGTATTTTTTTTTGTCACTCTTGGGGCTTGAACTCTGGGCCTGGGCGCTGTCCCTCAGCTCTTCAGCTCAAGGCTAACACTCTACCACTTGAGCCACTGAGCCACTTCTGGCTTTTTCTGCATATGTGGTGCTGAGGAATCGAACCCAGGACCTCATGCATGCAAGGCAAGCCCTCTACCTGAGCCACCTTCCCAGCCCCCATCCATGTATTTTCTATTATAATCTAATCTCATAATTTTCTACAAAAGAAGATTTAGAAATATTTCATAGAGATTTTTTCTACCATTAAAAAAAATCAAGAAGGAAGTAAAACCCATTCCTCTTTATCACCTTCCTACTGAGGCCAATGGACCACCTGCTCTTCCTGGAGCCACTCAAGCTTGAAGCCTAGTAGAACTCATCCTTCCTCACCGACATCCTGGCATTTGCACAGTTACTGTTCCCAAAGTTGCTAAGAACATCTTCATAGTATCAAGCCTGTATGAATGGTGAGCTGGGGGAGTATTTTTTAAAATAGAGATCAAGAGACCCTACTTAGAGGTGCCACATAAGGATCTCTAGGTGAGGCACAGGCATCCAAATTCTTCTCCAAAGGGAGAAGGCTATCTGTTGTTTGCAGAGAGAAAGGCCTCTTCTCCGCTGCTGAATGTAGGAGAGGGTAGCAGAGAGAAGTGAAACAAATCACCCAGAACAATGGGCTATGTCCTCTATTTCTAGCACCCATTTCAACAAGCATGACTATCAAGGAATTTTCCCCAATCCAAGACGCCTGAAGATTCTTATCCAGAGGCACACTGCAAAGAGGGTTAGTATCTTATGGAGCATAATAAGAAAGTTTCCTTCTTTTCCCTATGGTAATTCAGATTGTTTGGAAGGGAGGAATGGCTCAGTTTGAAATACAGGGAAATAGTAAAGCTGGTAAGACCAGATGAAACAAACTGTTATATTTCAAGAGGTGGTGTGTGTTTGTGGGCTCACGCAACACACCCCTGTATATGTGTACCAATACTTGGGCTTGAACCCAGGGCCCCAAGTTCTTGCTTAGCTTTTTAACTCAAGGATGGTACTTTACACTTCCTCTTACATGGTCCTAAAATATTTAAAATATTTTTCAATTTGTCAATGTGTCTTTAGTTTTAGTCATAAGTACTTCTGCTCCTTAGGTAGCTGAGATTATAGATGGAGGCCACTGTACCCCTTTAATAATTCTTTGTTTCAAATAATGCTTATTTTTAAAGTTATTTTCCCAGTAGTGTATTCCCATTTATTGAAAATAAAAATCTCCACATCACCCTCCTATGGTTTGGATTGTAGCTCCCTCTCTCATTGTCTCTACCTCTATCTCTGCCTCTGTCTCTGTCTCTCTCTCTCTCTTTTAGATAGAGTCTTGGTATTTTTGCACAGGGTGGCCTTAAACTTGTGAGCTTCCTGTCCCTGTTTCCCAACTAGTTGGAATCATAGGCATTCACTAGTATGTCTCTCAGAAAGACATGTTGAAGTCCTATGCTATATATCTATGAAGATGATCTTATTTGGAAATAGGTTGATTGTAACTACAATCAATTTAAGATGAGTGCTTTAAAGGCCTGGGCCCCACCTCTGAACTTTTGGCTCAGGGCTAATGCTCTACCCCTTGAGCCACAATTCTATTTCCTGCTTTTAGGTGCTTAATTGGAGATTAGTGACACAGATTTTTCTGCTCTGGTTGGCTTCAAACTGCAGTTCTCAGATCTCAACCTCTTGAGGAGCTAGGATTACAGGTGTGAGCCATCAGCACCTGGTAGAAACTAACCAGAAGAGAGGATGTTACATGACCAGAGAGACAAACTTGGAGTAACAAAACTTTAACCCAAAGACCACCAAGGACCCATGGCCAATGCTAGAAGAGGCAAGGAAAGTTTTTTTTTTTTTTTTTTTTTTTTTTTTTACCGGAGTCTCCTTGAGAGTGTGACCCTGCTGACAGCCAAAGTTTGGACTTCTAGTCTCCAAAACTATGAGATCATTGACTGTCAGGTCTTTTGTTTTAAGTTGCCAGCTGTGTGGTATTATCTTACAGCAGCTACAGGAAACTAATACATACCACCTTTTCTTAAGAATTGTTTCTCAATTCTAATTATATGCATACATTGCCTGGAGATGTTGCAAAAGCAGATTCTGACTCAGTAACTATGGCTTACCAGCTTCCTTGTGCTGATCATGCTGCTAGACAAGGACCACACTTGGAAAAAGAAAGGTGGTGGAGAGTCCACAAGGAGATATCCTTGTTGGGCATGTGTTAACTCTAAGTTTTGAGTTTTAATGCTAGAAAAGATGAAGTAGAAGGGGATTTCAGGCTAGAGATCTTGTTATCTAGTTCAGTGGTAGATCTTGTATTTGGAATATGTAAAATTTTGGGTTCAACTACCAACACACACAGACACACACAAGATTAAGAATACAAACCAGGAGTTTGTGGCTCACTAGTGTAATCCTAGCTACTCAGGAGGATTGCAGCTGGAAGCCATCCTGGGCAGAAAAATTCTCATGAGACTCCTATCTCCAATTTACCACTCAAAAACCAGAAATGGAGCTCTGAGTCAAAGTGGTAGAGCGCTAGTCTTGAGCAAGAGCTCAGGACAGCACTCAGGTCCTGAGTTCAAGCCCCACAACTGATCATCCCCCCCCCAAAAAATGATTAAGAATACGGAGACTAAATTAAAATTTAAATAAAAAATACAGAAACTTTTAAACTTGCTTTTAAAAGAAATAAACTTATTAACACAATAGCATTTTGATGTGATTTTAAATAATTGAACAGATTAGGAGTGCAATGAATCTTTATCAGTGTCACCCTTTCCATCCAATTCCTCCTTTCCCAAACCCATTCATACCTTCAAGTTATGTAGTTCATTTTTTGCTTTCTGGTTTTGTTGAATTTTTAACTTTTAAAGTGGATTTCACAAGGAAACACAAACTGAAAAGTAATGAGCATACCACAAACCAGTGCAGGCCAATGGTCCTTGTGTTACTGCTTCATAGACTACCTAGAGATACCTTCAAATACCTTCTCTAGTCATCTTTCAGATATACTATTTCTTTAGGCCTGGCATTTAGCTAAGGAATCAGAGGGCTGTTTTTGTTTGCTTTGTTACGTTTTGTAAGTAATTCTGAGACAAAATCTAGGAAATTTACTCAAATAAAAGTTTTAGATTTTTGAAATATCCATTTTTTTAATGAAGAAGCCAACAATTCGCCTGTATTAATATAATTCAGCAAGAACAATAAATAGGAGACTGCATTGTTTTCTATCAGAACTTCAGAAGCAACTGCAGCACAGGATCCTTCCAGCTCCTTCCAGCCTCACTCTCCCATGAGTCCATGTCAAACCCAAAGGTGCAGTCGGCCACTCTCCAGGCAGCTATAGAAGGGTTTTTAGGCTCCACCCATAGGAAATTCAGAGACTCTAATTTGAAGCTCTGCGTTTTTATCCAGTATTCACCCGCAGATGTCCTTGCGTCGTCGTGAGCTACCGTTGGAGAAAGGGCAGTCTTAACGTCGAGGAGGCAGGAAGAAATAAGCAGAGAAACTGATTATGAAGACAGATTTGAACAATTCGTCTAACTCTGTCCCAGGACCTTTCCAAGGGCAGGACGTCCTGCAAACCAGCAAGCCATCTCATCAGGACCAGGAGATGTAGATAAGAAAGTCTTTACCACAAGGCTCCGCATTTTACAATAAGCCACTCCATACCCGCAACAAGATGCCAAATTCCAACCTGATTTGCGTCACCATATCGTGTGTTTATGACAAGATTAGTTATCATGCATATTAAAAAGATAATCTCACAAAATATAGGAGAAAAAAAAACTCAAGAGCTTGGTACCATGGAAGATTAAAACAAAAATTCTAAGCGGAGGTCATCTCAATGTCATCGTGCAAAGACAAGGTCTGGGATTTGTTCCAACACACACACACACACACACACACACACACTTTGGATGAAAGAATTTGATTAGTGGACTGTTTAGCTGTGAGAGGCAAAGCAAACATCGCAGGCTGCTTTCTGCTTGGTCGGGATTCAAAAGCAGTAAAATATGCCCTGCTCTGTCTGTGTGAAGTGGGGAGACTGCCCCCCATTCCCTTCTCCCCCCCCCCCACAAGACAGGACTCTGTGCGTCCCCTGCAGCGCTCGCCCCAGCTGACCAGAATCTCTCCACTGGCAGCCAGGCGTATGCGGTGAGTCAGCGCTGAGTCACCGGAGCTACGTGCCGGCCCGGGGCGCAGGACTCAGCCGGGTACCCGCTTCCTGGAAGACCTCCCGGCCCGCCCAGCGCAGAGGGGACCTCGGCTCCGGATTGCTCCGGTTCTGGGACCCCCGTGGCCACACACAGGCCAATGTGCACGACCTCCTCTTTGGGTGAGGACCAGGATTCCCAGCCGAGGTGGAGAATCACATGTGGCCCATGTTTACCAGGCTGACTGAGACGGATGCTTTCATCCATGTGTTTCCTCTAAAGCGAGATTCTAGTTTCGTGTTAAGAGTTTTAACTTAAAAAAAAAAATCTTTTTCCTGGCAGGAGAATAGTGCTCTGAGATTTTTTTTTTTAAATATGGTTTCCAGTATTTTAAATGAAGCACAGGAAGAATGAGCTAATAAAACATGTGTTGCAAATTATGCATCCCGACTTCACACGACTTTACGTCTAAAATGACTACAATGTGGCTACAGTGGGAGCTTTGGGGTAACTGTTGGGTAACTGTTTTTGGATTTGCTGTTTGTTTATGAAATGCAAGTCTTCACTATTAGTGCAATCACCTTGATCATAAAACTAAGTTATTCTAGAGATTGGCGACTTTTGAAAATAATTTGACATGGGGTGATCAAGAAACAGGAAGATTTCACTAACACCTTGTCCTGATTTACAAGTGACACACACAGTTGGCCTTAGGAAGTATTAAAGCAATAACGTATCCATGGGGAATGACAGTAACAGGTTTCATGTTATCAGTATAGCTGGTCATGGAGATAGTCCTCTGGGGGGCGGTGGGAGGAGATATTATTATTTAGGGGCATTTGGGGCTGCTTTCAAGTCAGAGTTATACGGGGTCTTCAGAAGTTGCTGTGTCAGCTGTTGGTTCATGTTCTGCTTCCTCTTATCCCTGTGTATCCATGTACCTGAAGATGATACAGAACCTTACAGTATTCTTCCATTTCTGACTGTTTTTCTTTCAGGGAAGAACCCTGTATTAATTAGAGGTAACTGACTCACCAAGGTTTACCTAAAAGCGTGTCTACCTGATTTGTTTGAAAGGAGGGAGAGGCCACCAAACTGAAAAGCAAAATAAGGAGAGAGAAAAGCAAACTGAGTAGTGTAGCTTAGAGATGGAATATGAGGGCTGGGAAGGTGGCTCAGTGGTAGAGCGCTTGCCTTGCATGCCTGAGGTCCTGGGTTCGATTCCTCAGCACCACATAAGCAAAAAGAAAAAAGCCGGAAGTGGCACTGTGGCTCAAGTGGTAGAGCGCTAGCCTTGAGCTGAAGAGCTGAGGGACAGCGCCCAGGCCCAGAGTTCAGGCCCCACGACCGGACCCCCCCCCAAAAAAGAGATGGAATATGAATCTGAGATACTCCAACTATATGTGACAGGAAGCAGCTGAATGTGTAAGCCTTCTTAAAAAAAAAAAGTCAAATTATTGCTGGGTGTGGCGGTACACAACTGTAATCCCAGCACTCAGGACAGGGCAGGAGAATTGGGAGTTCAAGACTGTTAGCATTATGCCAACCTTTGGTCCTCAGCTCCACCCAAAAACCTGAGCTTCTCCCTCCCCTGGAGTTCTCAACATGCAGCTGGCCCCTCCCCCTCTCTGTCCAGACCCACCTGAACTCCCATCTACCTCACTTCCCATCCCCCAGAGCCTCCTGCTACCTGGATAGGGACAGGTGCCATGTGCTCCCTTTTGGGAGAAATATGGCTCCTCTAATAAACCTTATAATAATCTTTCTCTTGTGCTGCCTGCCTCTGTGTGGTCCCCTTGAATGGATGTGTGGGATCCTTCAAAGACCAATTTGGACTACATACTGAGACCCTGTTCTAAAAACAAAAACAAAAGTCAAATTATTATTGCATAAAATATTTTGAATATAACATATATATATATAACACTTGGTGTTTAAAAAGTTTTTTTTGTGTGTTTGTACCTTAACCAGTCTGACACTATTTTGTTTCATACTGGTGGTGCTGGGAATTGAACCAAGGACTTAATGCATGGTAAACATGTATTTTACCACTAAGCTACACTCCAAATCTAACTGGTACTACTTTGGTATTCAGAGTTAAACTTCAGTTTGAGACCCAAGTTCATTTAGTTAGCTAGCTTATCTAAGCCTCTATTCTCCTCTGCAAGAAGGACACCATTCAATAGAAATTTGTAGGCCTTATTGAATAATATCATAATAAAAACAGAACAAAACATTTGGCACAACAACAAACACATTTAGAAAACTCTCGGTGCATAAAGTTTGCATCATTGTTGTCATTATTATTAAATTTTCTTAGGTATGGAGGAATAACCCAAGTGATGGACCATTTGCAGACCCTGGGTTTCCATGCTCAGTACTAAAAGAAAAGAAACACCTGATAAACGATTAGATGATAAAAGCATTGAGGATGTATATTATAAGCATGCTAGTTAAATGATGGGAAAGATCCTTGGGAAAGATTCTAAGACATCTGAGTGAGTGTTTACTATTCTTTGACTATGCTAGGAGAGCTAAAAAACCGAAGGGCAAATGAAATCAAGAGAATGTCTGTAGCCATCAGCCAGGAATGAGGTAAGAGATTTGAACTGTGCAAGAGATTTCTTCCACTCTCAGAGATACTCTGCTTGAAGGGTAGAAACCTCTGCTCCTTGAAGTTATAGATCAACTCTGGCAATGTACATTTTATCCATTATTTTGTCAAGAGAAAAATTTGGCCAAGTGTAAGACTAATGAGTTTATCTGTTGATGGGGATGAGTGACCAATCTCCTGATAACTTCTCTATGAAGCTCATAAGAGATGGTCATTCTCTTGAAACAATATAATGAGTATTTGTCTTACTCATATTGGATTGCCCCAACAAATTCCCACAGACTCACTGGCTTTAAACAATAGTGTCTCACAGTTCTGCGGGCTAGATGTCGACAATCAAAGTGCTGATAAGGTAAGATTCATCCCAAGGCCTCTTCTCTCAACTTTCTCAAGGTTGCTGTCCTCTTTCTGTGTCATGTGACCTCTTGTTTATATGATTAAGAAGTAGTGGGAAGGATCAGAATATGATGGGGCTAGACTTTACTATGTACATTTTGAATGTGTTAAAAAGAAAAATGACAACTAATTTAGTTTAAAGATCTAATTTTCTTTTCTGGGGGATTCCAAAATCAAGAAACGTTTCATTCTATGCACTAGTAAGAGGGTTGTGCTGAACATGACAGAGAAGTTGAGTTTGAAAGTTCAGAGCCAGGAAACAAAATCCTCAAATAAAAACAGCTGGATTAAAGTTGACTGAGTTATGTCAGGTCATTTTTCTTGTAAAGGTTAAAGTAGAGGGGACTTCCTTGTAAAAGTAATTCAGGCTAACTACAGACCTGTCTGACTGTTTCCTGTGAATCTCCTGTTTCCAGGAAAAACATCTGTTTAACATTAGCCTGCTTCCTTAATGTTTTAGTATGTGGACTTAGCATACTAGTGATTGTGTGGATCTTCTTCTTACATTTTGGCAAAGTCTGTCTGGCTTAGTCTAGAAGTTCAGAACTTTTCCTTTGTGAGGCATGCCTTCCAATTCTTTGGTTATTTATCCATTGTAAAAAGTTGACAACTTTTTTTTTTAACATTTTAAAAGAGTAGGCATATCTAGTCTTGTATCTTAACTTCTAAAAACAGGTGTAGTGGGAAGGAAGCTAACTTCAGGGTTTTTTTAGTCTTCCTTATTTTAACATTTGAGTCTAGCTATTTAAAAAAAAGTTTATTAGTTTTAATTTCCTTGTCTCCTCATCTATCTACCCTGACTCATAATGATACATTGTCATAAACATTGTCAAATGAAATTTTCTTTGAACCCGTATTCTCAGGTAAAGAGAATCTCTGAAGGAATAGCCCACAAAATCCATGAAAGAAAACTATGAGCTCCTGTTCACAGGGGTTGGTGTCCTTTCAGGAGCAAAGCATGAGAATTCTAGGCCCAAGTAGGACATTGTTGTGCTCTATCTTTCTGTAAGCTCCAGCAGCTCTTTATAATGGGGGGGGGATAAGAAGGGGCACTGGGGAAGGGCTTGTTGAACCAGACCAACCTAAATAGGGCCCTTACAAAGCCCTGGGTAGCAAAGACACTACAGTACTTCAGAGAGAGGAATCAACTCTGAAAGATTGATGATTAAGGTGATGTTCTAATCATTTGTTCCCAGCCAACAAATTCCTAGATCTACTCTGGGACTTTCCACAGCCAAATCAAAGTATATAACTGGCATTCATCCCAGCAAATGAGCATCTGTTCTAAGCCTCCTCCCTCAGCAATTCCATGAACACTGAGGAAACTTGAGTAATCGCACCAAAAAAGAACCAGTTTCTTTGCCATGGTTTCCAAACGTCAGAGGTAAAGTTGATCATTTGTTACTTTGTGCATGTTCATTGCACAAGTGCAGATAATATGTTTAAGTGTGAATGTAGAATGATTCACGAACATTTCTAGGTGAGTTTCAAAGAATACAGGAACTTCAGGTTACTCTACTACCATAATTATCATAAAAAATATTTGTTCTTAATAAATAGAAGAAAATACAGTCCTGAACACTTAAAATTACTTGCCAAATGTTGGTTTACGTAAAACTTTTTTTTTGCAACATGATAATCATCTAATGTAAGAGACCTATGTGAATGAAAAGAGGACTAATTAAACTGATACCAAGGAAGTTACCTCTGTCTTTTTCTATCTGACCAAGATTGGGCCTGCCCTTCAGCTGCTTGCTTCCTAGGAGAGAATTTTCTTTCTCATGGAAAAGGAGAAATTTATTTTTTTCAGGATCCAAGAGTGAAAAATTCAAGAACTACTTTTTTAATAAATCTAAAAGATCATTGTTAAAATGCCTGATGTACATTTTAGATGAATACAGGGAATGGCTGTCATTTAACAATCAACTAAGTCACCACATAAATAAACCAATGCTAGTTAATGAGAGTCCCAGTATTTGCATAGACTTTGACCTTCCACACAATCTTCTCCTTTGCATAATATCTTTTGTAGGCAAACGGACACAATATCATTCATTGTTCTCCTTGTCTATATAAATTAACCAAGTCAAGAGATTAGACTACTTTCTTTGAGGCCACTGGGAAATCAGGCAGATTTTATGCCTCTTCTACCACATACAGTACAGATCACTAAGGCTAATGATGATTGAGCTTTCTTACCTAAGCACAGGCATTTTGCATTTTGACAATGTTGGGAGTGGAATAAAGATGGCTTAGGCATCTCTGGATAAAGAACTGCACAGTGCTTAGGACAGAGGCATATCGCCTAGTTAATCTCTTAGACCAAAAAGGAGCCAAGAGACTTTGCTGGATATTGCTACCACATTAGAAAGGTTGAAATAAATAATGATTTGACCTCTGTAACAGAGCTGTTTCAAGCCAGATGTAGTGGCCCAATGCAAGCCCTCAGGAGGATGTGGAAGAAGAATGAGTTAGAGGCCAACCTGCATTATATAACAAGTTCTAGCCAACCTAGGTTATCTAATAAGACCCTGTCTCAATCCTCTGAAAAAAAAATTGAAAAGTAACCAAGTGCTGGTAGCTCAAATCTGTATTCCTAGCTGTTCAGGAAGCTGAGATCTGAATATTGTGGTTGAAAGCCATCCCAGACAGGAAAGTATGTGGGACTCTTATCTCCAATTAAACACCAAAAAACTGGAAGTGAAGAATGTTGCTTAAGTGGTAGAGCACTAGCCTTGAGTAAAAAAGCTCAAGGACAGCACTCAGGCCCTGACTTCAAGCCCCATGACAGGCAACTAAAAAGAAATAAAAATTAAAGGTATGTTTCCCTAGTAAACCCAGTTCATGACTAATGCTCCTCCAGGAGATGGGACAGCTGCCAGGCATGAAGTAGAGCTCTTCAGTTTCAGCTGAATAAGATTCAAGGCACTACCAAGTGCCCCTGCAAAGAGGAAAGTTCTGTGGACTTTCATATACTTTACCCACCATATTTCCACCAAAGTAAGAGGTAGGAGACCCAACTCTTCTAATGTCCATAAGCTTAGCTACTCAGGAGTCTAAGATCTGAGATACATGGTTGAAAGTCAGGCCAGGGAGACAAATCTGTGTTACTCTTTGCTCAAATTATTGAGCAAAAACCCCAAAGCAGGTTTGAATCAAGTGATAAAGCAAAGGCCAAGTGAGATTTAAGACCCTGAGTTCAAATGCCAGTATCATCATGTGCACACAGACACAGACACCTACACAAAGTCGATTTCCAGAAAGCATAGAAGAGAATATGGTCAAAATAACTCATGGACATGTGAAAAACTGGAACAATGAAGCTTATAGAAATTGCTTTGAGGAGAGGAAGGGGCATAAAGGAAATGATAGAGGGAGGGGATTTGATCAAGGCACACTGTATCTATATGTAGGCTCCACCCCCTACAACCAGTGATGCTGAACAAAAAGACGTGAGGAGAAAAAAGCAAAACAGATATCTGAGGTTGGAAGCCTAGCTGTTATAATAACTCAAACTTCAGTATCACCAAAAACAAATTCTATCTTGACTCTAAAAGAACTTTATCTCAAATGTTCCCAAATCTATAGACATATAACTCTCTCTGAGAGAAAATTCTCAACAAACCAACAAGTGAATATATAAAATATGAAAAAGGCTGAGTACCAGTGGTTCCTGCCTATAATTTTAGTTACTCAGGAAGCTGAGAGCTGAAGACCAAAGTTTGAAGTAGTCTGGGAAGAAAAGTTCATGAGACTTTTCTCCAATTAACCACTAAGGAGCTAGAAGTGGAGCTGTGGCTCTAGTGCCAGCCTTAAGCAAACAAAGCAAAACAAAACAAAAACCAGGGGATAGCTCCTAGACCTGAGTTCAAACTAAGCCTCAGGCCGAGCGCATACGCGCACGCGCACGCACGCACGCACGCACGCACGCACACACACACACACGCCTTTAATTATTTGCATACACATACATACACACATATGCCTTAAATTACTGACAATGACCTGTGTATGACAATCCCTTAGCCTCGAAACATTTAAAGTATCAAGAACCGGATGTGACACACTATGCACATGGCAGGAAATTATGCTCTGCCAATCTGAAGTTCAGACTTACAGTCAAATGAGCAACATAACACTAACAATAATTTATTATTGTTTTGTAGTTACAACAATTATATTGCTTATGATGGTGTTCATAATGATAAATAGCCTCCATTAAGGTCTTTCTATGCCAGATTTTAGAGTAAATATTTAATCTTACTACAGTCTGTGAGGCACTACCTTTATTCCCCATTTCCAGAAGTAAGAACCTCCTTGAATCAAGAACTTTGCCTGAAGACATCAGCTGTTAAATGGACGTAGGAAAACTCAATGTTAGGTCTACATGCCTCCACAGTCTGCACCATTATGAGAAAAGAGAGAGGCACACTTTGTTTTGTATGTGTTTATCTGTGTATCGCTGAGGGAATGACGGTTGTACACACAGACTGGTGGGCTGACATGTCTCTTTGTTTCTTTGGGCTTGGCTTTGACCCAGCTCAAGACCCCAATATCCACTGTCAGCTGAAAACTCCATTTTACTAATCCAATTTTTTTTTCTTTTGGGTAGTACTCCTGTCACTACTCAGGACTAGGTCTCTGCAATGTTCAATCCTCTTTCAGAGGACAAGGTAGCTGTAGAAATGGAAAATGAGACTTCTTGGGGTCAGGTGGATCTCAGGGTCCTTGATCCTCCATCTTTCTCTGGTACTCCTGCTAGTCTCTGTGGAGGTAGAGCAAAATTCATTTGCTCCTGCTGGGCTCTGCTGCTGTTTATAGTCTATAAACTTCACAAGCAACTAATGGGTCTGGGCACTGTTTTCACCTCCTTTGGAACCCTTAGCTGCTCCCACATACACTAGTGCTCATGATAAAAAAGAAAAAAAGTATATGAGCTGGGAAGGTAGCTCAGTGGTAGAGTGCTTGCCTTGCATGCCTGAGGCCCTGGGTTCGATTCCTCAGCACCACATAAGCAAAAAGAAAAAAGCCGGAAGTGGCGCTGTGGCTCAAGTGGTACAGCGCTAGCCTTGAGCTGAAGAGCTGAGGGACAGCGCCCAGGCCCAGAGTTCAGGCCCCACAACTGGATGCAAAAAAAAAAAAAAAAAAGTATTGTATTAGATAGGCACAGTGTAATACCTATAATCCCAGTTACTCAGGAGGCCAAGGTAGGAGGCTTGAGAGTTTATGAGAGTTCAAGACTAGCCTATATGATATAGTGAGACTTGTCTCAAAATAGCTACACCTCTGTGTGTGTGTGTGTGTGTGTGTGTGTGTGTGTGTATGTGTGTGTGCTTGGTACTGAGGATTGGAGTCAGGACCTGGGAGCTGCCAGGCAGGCACTCTTCTGCTTGAATCATGCCTTTTATCAGTCCTTTATCACACATCGTTTGCTTTTGAGATAACAACTTTTCTTTTTACTTAGATGCACATCAAACTTAGAATCTGCCTAGTTTAAGTTTCCTGCCATATAGAATGACAAGTGTGTGCCACAGTACCCAATTTTCATTTGAGAAGGGGTTGCTGAAACTTTTCTATATAGGCTGGGCTCAGACCACAATCTTCTCAATCTCAGCCTCTGAATTAGCTCTAAATAGTTGTTGATCTTTTTAATTTTGATTTTGTTTTTGTTTGTTTGTTTGTTTTGATGGTACTGAAGAGTGAACTCAGCCTCATGCTTATTAGATGATCCATCTGCCACCTGAGGTATGCCTTAGTCCTTTTGCTATTTTTTTTATTTGTTTTTAAGCTGGACACTTACAGGCTCATGCCTGTAATCCTAGCTACTCAAGAGGAGGCGATCTAAGACCTGAGGGTTTCAGTTCAAAGCCAGCCCAGGCGGTGAAGCCCATGAGACTCTAATTAATCACCAGAAAACTGGAAGTGGTGCTGTGACTCAAAATGATAGAGCACTAGCTTTGAGCAAAAGAGCTCAGGGACAATGTCCAGGCCCCAAGTTCAAGCACCATAACTGTCCAACAAAAAAAGAAGTTTTTCATGCCTGTTTCTCATACTTTTGCCTCAGACCATCTGCCTTCTACCTCCACCTTCCCAGTTGCTGAGATTATAAATGTGTATTACCATAATGGACTTATGTTTATGCTAAGGTATTACTTTCACACAGCTGGCTTCAAACTATGATCTTTGTATCTCCACCATCCAAACAAATAAATAAATAAATGTATGTCTGGGCCTGACATTTCTCTCAAGCGTTTGAGTCTCCTCTGAGAATGGAGGTAAAACTTCTGACATACTTGTCTCCAGTGGGCATGAAGCTATTTGAGAATTCCATTGCCCCCTCGCAGATGCAAGCAGACACCAGTCCGCCTCTCCTTAGAATGATCTCCCTGCTCAGATCAGAGTCTCACAGACTTTCCTGCCCAGGCTGGCTTTGAACCTCGATCCTCAGATCTCAGCCTCCTGAGTGGCCGGGATTACAGGCGTGCGCCACGGGTCTCTGCCTATACCTTCTTGTTTGCTTATTCACATCCACCTGGGTTTGGGCAGGGTCGGGTGAACTCTTTGGTCAAGGCAAGGTCTAGTCTCTGAGACTCAGGCTCAGCCTCAGTTTCCCTCCCAGGAAATGGAAACAGACTCCTTTGACTTTGTAGATTTGCCCTCTCCGTTCTGGTCGGCTGGGGCCTCAAGTAGAATTGGGGACTGGTGATCTTGGATGAGGTGTGCAGCCGGGGTCTGGTTTCAACCCATCCGCCCCGGGCTACTTTCTGCTCTACATCCACTGGGGTGGCTGACACCTGCCTTCTACCCAGAATGCTTTGAGACCGGGCAGGCTGGGAGCTGTGTGGGAATTTGTTGGTTTGTTTTTGCATGCTTTCTTAATAAAAAGAAGAAAGAAAAAAAAAAGAATTATCTCCCTGCTCAAGTTGGGGAAATCTTCATCTCCTCTCTCAGGGGTGGGAAAACCAACATTTTGAACCCTGGAGTTTACAACAGAAACCCTGGCACTCAGGCTCCTCCAGGTCCAGCTCTTAGTTTTCAGCAGCTTAAAAAACCTTTTCTTCTCTTGCAAATGATCTTTTCTGCCCTGCCCATCAGAAAACCTGCTGCAGAACACTGTAACTTTTTAGTTTCTCCCTCTTTCCAAGACAGACTTCACTATCTCTATTGGGTCATGTGAGTAAACAAGGGAAATTGAGGAAAGGAAAACTTCAGACATGCATACAAAATAGTAGCTCATATTCTTACAGAGAGGTGTGTATTTGCGTGTGTAAACTATTATTTATTTACTTTGTGTGGGCTGTGGGGGATGCTGATGCTTGAACTCAGGGTCTGGGCACTAAGTTTTTGTGCTCAAAGCTAGTGCTCTACCATTTGAGCCACAGCTCCACTTAACAATTATGTAGGTGGTTAATTGAAGGTAAGAACCTCACAGACTTTTCTACCCAGGCTGGCTTCAATCTTTGGTCCTCATGTCTGAGCCATCTGAGTAGGTATCATTATAGGTGTAAGCCACCAATGTCTGACACCATAACTTTGTTTTTTTACTTGAGTTATTCCTGAGACAGGGGCTCACTATGTGGCCCAGACACTCCTGTATCTGCCTCCTGAGGGCTGGGATTATAAGCATGTACATCCACACCAAACTGCAATGTATTGTTGTAATTGTCACCTTTGACAGCTGTGCGATAGCCTTGCTTATAAATATGAGTCTTACAGTCACTTCTCACATATAGTCAGAACAGATGATCTGCTAATAAAATGAAATTCAGTTGTTAGGGGATAGTATACTTTTATGATTGGCAATTAGACTTTCTTCAGCAGAAAAGCAATTAAGATGTGTGAAAAGCATTCTTTCTTTTGTGTGAACAAAATTAGGCCACCATTCCTCACACACATCCTAATTACCTTTTTGTGCTAATAGGAGTGAAAACAGGGACCATAAAATTTTAGCCACTGAGAAGTTTTCATTTCACTGCAGTTTAGCCATTAAAATTTTCAGTTAAAGCCTGTATCACAAATTTAGTCACACGTGCCCTATTAGCTGGGTGAAATCAGTTTCATGTTGGACTGTGTTAGGGCCAGACACAAGTATGTGAATGGTGTTTCTAAAACTCAGCTATTCTAAGAGCCAGTGCTGGTTGCCTGATCACATCGCAGATGCAGGGCCTGAGTTCTGGATCCTTTTCTGTGTCCAGAGCCTAGAGCAAGCTGGCCAGGGCAGGAGACAACCACATCTGGCCCTTACTCCAACTACTGTCTGCACACACATTTTGACAAAGAGATCTCATATTTGTAAACCAAAACCAAACTTTTTCTGTGAATATTGGCACTGGATTATGTCCTTTATGCCCCAGGCTGGCCTTCTACTACTGAGGCCACAGTTTCTTTTTATATTTATTTATTTTATTTATTTTTACTGTGAGAATACCATACAGAGGGGTTACAATTACATGGGCAAGAAAATGAGTACATTTCTTATCAAGCATTGTTGCCTCCTTTTTGTTTCCCCTTCCCATCCCTTCCCATACTCCCTCCCTCCCCCCACCCAATCCTCCCCCCACCAAAGTTGTAAAGTCCGTTTTTCTTATAACGACTTGTACATCTCATTGTTGCAATGGGTCCACCTGTATCCCTAGTTAAACGACGAACTTGCTACCGTTTCTATTGTGGCTTTTTTTTGCTGGTTATTGGAGTCTCACAGACCTTCCCTCCTTCCCCCCCCCTCCCCCCAGGGCTGGCTTCGAACCACGATCCTCAGATATCAGCCTCCTGCATAGCTAAAATTACAGGTGAAACCTGTCAAAAACGTTTTTTGTTTCTCTTTTTGTCTTGTGTGTGTGTGTGTGTGTGTGTGTGTGTTTAACTTAAACCTTTTAAATGTACCTTCCTGTATGTTTTCCAAATGCTTCCAGTAACTGAAGGTGGCGTGTCGACTTTCTGCCTTCAGCTTATACAGCTTGGCTGTTCTGCTCCCCACTGCCATCTCAAGTGTAGTCTATTGCAATACAGTGTGAAATATATTGTCTTTGCCTCTAGTTCCTGTTAGAAAGCATCCCCCCCTCCCCCGCAAAAGAAACAAAAAACAAAACTTGGGACTTTCAGAGTGCTGGAGTCTTTTGCTCTCCAGAACAAGTCTGCCTGCCAATACTTGAGGTGTCTCACAGCCACTCTGGACAAAACCAGGCATCACTGGCTTCTCCACCTACCATCCTCCAGGAAACTGGGCAGACCAGTGGACTAAATGTATGTAAAAATTGTTGAACAAAATGTGATGTGTTTCTGCATTAGAGAAAAGTGAGGATGAAATGGTTGTGCCCAAGGATGTGGGAATTTAGTCTCGTCCTTCCTCTGCCGAACATGATTCCTCCTGTATCAGCCTATTGTCTGAGTCCTTTACAATAAACTAGTAACTACAGTGTTTCCTCCAGTTCTGTGAACAGTCCTAGCAAGTTATTGACCACAAAGAGGTGGGCTGGGGAAAGCTTTATTTGTAGTCTATTGGCCAGAACACAGATCTCAACCTGAGACTTGGGGTGGGGGGTCCGGGGAGGACCAAGTGGGGGGGAGGGGGGGAGTATGGGAAGGGGAAACAAAGAGGAGGCAACAATGCTTGATAAGAAATGTACTCTTTATCTTGCCCATGTAATTGTAACTCCTCTGTAGGGTATTCTCACAATAATAAATAAATAAATAAATATAGACCTACTTGGCTGTGGCTCTACCTAGTGGGGCCTGAAAGAGAGGGTCAGAAGTGAATTGAAGGCCACTTGTTAGTAAGTGCTGGAAAATGACGTGTGTGTGTGTGTGTGTGTGTGTGTGTGTGTGTCTGTCTGTCTGTCTGTCTGTGTGTGTGTCTGTGTATGTAAACCTAACATTGGTCATTACAGAAGTGCTCTGAGTGGAAGTGCAGAGAAATGCAATGATGTTTTCCTTGTGTCTTTTACATCTGCCAAAAGACAAAAACGACAAAAATTTAGCGATTATAATTGGCTTTATTGCCTATTCTTTAATTAGGAAACACACCTCATTCCATAAAATAAAGTAAGTGTTCAGGTGGCTTGAATAGCTATTTTTATAAACAAAGAATAGGTTAAAAAAATTGAAAAAATAAAGTGAAATAAATAGAAACAACATTGGTCATTCCAAGTCACTGTCCTTGTAACTGAAAGTGAGAACAGAGTTAGAGAAACAGTTGATTGGTTGAATCAGGTTATTTCAGGTCATTTCATTTGTGTAAGGATTAACTTTATTATCATGTCAACTGAAACAAACCTGCTTGGAAAATCTGACTGTGAGCTCTCTAATCCTGTTCACTTTGGAGGTTGGTAAATGGATTCTATTCTGTTTATGACATAGAATATTCTCTTTAGCATGAATGACTCCAT
This sequence comes from Dipodomys ordii, assembly GCF_000151885.1. NCBI lineage: Eukaryota > Metazoa > Chordata > Mammalia > Rodentia > Heteromyidae > Dipodomys > Dipodomys ordii. The sequence goes on along the minus strand of NW_012267244.1, from coordinate 745,953 downwards.
TTTGATTTTTAGCCTGATCATTTGGAATCCTGTGTAGGAGCTTAATCCAAATCAATGCCTGCCTATAATTTTTTTTTTGGGTCCGGTCATGGGGCCTGAACTCTGGGCCTGGGTGCTGTCCCTCACTCTTCAGCTCAAGGCTAGCACTCTACCACTTGAGCCACAGTGCCACTTCCGGCTTTTTTCTTTTTGCTTATGTGGTGCTGAGGAATCGAACCCAGGACCTCATGCATGCAAGGCAAGCGCGCTCTACTACTGAGCCACCTTCCCAGCCCCCCTTCCTATAATTTTTAATTAACCAGGTCAGCATTGTTGTGGGTCCTTAATGTTGTCTTTATTGAACAATATAACAAATGTCAGCATCCTAAGCAAACAGGTCATGACAGAAGGTATGTTGCAAGTGTTTGCTTCTTTTTGATGGAGTCAGGCATGGGAAGTGTAAATGCATCTAATTATACAAAAGAAGCAACTGGTTGGGCACCAGTGGTTCATGCCTGTAAGCCTAGCTATTCAGGAGGCTAAGCTCTGAGGATCGCAGTTCAGAGCCATCCTGGGCAGAATAGTCCCCAGGAGACTCATATCTTAAATTAATCACCAGAAAAACAGGAGTGGTGTTGTGGCTCAAAGTGGTAGAGTGCTACCCTTGAGCTCAGGGATAGCGCTCAGGCCCTGAGTTCGAGCCCCTCAACGGACCCCACTCCATCCCCCCAAAAGAAGTAAATGGATAAATACAAGTATGTAATCTTAAGCAAAAATAGATGAAACAAAATGGTATAGGAGACATTTTTTGATATATTGTCAAGGAGGTCTTGAAGTGGCAGGCTTAACCCTGACTCTTAACTTATATATTCTTCGCAAAGCTGATCTAATAGACTCAGCATCATGTAAAGTCACATCGTAATTCTTTCTCCACAGTGCCTCGGCCCAGCCACTCAGAAGTCCAGTATATTAATGAAGTGAAAGATGCGTGGTGAGCCCAGTTCTGTGGTTGGGACACAGCCCTGGCACACCTCCTGATGACAAGTGCCACTCCTGGAATGCTGAGCCACTCCACCCTCAAACTCACTTCTGGCTGAACTGGGGGATCCTGGCTCCAGCAGAGCAGAGGCTTCAGTCCTGCTTTTCACACTTAATCTTTTGGTTCAAGAGCAAAAGCCAAAAAATGCAACCTATTCTGAGCAACAGCCAGGATGTAGATGCTGCCAGGTAATTCCTGGCTCTCTGGACCACCGCCTCCAACTTTTGGATCCAGAGGATACACCAGTGACCAGCCCTCCAATGATGTAGACCTAGACTGACATGTCACTCTTCCAGCCACATTTCTTCCTTTCCTTAAATTAATGAGTGGTGCACTCTGCAAAGTATGTTATCCTTTTAGATAGAAAGATATAGAAGAAATTGATGCAATATTTATTTTATGAAATGATGGCCCTGGGGATTAGAGGAGCTGTTAAGGAAGTGAAATTTATTTTTAGTGCAATATCTACTCTACCGAGCTTAAATCTTTATATAGTAAGTTGCTGCTGACATGTGTGGTTCATCATGTCATTTTCATGATACTAGTGGGGTAGTGTTTTTTTGTCTATATAGAAGTGTCAACTGTATTGAGTTTAAAATATGGAGTGATTCTTAATATACACGGAAATAAAATAATTGTGTTTGTGGTACCTGTGAACACAATGAAATATGGAAAATATAGCGTAGCAAATATAAGAAGGACTTTATTGTAATGGAAATCACCTCAAACTAACAATAAAACTCTTTGTTTACATTTCATTTTAATATAATCGATTCATGTCACCTTACATTTATTGACTAACTTACTTACAAAAATCCAGTCATATCTTACATTTGCCCTTTAAAGTCTGGAGGCTTGGGATGTTACTCGAGCACTTGCCTAGTGTAGGGAGACAAAGAAAACAAACAAACAAAGATGAACAAAACAAAGAGCCATGCCCTGCTACTCAACAGGTTGAGATCTAAGAATCTCAGTTGAAAGCCAGCTCTGGCAGGAAAGACCAAGAAACTGTTTATATGACAGACCAAAAACAGCCATAAATAAAGCTGTGTCTAAAGTGAGAGTGCTAGCTTTGAGCAAAAAGAGCTCTCAGGCCCTAAATTTAAGCTTCCAGATCCCCCTCCCCTCCCACACACAATGAAAAGTGAAAACCTCACCCACTGATACATATATAGAGCCCTTTTTCAATAATCACAGCGTCTTTGTGGTAGAACTTGCCAAAGATCCTAGTGCTGAAGCTGAGGTAAGAGGATCTTGAAATGAAGGCCAGTCTGGGCTACATTGAGAGATCCTATCTCAAACCAAAATCAAAACAGCAAAACCACCTTAGTGGTGGCTCAAAACTATAATCCTAGCTACATGGGAAGTATAAATAGGAGGATCAAAGTCCAGACTAGCTATGCAAAAAGAAAGACATTGCCTCAGAAATTTTTATCAGAGCAAAAAGAGCTGGAGACCAGGCTCAACTGGTAAAGTCTCAATTCAAATCCCAGTACCACCACAACCATCATCATCATCATCATCTTCATCATCATCATCATCAGCCTAAATTAATGCTCAAAAGAGATAAGTTCTAATCCTCTCCAACCACCAACCCTAATATCTATTTTACAGGAATACCCTGCCTCTAAGGCTGTCATCCCCAAAGAGTTCTATTTTATTTCAGTTATTCCTAATGCCATTTCAAAAATTCATTGTCTTCTTCAATGAGTTAGTGACAGTATACCAGAGATGCTGAACAGGGGGTGAAAAATAGAACTGAGAGTGCTATGCATGAGATATAGTGGAAGCTAGCACAGACTTTCATAGATGATTGGACTGGTGGGAATTGGGGGGGAAATATAGTTTGTGTTTTATTGTTTATATCAACCTTTTCATAACATGAGAACAAATAGTGCAAACTTGACATCTGGGGAAGTGGAAATATGGATCAAGTGATAGAGTACCAGACAAGCTCAAGGCCCTGAGTTCAAGTTCCAATACTAGCTAAAAAAACAAAGCAAAACAAAAAAAAACCTATATCTTGGAAAATAAAAGGTTAATAATTTTATTTTTGCATCTTCCCAGTCTAATCAGTTTACCTTTTAGTTCCCCAAATTTGCTTCTTTTTCTGACTAACTTTGAGAGTCCTGTGATGTTCCTATGTCTTCTAACTACAAAAACGTTATTTACTCAGATGTTAGAAGTTCTAGACCAGCCAGGGCAGATAAATTGAAGAGACTTTTATCTCTAACCAGATAAAACTAAACCAAAAACAAAACCCAAAAAACTAAAGAAGAGGTGTGGCTGAAGTGGTAGAGTGCCAGTTGTGAGTTAAAAAGCTGCGTAGGATTCTGAGTCCCTGAGTTCAAGCCGTAGTGCTAGCAATAGAAGAGAAAAAAAGAGGAGGAAGAGAAGGAGAGGAATATATTTTAAACTCTATAGATTTGTTTCTAGCATTTTAAAATATATTTTTATTGTGAAAATACTGTACAGAGGGGTTACAATTATGTGGGTAAGATAATGAGCACATTTCTTATCAAGCATTGTAGCCTCCTGCTTTGTTTCCCCTTCCTGTCCCTTCCTGTCCTTCTCCCCCCCATCCCCCCGTCCTCCCCCACCAAAGTTATACATATACAAAGTTGTACATCTTATTGTTGCAATGGGTCCTCCTGTATCCCTGTTTTTACAATTTGTTTTTTCCCTTCCCCTCCACATATACCAACATCATATATAGTGAAAGCAGGGGTTGTACCATGGGGGAGGGACATACAAGACAACAAAGACATAATCTTATAAATATGTTTGTTTCTAGTATTTTTAAAGGGGAAAAGTTGAGAATTTGAATTAGGGCATTGGGGGTCACTTACTGAAAGCTGGAACTCTACCACTTGAGCCACATATCCAGACCTGATGTTTGCTGGTTCTTTAGGAGACAGAATCTCAGTCTCATGGGCTGAGCTGTCTGGGCTGGCTTCAAACCAGTTCCTTCAGGTCTAAGTTTCCTATGTAGGAAGGATTCTAGGCCCTAGCCACCCGTACCCACTTTAGTTTCTAGTATTTTAAGCTTCACTTTGTGTGCTTGTTGACATGTTGAATATCTTCCTTTGTGGAAGTCCAGACAGAATGAAAAACAAATTGTGAAATCTCACAGGAAGAAATGTTGCATCATTGTACTCTGCCTCAACACTTGCCTCCCACTTGCTGTCTCAGAAGGTTTCCTACCAGCCGAGAGCATCACCAGTGTAAACTGACATTTAAAGACTGAAATGCTTTCCCTTAAAGATCACATATGGAATGAGTCCACTTGAAAGCTAATCTCAAATAAGCCTGTTTTACTCTGCACACGTAATTGAAAGGAATCCTGTTGTTTTGTCACTAAAACACGATTAGGATTGCACGTCTTTTACTTTGCATATAATTTCCAGTATATGTGTACGTGACAAATAAAGAAGTAAAGTTAGAAGAGTAGGTTCCAGTAAGTTAAGATTACCCCGGGAGCGGGGAGGAGAGAGGAGGATGACAAAACCACAGTGCTGCCAGTTCCTGTGTGGCCTGTATAAGAACTGTAAACATAAGGCTATTCTTTGGGTGGAAGTATTATCAGCCAGAGGCAGGGCCAAAGAGCTCCAAACTGGAGTTGTGTTATTGTCAATAAATGCAGCTCCAAAGAGAAAGCCAGTTACAATGAGTTTTGATTTCTTTTTTTCCCAACATGATCAGTACCTGTTATGCTGGCTGTGATGGTTATTACTATTAGTTTTAGACATTGTTTCTATTTCCAGTAGAGAGAGTAGGGCTAGATTGAAGGTAATAAATCAGTATTTATTGACGGAGGCTGGGAGTAGTGATGCTTAACCTGCAATCTCAGCTACCTGGGATGCAGAGTTAGGAGGAGTTGAGGCCAGAATGGTAAAATAGCAGAGACCCTATGAAATAAATCACAAGGAGGAGGCAGGGCTCAAGAGGTAGAGTACAAGTGCAAGTCCTGAGTTTAATTCCTAGTACACAAATATATTGAATTAATAACAAGAAATGCTACTTGAGGAAGAGTAATTTTGCCTTGATTTTTCTGTGCAAATATAGCACTTGATAACTAGCTGTATTTTATTTGTTTTCTTTTAGACCTCTCTTCATTAAACTTTAGTTTTCTTCTGTCTATTGTGTTTGGAGCCAGTGAGATGAGCTGATTTTCATCCTAATTATGGATGCCATATTTATGGCACCCTCAATACCATCAGGGATTTGTTCTAGGACCAACAGATGCCAAAACTTATAATTGTTCAAACCCTTTACACAAAATGGTGTACTACACAGATGTAATCTATCCTTCTATATATCCTCTTATATATCTAGGTCACTTCTAATATCTATTATAATGCAAATTATATGCCAATGATTGTTATTGTACGTTTTTAAGGAAATAATGAGAAGGAAAATTCTGTACATGCTCAATACAGATGCGGCTTTAAAATATTGCACATCTTCAGTTGGTCAAATGTATGGCTACAGTGGCTATAGCATGCCTGGATTCAGAGAGTCTGACTTTGCTTTTTCAGCCCGTGTAATCTTTCAAAATTCTGTTGACAGCCAGAACTTGGAAGCCCTTTATTTCTGAAAGGGGAACTGCCAAGGACCTTGTGATCTGAACAGGGAAGGGGACATTTTTAGTTGCTCCATCTGAGAGATAGATTCCTCTCTGATTCATAGGTGTCCAGGTACTGAAGTACTTTTAAGAAGCTGCGCAAGGAAAAAGAACAAGCAATCTGGGTATAATGAAATCTTGTAATCCAAATTACTTGAGCATGGGGGAAGAGGTAGAATGACAGCAAGTTCAAGGCCAGGCTGAGAAAAGTTATAGAACTTCATTTCACACACACACACACACACACACACACACACACACACACTGGGCACTGGAGGCTCTTGTCTGAAATCTTAGCAACCCTGGGAAGAAAAGTCCTTAAGATTCTTATCTCCAATTAACCACCAGAAAACCAGAAGTGAAGCTGTGGCTCAAAGTGGTAGAGCGCTAGCCTTGAGTGAAAGAGTTCACACAGCACCCAGGCCTTGAGTTCAAGCCCCATGGCCGACAACTCACCGTCCTCCCCCTCCCCTATACACACAAGAAAAAACAACCTGGGGGCTGGGAAGGTGGCTCAGTGGTAAAGCGCTTGCCTTGCATGCATGAGGCCCTGGGTTCGATTCCCCAGCACCACATAAGCAAAAAGAAAAGAAGCCGGAAGTGGTGCTGTGGCTCAAGTGGTAGAGCGCTAGCCTTGAGCTGAAGAGCTGAGGGATAGCGCCCAGGCCCAGAGTTCAGGCCCCACGACCGGACCCCCCCCCCAAAAAAAGATAAAAAAACCTGCACAAACAAAAGGGTTAGGGGCGTTTGTCTAATACATAGAAGTCCTTGTTTCAATTCCCAGATCCACCCAAAAAATAAAAATTAAAAACTTGGAGACAATTTTATAGAGTTTTATGATATGTACACTTTTTCTTAATGAGTTAACTTGATAGTTGAGGGATCTTACACATTCAAGTCCATTTGATGGAGTGAATTTTTAGGTTAAGATTTTTCTCTGCCTACATTTCCATACCTATGCACACTGTTTACAGAAACAAACCTATATCCACATATATACATAAAGAGATAGATGTGTATATATCCATCCTTCTCCCTCGGTTCTCCTTCCTCCTTTTAAAAACAATTGCAATGGATTTCATTGTTCTGTTTTTATATAAACCTATATTCACTCTCCCTCACCCTAGACCAGTGCTTCTTAATCAGATTATTCTACACACTCCTGTGGAACTTTTAACTCTACACCTGCCATGGTTGTTGTTATTTTCCCTTGATTCATCAGCTCTCTTCTTCTTTTTTTTTTTAATGAAATACAATACTGAGAATTAGTTGCTAAGCTTGGCATCAGAATTCAAGTCCATATGTTAACATCTGATGAGTTTTGGGAGTAGTAAACATGAGATCTGTAAGTTATTGTTTTTATTGATATAATTAACTTTCCATTTTTGGTATCAATGCAGTTACTGTATTGCTTTACAGTTTATAATTCTTCTTCCTCTTGTCCATTTCTTATCTAATCTACAAGACCTTCTGAGATTCATCCTGTTAGAAATAAATTCAGCCCCTCATAGGTTTTCAAAATACATTCTTTTTTTTAAGCTGGGTGCCAGTGGCTCACGGTTGTAATCCTAGCTACTCAGGAGGCTGAGATCTAAGGATTATGGTTCAAAGCCAACCCAGGGAAGAAAGTCTGTGAGACTCTTATCTCCAATACAAACCACTAGAAAACCAGAAATGGTATTGTAGCTCAAGTGGTAGGGCGCTCTCCTTGAGCTGAAGAGCTGAGGGACAGCGCCCATAGTTCAAGCCCCATGACTGACAAAAAAACAAAACAAAACAAAAGCATTCATTTTTTTTAGAACATTTACCAACTAGCATGTTTCTGTATTAAATAAATTTTGTTTTCTTTTCTTAAGTTCTAGTTGTAAACTCCTAGAGATAGATGTCTACATGCTCATTATCTTTAGGATAATGACAACAAGATTTTCAATAGCATGCAATAAGTAGACTTGTAACTCAAACTTTAGCAAGCATTAGAGTTACCCAGAAACCTGTGAAATGCTGAGTTGTCCTCCCAGAGCTTGTGATTCCCAGAGTCTGGGGTAGAAGCAAGACTTTTCATTTCTATCTGTCATCTCTATTTCAGTTACCTAATATAGATCAGTGTATATACAAGTAGAATAGAGATTTTGTACAATTTAAACTGATGCTTCACCTTTACTTTAATAAACTATTGAAAATTAAAAAAAAAACAAGTAGAATAGAGAAGGTCCTGTCCAACTGAATTGCTTGTGGCCATGAATGACTTTGGACTTGTTTCTTGTATATTTCCTGTAATACATATGTTAATTGAAACATAAATAAATAAAGGTTTGGAATTAGAGGTGTAGCTCAAAGGGTACAGGTCCAGCCTTGAGCAAAAAAAAAAGCTCAGGGACAGCATCCAGGCCCTGAGTTTAAGGCCCAGGACTGACATAAATAAACAAATAAATGTTTGCTGAGCACTGGTGGCTATAATCCTAGCTACCCAGGAGGCTGAGATTAGACAATTATGACAATTATGACTGCCCAATTATGATTGTCCATGAGATTCTATTCCAATTAATCAGCAATATGCCAGACTAGAGGTGTGACTCAAATAGTAGAGCACCAACCTTAGAGAAAAACGCAAACTAAGAGTGTGAGGCTCTGAGTTCAAGCCCCAGTACTGTAATTAACTAAAAAAATAAAATATATAAAGGTTATATTAAAAACTAGATATAGAAAGGCAAGTTTTCAGGTGCATTCTGGATGCCACTTTGATGTCTTTCTGTGGGTTTCTATTTTAATATTTTCTTTTGTGTGTGTGTGTGTGTGTGTGTGTGTGTGTCCGGTCGTGGGGCCTGACCTCTGGGCCTGGGCACTGTCCCTCAGCTCTTCAGCTCAAGGCTAGTGCTCTACCACTTGAGCCACAGCACCATTTCCGGCTTTTTTCTTTTTGCTTATGTGGTGCTGAGGAATTGAACCCAGGGCCTCAGGCATGCAAGGCAAGAGCTCTACCACTGAGCCACCATCCCAGCCCCTATTTTAATATTTTCTACTAATACAGGAGTTGGTTTTGTTTTTCCTATTTTAAGATACAAAATTGAAATTCCCATCTCTACTGTCTCTCCCTTATCCCCCCCCCCGCCCCGCGCAACCCTCCCCCTCAGCACAGACACCTTAAACTAAGTTGTTCCTCTACCATTAAGCCAGCCCTTGAAATTTCCATCTCATGATGTCCTGCCCTGTGCTCTTTTGTTTAAAATATCTTCCCCCTAATCTTAGAGCTCCCATATATGTTCTAAATCTTCAAGAAACACAGGAGATAAACTAACTTTTTTATGGAAATCATTGACGATAATCTTAATGCCCTGGATTCAGGCACATGAGCCTCAATTACATACGACAGTTTTCCTTCCTTCCCACGCAACGCAACCCCACCCCTAGTGGTTTCTGTTTCTAAGAGAAGCAGCTGACCAAAGTTAGTAACTAAAGTTAGAAGAGGAATATGCTGTGTGGCTTTTGTTGTTTGTAGAGGAACTCTGTGTCTTTTGCTAGATATAAAAAAGAAAGAAAGCAGATTTCTCATTGAGGTCTATGCTACAGGGGCAATGAGTGTTTAGAATCCCGCACCGTGTTTGCGGAGAGACATACCTGAGGACTTGGTGACAATATGGAGACACTGATTTCTAGATTTCCTGTTGCATGTGCCAACGAATGCCTCTGTTGTTCTAATCCCCAGGAACTCTATGCTTTTCCTCTCTAACTCAGAGTCAACCACGTTCCTAATAGCCCATCAGAGAGAAGCAATAAAAAAGCAGGACCTATTCACTGTTTAAAAGAAAGAAAAAAAAAAGACCTACTACCTGTAAGTTACTATCACCGTCAGAGAAGTTAGTTATCGGGCCCAAATTAAAACAAAACAAAACAAAAATACATGCTTAGCGACTAGAGCCCCTGTCTCCCCTCTCTACCAAGAGCACACAAGTGACCTTAAATGCCATTGTTAGCTCCTGACTGAAAGCTCTCTGGAAACTGTCCTCCCAGCAGAATTAGGGAAGCCAAAATAGCCAGGTGAGCCTCTCATCAGTGAGGGGGAGCCTGGCTGTAACACAAACATGTTATTCTGAGATTTACAGAATCATGGAACAACAGATTCAAATTTTAGAAAGTGGACTCACAACACTAAGCAGCAGGTGAGGTATTCATATATTTCCTCTTCAGCTAAAGTGAACTGCCTCAAGTCTCCCGGCAAAGCTGGGTCCCTTCCAAACCCAGCGCTCATGTTACTTGCCGTGGACGTCTGTTCTGTTGGCTGTCCACCAGGCCACTCTGTCCTTCCAGGCCCTCCTCCCCCACTACAGGAAATATGGGATTCTTCTTGGGCTGCCAAAAACAAAAATTTCATTCCTATTTTTGTGGTTGCTGTTCACTAGATGAAGACAAAATTATTGTTTCTTTGATGCTTACATTTCTAGTCATCAGCACATCAAAATCAAGGTTTTAAAAGGAAAAAAGGGTGAACTCATTCAATAGTGATAGTCACCAGATGCTATGTTGAAAATGATCTATACAATTTGTGGGGGAGGGAAATAAAACTAGGAGAAAAGAGGCTAAGAGGTAACTGTTCAAAAAGAAATGTACTCAATACATGAGTTATGTAACTGTAACCCCTCTCTACGTCACCTTTGCAATAACAATTTCAAAACTAAATAAATAAAAATAAAAGGAGAGAAGGACCAGTTGAAGAGGCTGATTATATTTAACCAATAGACAGTTCCAGTGAGTGTTTTTATTTTTTTGAGTCGAAGACACTAAGCAACATGTTAGGCAAAAGAAGTTCATGAGAATTGACAAGAGGGACAGGAATAGTTCCATTAAAAAAATAAACAAACCAAAATACCATGGTGAAACTTCTTGGTACAATTACTATGTACTAGAAGGATGAATGACAGGAGAGTGAAGCGGGCTCTGTTGGAAGGTGGGTACCAGTGGGAGCGTGAAGAATGAGTAAGAATGACTAGTTAAGTAGATGATTTGCATGCTTGAAACCAGAACAATGGTTTCTGATGAAACTGTTTGAAGAGGAGGTGTGGGCAGCCAAAAGAAAGTGATAGAGCGGGTGAGGTTGATGGGGTACTGTACAACTAATAGATGTTAATTTAAAAAAAAACTTGACAAAGAAAAATGGTGAGAGAAAAAAATTCTCACACAAGTAAAACATGCTTTTGAGAGTAATTAGAGAGAACAAAGCTGGATATCACTGGCCTTTATTACATGTTAAGTATATATGACTCTGTGTGTAAGACTGGATATATGTGTGATTGTATGTGTGTGAGTGTGTGTGTGTGTGCTGGTGCTGGTGTTGTGTTGCTATTGCCTCATTCTTGGCATTCAGTCAGTACTCAAGAAAAACCAGATTGAAAATTTGGAATCTGTACTTCAGTGGATTGAAACTGGCCCCCAGTCACCAAGGAAAAAATCAAAACAAAACACACAAGAATGTAGAGAGGACATTTTTTCCTGCCAGAAAATAATTTTTCCTTGATGTTATTTCTTATTTGGGCCAATATTCAAATGGAAAAAATAGATTGGTCAAGAGTTCAATATAATTTTCAATGACATTTGACCTAAAGTAACATAATAAAAAATTAATGACAAAAAATTGTATCATTTTCTTCTAATGTATGTGACACTACTCAGTTTATATAGAATATTTATAAGCAAAAAATAAGCTGTGTGCATGCCAATAATTCCAGCACATGGAAGGCTGAAGCAGGAATATCTTGGTCAGCCTGGACTACATAGCAAGTTCAGGTCATTCTGGGCTATATAATGGAACACTGTATCCATTACTACTAATAATAACTACAGTAAGAATAGAAAACAATAACTTAAAAAGTAGGGGCTGGGAAGGTGGCTCAGTGGTAGAGTGCTTGCCTTGCATGCATGAGGCCCTGGGTTCAATTCTTCAGTACCATACAAACAGAAAAAGCTGGAAGTGATGCTGCGGCTCAAGTGGTAGAACGCTAGCCCTGAGCTGAAGAGCTGAGGGACAGCACCCAGGCCCAGAGTTCAGGCCCCAAGACCGGCAAAAAAAAAAAAGAAAAGAAAAGAAAAGAAAAATAGAAAAATAGAAAAAGACTTATCTTACAATATTGTGTCACTTCAACTGCTAATTCTCAAGTTTATTTATTCTGTAAATATTTATCAAACATCTGCTGGAGACTAGGTTTTACATGCCAGATTTAGGCCCTTGGGATACATTAATGAACAAATCAAAACAGTAACAAAATTGCACATAGAGAAAAGGGTTTAAATATGTTAGGCTTACCAAGACTCTTGTAAGTCATTTATTTTTTTGTGCTGTTATTGTTATCATAATTCTTTTATTTTCAGTACTACAGTTTAAATTCTGGGCCTCATGTTCACTCACCTTGTTTATTTGGCTAGTACCCTACAACCTGAGCCATGCCTTCAGCCCAGGTTTTTGTTGTTATTTTGGAGATGTATTCTTTTTTCTTTTTTTTTTTATTGTGAAAATACTGTACATAGGGGTTACAATAACATAAGCAAGGTAAGGGGTTACAATAACATAAGCAAGGTAATGAGTACATTTCTTATCAAGTATTGTTGCCTCCTCCTTTGTTTCCCCTTACCATCCATCTCCTGCTTGCCCCCCTGTGAAGTTATTTTTCGACATAATGTCTGTACATCTCATTGTTGCAGTGGGTCCACCTGTATCCCTATTTAAACAATTTGCTTTTTCCCTTCCCCTCCACAAATTATACCAACATCAAATTCTTATGGACCTTTCTGCCTGGGCTAGCTTTGAATCACAACCCTTGGGATCTCATTATCTTGAGTACCTAGAATTACAGGTATAGGCTACCAACACCTGGCTAATAATTCTTAATAAATAGCTGTTATAATGTTCTGAATTTGAAAATATAGGTGAACATGTAGTTTCTTGTGCTTTGTTAAACCACACGGTATGGCAGGCATGGCACGTGTGAGATTGAAGATTAGAATCAAGGTTAAATCAAGGCTGATGGGGAAAAATTTGGGAGCATACAGGGGAAAAAAAAGTGTGGTACCAGTGAGGAAGAAAATCTATGAGGGGGAAAAAAATCAGAGGTTCTGAAGGAAAGTGGTCAACTTCTGAACCAGATCGTATCTTTGTGCTGTGAACTGTATTGTGAACACTTCAGAAGTACTCTGAAACTCACAGCCTCCAGTGTCCTTCAGTGTTTTGGGTAGCATTATTGTTGTTTTTCTCTTCCTCCTCTGCCTCCTCCTCCTTTTTTAAGTAAAATTTACATCACCTAGAGTCTTAGGAGGGGTGAGACAATCTAATCATATTTTGTTTGCATATAATTTTTTAAACAGTCAATATTATATTTTTATGTTGGGGAAAACTGTTACTCTGACACATCCAGTTCATTTAGCACCTTTAGAAATGTACTTATTATCTTGCCCATGTAATTGTAACCCCTCTGTACAGTATGTTCACAAAAAATTAAAATTAAAAAATAGATTATTTGTTTATTCTTTCTTTTCTTTCTTCTTTCTTTTTATATTTCTGGAACTCAGCAAGCACACTACCACTAAGCTACATACCTATCTCTTAGAATGTGGAGATAGGATCTCTTAAGCAGCAATTGACTTTAATCTCTGAATTGACTTTAAGGACTTGTACATAATGGCTTAGTCTCAGTATGGGTTACCCTTGGTGCTAGAACTTTGCAGGTGACGAGATCACGTGTGTCCTGAAGCACAGTAGAATCTGTAGACTCACCTATGGACAAATTGTATTAGGAAATATCACGGTAGAAGAAAATGATTAACTTCATGCTTTCATCACCTCCACAAATAGAACCAAAGAATAATGGGGAGATTCTTTTCCTTCCTTCCTCCCTTCTCTCTTCTCTTCCTCCTTCTTTCTTGCCTTCCTTCCTCCCTTCTTTTTCTCCCCTTCCCCTTCCTTTCCTTCTCCCTTCTTCCTCAAGTATTTCTTTGTGCAAAGCTGAGAGAGGATGCCTGATGTCCCAGAGGTCTCCTTGAGAGAGAGAGAGAAAACTGAGAAAAGCTCAAGTTCCATGAGGTCAGATGTGGCACATTCTGTGTCCCCTCTACCTCCCCCACTGCCCAGTACAGTACCTGGCAATGAGCTCATGTTTCCAACCCCTGAATGTATGACTACATGCCTAATGTTGCCTCAGTGATTGAAGGGTGTCTCTGACACTTCATCTGGCTAAAATCACCCTCCATATCACAAGGTACCCTCCAGCAAAACAACCAGTGTACATTCAGATCTCCAGAGTGATCCATACCTTGGGAAAAGTAAGGACATTCAGATTGAACAATGATACACTTGGTCTGCAAAAGACGCATGCTCATTTTCATGTTGCTAAAGACTTCTTGCTAAGAAATGCAACACTTGTAATTTAATATGTGATGTTCTCAAGAGTCTGAAGCCAGCCCACCTCAGGCTGTGGACGTCTTGGCTCTGAAGAGGCAGGCAGGGTCAGGGCAGGGCAGTCTTTGGCCTGATGCCTCTAGAATAATCCAAACAGCCACAGGAAGTGGTTTCTGTGATTCAGTAGGTGGCACACTTCCTTTTGAGTCAGAACTGAATCACAGCTGTGAGACACGAAAAAGCCCTATTTCTTTCTCCCATAAGTCTCCCCATGCCCAATTGCCATTCCCAATGATGAATTTATCATAGTCTGTCGTGGAATATACCTTGTTTAGGTTATTGTGTTTAAGCAGAAGAAAAGGCAAATCCACTGTTAAGAAACAAGAAGGGAGTGGCAAATTAGAATGAATGGATCCAAATGTGGTTATTTCATCATAGGGCTGTATTCTCAGAGCAGATTCAGAGAAGAGCCGTCATCTGATTTCACCAGGGTCACGGAGGCCCCCACTCAAATGTGACCCATTTCCACTGGAAGCAGTTAACTAAAACTTACATAAACCATGTCACTTCAGATGGCCTGGCCCTCCTCTTCACTCACTGACTTGGCTTCCTCCCTGACATGTCTGCTGGCTGGCCATTCCCAGGGCTGCCCAGGCATGGCCCTGGTTCAGCAGCGGGTGAAATAACCCTGGCCTGAATGTACTGAATGCTCTTGGCAATGCTGGAAATTGCTTTAAGGCTTTAGGAAAAACCCCATGGATATCAACAAGTCATTTAAAAAAAAAAGAAGAAGAAGAAGAAGAAGCCAGGCGCCGGTGGCTCACGACTGTAATCTTAGCTACTCAGGAGGCTGAGATCTGAGGATCGCGGTTCAAAGCCAGCCCAGGCAGGAAAGTCCGTGAGACTCTTATCTCCAATAAACCACTAGAAAACCGGAAGTGGTGCTGTGGCTCAAGCAGTAGAGTGCTCGCCTTGAGCTGAAGAGTGTAGGAACAGCGCCCAGGCCCAGAGTTCAAGCCCCACGACTGACAAAAAAAAGGGGGGGGGCTATGTTCCCTTATCTCTTTTTCCCAGTGTTTGTCTTATTCTTTAATATTAAAAGCTTAGGGAATGTAATTGTATTTCGTATTTTTATCTGATGATATGTAATATTTTCTTGCTGCTTTCTTCCATAGCAATGTGATCGGTAGCATGTTTTACAACAAAGCTACAGAGAATCAGACTATCCATGTTATGTTTTCACTACCTAAAAGAGTGATATTTAGGCTGCAATAAAAAATCTCACTATCATTTTAATAATTCATGGTTCCTTTTATGAAATACTCCAGCAGTTTAAAGAACACAAAATTCAAAAGTCACACAGACTTGTGTTCACACTGATGCTGAACAAAAACTTATATCTGAAGAAAGAGTTCAATGGCAGTATGGTACTTGCTTAACATGTTGCTGGGTTCCAACCCCAGCACTGCAAAACATAAAATCTTGAAGTTGCATGACCTTGGGTAAGTGTCTCAACTTTTTTGAGCCATAAGTTCCTTGTTCTATGAAATGGCTTTCTAACACAAGGACTGTGAGAAGTAAAAGCTTGTATATCATGCCTAGGACAGTTCTCCCCATCCTCCTGCCCCCCCCC
>NW_012267244.1:722957-729942 GCF_000151885.1 Dipodomys ordii | reverse complement strand
GGAGCCTGAGCACTGTCCCTGAGTTTGATTTAGCTCAAGGCTTGCACTCTACTACTGGAGCTACAGTGCCACTTCAGGCTTGTTCTGAATAGTTTATTGGACATGAATCTCAACAATGAGATGTACAAGACATTATGTTGAAAACAAACTTTAAAATTTTGGGGGGAGAGAGGAGCTGGGGAGTTGGGGAGAGAAAGGATGGTAGGGGAAAAACAAAGGAAGGGGTAACAATGCTCAATAGGAAATATACTCATTACCTTACTCATGTAACCCCTCTGTACAGTACCTTTACAATATACATATATAGTATATATTGTATATATCTATATCTAGATATCTATGTATAGATATAGATCTATAGATGTAGATAGATAGATAGATATAAATATAGATATAGATCTCCCAGACTTTCCTGTCCAAGCTGGATTCAAATTATGATCTGTAGATCTCAGCCTCTTGAGTAGGTAGGATTACAGGCATGAGCCACCAGTGCCCAGCTTGTAGACTATTTTTGATAAAGCTGCTGCTGTTAAGATAAGAATTAATCAAGCGGAAAAGGTCAGATATTTTGTTTTCGGGAAATTGACCCTTAGACATGTATTTTAATGTTTTTTCTTTCATGCATGTGTTTCTAACGCATTTATAAGACTATCTCTTTGTTGCTTTGTATGTCCCTCCCCCACAGTATAACCCCTGCTTTCACTATATTTGATGTCAGTATAACTTGAGGAGGAGAGGGGGAAAAAAAAGTTGTTTAAGGATATAGGTGGACCTGATGCAACAACGAGAAGTATAAGTTGTCATGTCCAAAATGAGCTTACAACGTCGGTCGGGGGAGGGGGAAGGGGTGGAGGAGAAGGGTTGGGATTGGGGGGAAGGGGGGAGGCTGGGAAGGGATGTGAAGGGTAAACCAAAGGAGGAGGCTGCAATGCTTGGTAAGAAATGTACGATTATCCTGCCCATGTAATTGTAACCCCTCTGTACAGTATGTTCACAAATAAAAAATAAATAAATTTTAAAAAAAGATAAGAATTAAAACAAAAACAAAAAAGAATGGGTATACTAAACAGTTAAAAAAATTATCAGATGTGCTGGGGGCTGGTGGCTCATGCCTGTAATCCCAGCTACTCAGGAGTCTGAGATCTGAGGATCACAGTTCAAAGCCAGCCCAGGCAGGAGAGACCGTGAGACTCTTATCTCCAATAAACCACCAGAAAACTGGAAGTGGTACTGTAGTTCAAGTGGTAGAGCACTAGCCTTGAACTGAAGAGCTGAGGGACAGTGCCCAGGCCCAAAGTTCAAGCTCCACAACCGACAAAAAAAAAATTATCAGATTGAATGTTATAAAAAAAATTAGCGCTAAAAAACATACTAAAAAATACCTAAAACAAAAAGTTGACAAAACATCACTCTGTATTTGATTTTTAAAATTCAACAGTGTCATATGCAGAAAGTTAGACTCTTTATCTAATTCTTTCTGTTTGTTTCTGTGGCGCTAGGGGTTGAACTCAGGGCTTCACACTTGCTTGGCAAGTGCTTTACCTCTTGTGACAGTCCATCAGTCCTTTTTGTGTGTGTTGGTTATCTTTTTTTTTTTTAATTGTGAAAATGCTGTGCAGAGGGGTTGCAATTACATGGCAAGATAATGAGTACATTTCTTATCAAGCATTGTAGCCTCCTCTTTTGTTTCCCTTCCCATCCCTTCCCATCTTCTCCCTGCCCCCCCACCCAATTCTCCCCGCCCCCCCACCCCCGCACCAAAGTTGTAAAGTTTGTTTTATTTGCAATATCTAGTATATGTTTGAGATAAGCTTTATGTCCTGGACAGCCTGTGCCTCCTATTTATGCTTCCCTGTGTTGCTGGTATGACAAATGGCCTCTCTGTGCCCAGCCTTTGAGCTTCCTCCATAGCTACACTCACCCATTGGTCAAAATGGAGTCTCACAAACATTTGTTGCCCCAGCTGATTTTAAACCTCGATTCCAAAAATACTCCATCTCCCAAATAGCTAGGATTGCAGACTTGAGCCATCATACCCGACTTTTATTTGGCTTTTAAAATCAATATAAGTGAAAGGGTTGACAATGATCAAGCTATATTTTATTCATAAATTCCTCTGTTAAATATCAACTCCTTTGTACAACTACTTAAGGATAGTAAATAAATAAAAATCAGCATAATATTCTAAAAAGATAGTGTTTAAAATAAAACAGCGGCCTTTCTCTTTATCTACCTTTTCACTGGAGAGATAGAAACAGCATTTGGGCACAACAACTGTTGGGCAGGCTGAGTCTTGCCCTACCCAGAGACGTCAGGCCCACCCATGTCCCGTAGCAAGCTCATCAACAGCACCTGCAGCCTATGTGACACCAAATGGTAAGCTGGCTTCCTTAACAGACTGGTACAGAAGGCCAGCCAGGGAGCAGATTTCAAAGCCAAAGGCAGCACTCTGGGCCAGACAGTTGTGGCTTATGAAAGGCGGCCCTTAAGGGGCATGCAGTCCTTATCTGACACACTGAAAGCAGGGTGCGCAGGAAGAAGAGCCACCAGCTGACCGACTGGCTGGAGGGCACAAGTCAAACAGGGCGAGGGCTAGCAAACAGGTGGAAAGGCTAGACGTGCAAAGCCTTTATGAAACGTCCATTCCCCAGTACGGCTTTGATGTCTCCCTCCATCCCCCAGTGCGGCTTTGATGCCTCCCACGTGGCTTCTGATTCCTCCCAGAGGGCACACACCCACACAGGGTGGTGGTTTGTAGAAGATAAGAAGTCTTGGCTTTCCCTTCCCCTCCCCCCAGCACCACCACGAAAACACTCAGAGCATCAACGTGTACACAAAGAACCCTGTTCATCCTTTAACTCTCTCTTACCTGTAGTTCAGGGCATAGCCCACACAAGGCAACCAAACGATATTTGCTACTAATGAAGAAGTACAAGAGACCAGGCAGTTGCCATGAGAAAACTTGAAAGAGGAATTGGTGGCCTCTGGTGCCCAGGTTTCCTGAGTGTCACCCCGATAAGCTGAGGAAAAGAGACTGAAGCCAGAACCCCCAGTGTGCCACTGTGGGGGACAGATGATGGAAACGGTTTCAAAACGGCAATTGGCTTGGACAGGGCAGCTGGTGGTTTCTAGATGCCTGGGCATTGTCTGAGTGGAGTGTTGACAGCTCCTCTCTCCCAAGCTTCTGTTTAAATAGCTACCAGAACCAGATGACTCAGCAGGTGGAGGATGGGACTGTCTCTTGCTTGCTTGCTTGCTTGCTCTAGGCTGCCTCACCCTCATTAGAGTGACAAATCACATTGCCCAGGGTGTCTGTCTGTGTTGGTCTCTGATATGACACTTGCTTCTTTCCTGCCAGTATGGACCAAGATGCCAAGTCACTCCTAACTAATCTGTAGACAGACAGAATTTGCTTGACTTGCCTGACAGGCCTGACCTCAAGTGTTTAGGCTTGAAGCTCCATCTTTCAAATGTCTCTTTTCAATAAGTTCTGAAACTTAGGGACTTACTTTAAAGTTCTCATCTGTCTAGCTCCATATCAAAGTCTCCTGATTATCTTCTGGAGGATATCCTGACTGAGGCCTGGAGAGAAGCCCCTAGACACTGATCTCTCCAGATCTTCCCAAATAGTTACATTTTAACTTTTTTGGCCTCTAACTGCCCCCCTCCCCTACACACACTTCATACTGGCTTTGTCCCAGGCAGTCTGCTAACCAAGCTTGAAGAAAGAGGAAATTCTATCTGGTAGCTATTTCCTGAAAATTGCAGAAGTTCCTGATGTTAAATTTTAGTACACCACACTTTCAGATGTCAATGCATAACAGTGTTTCCTAGACCTTTTGTTTGATATGTGCAGATCAGTTTTCAAATAGAGACTTAAGGTGAACTCAGTTGTAAAGATTAAAACCTATTCCTTCATCCCTGCGGTAACCACTCAAATTTGTGAATTGGACTAGTTGCTCCACACTATGTGAGTCTGAAGTGAGCTCAATAAAGTTAAATTCTAGGTTTGTTTTATATTTTTTATTGTAAAAATACTGTGCAGAGGGGTTACAGTTACATGAGTGAGGTAATGAGTACATTTCCTATCAAGCATTGTTACCTCTTCCTTTGTTTTTCCCCTACCATCCTTTCCCTCCCCAACTCCTTAACTCCTCCCTTCCCCCCCATCCCCCTTCTTGAAATTTTAAAGTTAGTTTTCAACATAGTTTCTTGTATATCTCATTGTTACAATGGGTTAAGCATTTTGTTATATCCCTTCCCCTCCCCAAATAATTAAAATGAATATACAAGATGCAGGACACCAGAATCAGAGACAGTGAAAACAGGGGTTATATCATGGTGGGGGGGGGGCGGGGAACATACAAAAGAAACAAGAGAATCACATATTGCATTATAGATAGTTAAAAACAATAGCAAGAAAGAAAAAAAACATTTGTGTCCCTGTCTTGGGGTTCATTTCACTTAATGTCATCTTATATGGTCATATGTACACAGCTTTTGACCTTTTTTGCTTATTCTAGACAGGTACTAGTTATTACAAATAAGGAAAACCATGGGACCTATGTTTCTTTGGGCCTGGATTACTTCACTTAGGATAATTTTTTCCAAGTCTTTCCATTTCCTAACAAAGGGGGTAATATCATTCTTTCTGATGGAGGCTTGTTCAACCACTTTGGAAAGCAGTATGGAAGTTCCTCAAAAGACTCCACATAGAGTTCCCCTATAACCCAGCAATCCCTCTTTGGGGCTTTTACCCAAACGATCACAAACAAGGTTATATCAAAGCTACCAGCACAACCATGTTTATGCAACATTATTTACCATAGCTAAGATATGAAACCAACCCAGATGCCCCTCAGTAGATGAATGGATCAAGAAAATGTGGTGTGTGTGTGTGTGTGTGTGTGTGTGTATATATATATATATGCAATGAATTCTAGTTTTTTGGGGTTTTTTTTGTTTTTTGTTTTTTTTGGTCCGGTCGTGGGGCCTGAACTCTGGGCCTGGGCGCTTTCCCTCAGCTCTTCAGCTCAAGGCTAGCACTCTACCACTTGAGCCACAGCACCACTTCCGGCTTTTTTCTTTTTGCTTATGTGGTGCTGGGGAATCGAACCCAGGGCCTCTGGCATGCAAGGCAAGTGCTCTACCACTGAGCAACCTTCCCAGCCTTGAATTCTAGTTTTGAAGAGCCATGTGAGTTTAACAGGCCTGCCACACTACATATGTTTCAGATTATACTTTCCCAATCAGCTCTGGTGAAGAGGTAGCCTTCACTTTCCACAATGACATTCTTCTCTTTAATCACACCCTTCCCAATTCCATGTCCCCCAGTAAGAATTTCATGTGAGCATCTACCTGGTCTATGGAGAGCAAGGACTTTCAAGGGCACATTCCTGTCTCCCCTGACTGGGTTTGTCCCTGTGTAGGCAGGGATAGTGAACATCATTTATTTGGTTTGGTTTGTCTTTCAAAGAGGAGCCCTCCACTTGACTCCAAGCCCTGGTGAATTCAAGAATAAGAGGGAAAAGTGTGGCTTTTTTTTTTTTACTGACCCATCTCTCCCAGAGTTTTTATTGTTAATTAATATTTACAATATTAATTTGTTTAGACAAGCTAGACATCTTAAAAGTCACTTTTGGAGTTCAAATAGAAATGTTGTTCCCATTTGAGGTAAGTGTTCGGGTAACATCAATAAAGATAGAAGATAATCAGATGGCAAATCTACTTTCTTTCTTTTCTTTTTTTTTTTTTGGTCGTTTGTGGGGCTTGAACTCTGGGCCTGAGTGCTGTCCCTCAGCTCTTCAGCTCAAGGCGAGCACTCTACCTCTTGAGCTACAGAGCCACTTCCGGTTTTCTGGTGGTTTATTGGAGATAGGAGTCTCACGGTCTTTCCTGCCCAGGCTGGCTTTGAACCGTGATCCTCAGATCTCAGCCTCCTGAGTAGCTAGGATTACAGGCGTGAGCCACCAGCGCCTGGCTGGCAAACCTACTTTCAAATTTGACTTTTGTTGCTTTAAGATATGCTATACTTTAGGAAATCTACGTTAGGTTCGTCATAGTAAGTTTAACACTATATAAAAATAAAGCAAAATAAACTAGTATTTTGTCTCATTAATTCACTGTAAAAGTATGTAGATAAACATACCAAAAAAATTCTGAAAACATCTCACAAAATAAGTAGAACTCTGCCATATATACTACCTGAAGTTTCCTATAGGTAAAATTATACTGAAAGTGCTCTATTAGTGTTCTTGAAATTAAATAATAACTAATACACCTTTTGCTTTACTTTCTTTTTCTTTTGTGTGAGTGTGTATGTTTGTACACGTAATGTGCAAGCACACTCAGAGCTTGCATATTTGCTTAGCTTTTTATTTTATTATATATATATTATTGTGAAAATACCATACAGAGGGGTTATATTTATATGGGCAAGATAACGAGCACATTTCTTTTTTTTTTTTTTTGGGTCCGGCCGTGGGGCCTGAACTCTGGGCCTGGGCGCTGTCCCTTAGCTCTTCAGCTCAAGAGGAGTGCTCTACCACTTGAGCCACAGCACCACTTCTGACTTTTTTCTTTTTGCTTATGTGGTGCTGAGGAATCGAACCCAGAGCCTCGAGCATGCAAGGCAAGCGCTCTGCCACTGAGCTACCTTCCCAGCCCACAAGCACATTTCTTATCAAGCATTGTAGCCTCCTCCTTTGTTTCCCCTTCCTATCCCTTCTCATACCCCCGTCCCCGCCCCCCACTACCTGATCCTCCCCCCCCCCACAAAGTTGTAAAGTTCGTTTTTCGAAATAACGACTTGTACATCTCGTTGTCATAACAACTTGTACATCTCATTGTTGCAATGGGTCCATCTGTATCCCTATTTAATCGATTTCTTTTTTCCCTTCCCCTCCACAAATTATACCAACATCAAATACAGTGAAAGCAGGGGTTATACCGTGGGGGAGGGACATACAAAGCAACAAAGAAAATC
>NW_012267244.1:717611-721477 GCF_000151885.1 Dipodomys ordii | reverse complement strand
AATTTTGTACCCTGCTACTTTGCCAAAGTTTTGAATCAGCTTAAGTAATTGGGGAGTGGAGTTCATGGGATTCTTTAAATACAAGATCATGTCATCTACAAAGAGGGAGAGTTTTATTTCTTCTTTCCCTATTTGGATCCCCTTTATGTTTGCATCTTGTCTTATTGCTGTAGCTAGGCATTCTAATTCTAATAATTGAAGTTGTTTAACTTTTTTACTTAAAGCTAATACTCTACCATTTGAGCCACAGGTCTACTTCTGACTTTTTCCTGGTTAATTGGAGAGTCTCATGGACCTTTCTGCTGGTTTATAACTGCAATCCTCAGATGCTGGCCTCCTGAATATCTAGGATTACAAGTATGAGCCACCAACATCTAGTTCATTAGATTTTTGAGAATCATGGTATCTCTCTGCTGCCATATATCTTTGAAACAAAACATGTTTATGAAACTAGGTACCATAGCTCAAGCTTGTAATCCTAGCTTCTTGGGATATGGAAATGAGAAATCACACTTCAAGGTCAATCTGAACAAATAAATTTGTGAAATTTCACTTCAACCAGTGGGTGAGTATGATGGTATGAACCTATGTTTACAAAGGTAAACACAAATCAGAGGATTTAAGTTCCGGGTGGCCTGAGCATTGATCTTTACAGTAACTGTTGCAGAAATGGAGCAACAAAGTGACTGAACTGGTAAGAGGTCCTGAGTTCAAACCCCAGCATTGCCCCTCTCAGGGTGTTGATTAACTATCAAGCATTTCTTATTAAACTACTAAGTGCCAAGCACAGTTCTAGAACCCAGAAGAATGAAAAAGGTAGCCAATATACTTAAACTTAAAACTAACTGAGGGAATTGCAGAATAATACTTACTGATAATATAATAATACATACCACTATTAATATAATAATAGATATTAACTAATAATGTAATTTCTGGCTATGACAAGTACTGGAAAGAGAATAAGACAGCTGTGTGATAGGTATATCATTTTATTTTTAAAAAATGGTCACACCAGACTTATACAAAATGTAATATGAGCAAAAGGAAAAAAACTATCTATAATAAATGACTATTTATATTCAGAAACTTTGATGCAAGCAAGTGTAAAGAGAAAAAAATTACCCATAGTCCTAGCAATTAGGCTTTTTTTTTATCTTTTGTCTTTTGAAAACATCTTCCCAGTTTTAAGTTCATTTAGTTTCATTGCACACATCTTTGTATCATCAGGCTATTGGTAAATATGCCATGAACCAGTCAGCATATGCAGTAGTGGCCATCGAGTTGTAAGCCCCATGATTCCAGAGAAGACTGGAGCTGCTCAGAAAGTTATGGTCTTGTTCTATAACTAGTAGTTACCAAAAGTTTTGCGATTGCAACATCCCTCTGTACATTGGTTCAAAATATCATCTTTTCCTCTTCATAAAAATTCTGTGTGAGGCCAAAATTTTCTTAACAAAGACCCAGAAACACAACTAATCAAAGAAAGGTTGGACAAATAGGATTGCATGAAATTGTAGTTTCTGCATGGTAAATAACATAGCTAGCAAGATCAATAAAAAACCAATGAATTGGGAGAAGATCTTCACTAGTCATACATTGGACAAGGGTCGGGTCGCATATCGAAAATATACTTAGAATTCAAAAAACTAAATCCCCTAACAACAATTCCTCAAAGAAACAACTGCCCAATAAATAAGTAGGCTAAAGACTTAAAGAGAAACCTTTCTGAAGAGAAAATATAATGGCTAATAGATACATGAAGAAATGCTCCATTTCTCTAGCCATAAAAGAAATGCAAATCAAAACAACATTGAGATTCCACCTCACTCCAGTTAAAATGGCTATAATCAAGAAAACTAATAACAACAGATGCTGGAGGGGATGTGGCTAAAAGGGAATCCTACTGCACTATTGGTGAGAATGTAAATTTGTTCAGCCACTTTGGAAAGCAGTATGGAGGTTCCTCAAAAGACTCCACATAGAGCTCCCCTATGACCCAGCAATCCCACTTTTGGGCACTTATCCAAATGATCACAAACAAGTCTATCCTAAAGCAACCAGCACAACTATGTTTATCACAGCATTATTTACAATAGCTAAGATATGGAACCAACCCAAATGCCCCTCAGTAGATGAATGGATCAAGAAAATGTGGTATATATATATGCAATAGACTTCTATGCCTCCCTCAGAAAGAATGACATTGTCCCATTTGTTAGGAAATGGAAAGACCTGGAAAAAATTATATCAAATGAAGTAAGCCAGGCCCAAAGAAACATAGGTCCCATGGTTTCCCTTATTTGCAATAACTAGTATAAGTCAAGGACAAGCAGAAAAAAGTAAAAAACTATGGACATATGACCATATAAGATGAAGCCAAGTGAAATGAACTCCAAAAACAACTTGTTTTTTCTTTCTTGCTATTGTTTTTAACATATCTAAAATGTACTATGTTTTTTTTTTGTTTCTTTTGTATGTTTGTCCACCATGGTATAACCCCTGTTTTCACTGTATTTGATGCCAGTGCCCTGCATCTTGTATATACATTTTTCTAATTTGGGAAGGGGAAAGGAAATAACAAAATGCTAAAACAAAGATACAGGATGACCCATTGTAACAATGAGATGTACAAGACAAGACACTACGTAGAAAACGAACTTTACAACTTGGGGGAGTTGAGGAGGTGAGGAGGGAAGGGATGGTAGGGGAAAAACAAAGGAGAAGGTAACAGTACTTGATAGGAAATGTACTCATTACCTTACTCATGTAACTGTAACAGCTCTGTACACTATTTTTACAATAAAAAACATTTTTTAAAAAAGTCCATGTAGGCATATACATGGCTTTGCTTTTTAAAAAAAATAATAAAGTGACTTAAAATTCATACCCCCATGGGTGGAAATATTTGCAAAATGCTAGTGATTATTTGGGGAAACCACACAAGACTGACCACAGGGCAGGCGCTGGAAATTACAATATGGAGATGAAGAGCACCACTAATAAGGAGAGAGAGAAAAAAGGAAAAAATAACTTGCTAGAGGAATCTTGCAAGTTCTTGGAGGATATCCTGCCACATCTGAGGGAAAACAACCCAAACCATGGTGAATTCCATCTCTGTCAGACCTCTAAATAGCACCTTTCTGTTCCACATGTTTGTGAAATGAGGAGCTGTTTAAACAGGTTTTTCCTCTTTTATGTCCACCGCATCAGCAAGTCCTGTGGACTCTTCACATTGAATCTGACCTGCCAACCTCCTTTTCCGCTTCCAGGATCACCAACCAGATGCTCAGTTCATTGGTTCTCGCCTAGAGCGCTGCAGAAGACTCAAATTGGCCTGTCTTTAAATCTGCCTTGGGTATTAATCTGCTTTCAACAAAAAAAAAAGAAGAAAGGTTTGTTTTGGCACACAAGTTTGGAGAGTCTAGTCTTGTTGTTTTAGGGCCTGTGGTGAGACAGCATATCACAGTTGGGAGTGTGTGGT
The DNA here is from genome assembly GCF_000151885.1 of Dipodomys ordii. Classification (NCBI taxonomy): domain Eukaryota; kingdom Metazoa; phylum Chordata; class Mammalia; order Rodentia; family Heteromyidae; genus Dipodomys; species Dipodomys ordii. The sequence continues at coordinate 717,993 of NW_012267244.1, read as the reverse complement.
AGAACAACCTGCTTAGGACAAGGGAGCCATGAAGCAGAGAGAGAAAGTTGTGTGGAGATAGGGCCTAGGGCCCCCTTCAAAGGCGAGTCACCAGTGACCTAACTCCTTCCCATTAGTCTCCAACTCCTAATAGCCTTATGAGCTGGGGACAAATTTACTAATACGTGCATTCTTGGCATGAATTAGCACTCATCATCCTTCCCCAACTTCCTATTCTCATCCTCTTCCCAATAAAGCATGATGGAATACATGGATGTATATATCCATCAAGGTCAAGAATGAAATGACAGGGCTGGGAAGTTGGCTCAGTGGTAGGGTGCTTGCCTTGCATGCATGAGGCCCTGGGTTCGATTCCTCAGCACCACATAAGCAGAAAAAAAAA
>NW_012267244.1:702871-715421 GCF_000151885.1 Dipodomys ordii | reverse complement strand
TAGTGCTCTACCACTTGAGCCACAGTGCCACTTCCGGCTTTTTTTTTTCTGCTTATGTGGTGCTGAGGAATCGAACCCAGGGCCTCATGCATGCAAGACAAGTGCTCTACCACTGAGCCACCTTCCCAGCCCTTATTTTCTTTATTTTATATTACCTTTTACCTTAGTTATACAAAGGGAGGTTCCATGTTTACATTCCCACATACAATCACAGTATGTATCAATCCATCTCACACCCCTGTCACTCTCCCTCCCTCCCCCATTCTAAGTCAATTTCAGCATTTTCTTGTGCAATTTTCATAGTTGCAAATAAATATGTTCATCTTTCTTCATAATGTATCTCAAAATTATTCAGTCACTATTATTCTTTTTCCCTTACTGTTTATTTTGATTGGAAAAAATTAAATTATTACCAGGTAGCCATGGCTCATACTTGTAATGTTAGGTACTCAGGAAGCTGAGATCTGAGGATCGTGTTCAAAGCCAGCCTGGGCAGGAAAGTCTGAGACTCTTATCTCTAATAAACTACTCAGAAAAATCTGGAAGTGGCTCTGTGTCTCAAGTGGTAGAACGCTAGCCTTGAGCACAAGGAGGCTTAGGGACAGTGCCCAGGCCTTGAGTTCAAGCCCCAACACTGGCAAAAATAAACAGATCAATCAATCAATCAATAAGTTAAATTATCTTAAAGTTCTCATCACAGCCTACAAAACTTGATTTTCTATGATTCCCATTCATTCCTCTCTCTACTTGTGAAAAGGAGACCAAGGCCCGGTTTTCAGGTCCCTTGGCCTTCTTGCTGTTCTTTGAGCACACTGAGCATGCGCCCTCTGATAGCCCCGCCTATGTCCTTCCCACACACAGTCCCTTCTGCCCTCTTGCTTTGGTCAGGTATCAGTTGCAAGTTCACTTTCATAGTGAGTTTTTCCCATGCAACTGTAAGAACAAACTCTCTATCCCCACCCTAATCTTTATCTGCTTTACTCGTGTATGTGTGTTCATTCCATTTATCACTAGCACCTAGATGACATACATGTGTTGTGCCCCTGTGTCCTGGGACCTACCCCTGGAAGCACATGTGTTTCCCATGTTGACAATGACCTTGGCAATGAATATGAACTCCTATCATGCTTACTTTCTGCCAGGCACTGTTCTGCCTTACAACAATTAACTCATTAATGTCATATCTTATCTGCCTCTCAACATAGGAACGTAGTTATGCTTACTATCTCTGCTTTACAGATAACGAAGCAGGGACCTGGTGAAGTTACATAATCTGCTCAAGGTTGCAGGCCTGCTAACAGCTGGAACAGACATGTAAACATGATGAGAATTACAAGGAATAACAGAGCAAGGACTTCATGCCCTACTTTATGCTGACTCATAGAGTGGGCAGAAAAGTCAATGAGACTTCATCTCCAAACAACAAGCAAAAATCTAGGCTGGGGGTATGGTTCAAGGGTAGAGTACCAGTTGTGAGAAAGTTTGGCGAGGCTCTGAATTCAATTCTTGGTACTAACAGTAAATAATAAACACAGAGAAGGGCTTAAATCAGTGGCTAGCACATAGAGCCCCTAAAAGATGAGTAAAAAGGGGTTCAGAACCTGTACATAGTTGCCCTTTTAGTAATCTTGGACTGTATTAATGCTTTCTTTGAGTAGCAATTACATAATGTAATGAGTTCTCAATTTAAAATAGTTCAGAAGCTATGCTCAATCTATCAAATCTATACTCAAATCTTCTGTGACAGGGCTACAAGCTAGATTAATACCTTCAGACCTAAAAACCAAATAAGAGAATTTTCCCACTTCTCAGAAAACTGTCAAACTAGAGAAATTTTTATATTCTTCTTTTCTCCTGAACATTTTGTTTTATTTCTTTTTTTCCACTTGTGTGTGTGTGTGTGTGTGTGTGTGTGTGTGTGTGTGTGTGTGTGTGTGTTGGTACTGAGACCTGAATTCAGGACCTGGAAGCTGACCCTGAGCTATTTCACTGAAGGTTATACTCTACCACTTGAGCCATGGCTTCACTTCCAGAATTTTTGTTGCTTAATTAGAGATCAGAGTCTATCCTGATAGATCCCCAGGCTATCTTTGAACATGGATCCTCAAATCTCAGCCTTCTCAATTTCTAGGATTCCAGGCATGATTCACCTGTGCCTAGCTTCCCTGTTAATACATCAGCTACTGCATCTCTTGTGCTAGACACACCAGTACATGAACAATTAGCAAAAACTATTAGGAAACTATGGAAAGCACCACAGTTGGAAACCAGTACACAGACATTTTTTGCTTATAAATATAAGATTAGGAAGGTATGGTTTTTATCACCAGCATGAAGCATACTTGAAAAATGAACAAAACAGTTCTGTAAAACTTGTTATTTAGAGATCAGCTTCTAGATGCAGACACGTGGCTATGCTTATATCTTTTTGCACTAAACTAAAATTTATGGGGTTGGACAAAGCACATTGGAATTCCAAGACATTCTATTTCCTGAACCAATTAAAAAAACATTGAATTTGAAAAGTGAAAATAAAGACAAACTATAAACTTGATGTTAGAGACTTCCTGGTGGCTTTCTTATCACCAAAATGAAGAAACACACATGGGTGTCAGCAGTAGTGCCTCTGTATTGTGATTCTAGCCTGAGTTTCTTCTCCAACCCCAATTTAACTCATTCAACTATGAAACTGCCAAGACCTGCAGCTTGAAGGGGTTGTTCAGACACTGAAAGGTAAGTTGCAGGCTTTTTTCCCCTTTCATTTTTCCATGTAAACATCAAGAAAATCAGGCTATCTTCATTTTTTTTTCTTGGTAAAGATAGAAAGAGGCCAGCACCAGTGGCTCACATCTATAATCTTAGCTACTCAGGGGGCTGAAATCTGAGACTCATGATTTGAAGTAGAGCTGTGGCTCAAGTGGTAGAGTACCAGTCTTGAGTTAAAAAGCCAAGAGATAGCACCCAGGTGCTGAGTTCAAGCCCTAGTACTGGTATGAGACAGAGAAAGATAGACAGAGAGAAACTGAGACAGAGAGAGAAAAGCCAAATCGTGTATAAATAGTTTAATTTTCTAGGAAGCTAGTATCATCTTGCTTAATTATTGTTGCAAAGTAAGAGTGTAATAATCTCAAATCAGGTACCAGGCATCACAGAAAACTTAAAAGGCAAAATGTGATAATAACATGTCATTTGAAGGGCTTTAATTACACTTTTGGGAAGGGTGTGCTGAACGGTAGCTATTTTCATTAGTGGGCAGTGACTGCAAATTCCTACTTTACTTAGAGCTTTGCCTCCAAAGTACACCCTTTGTGTAAATATCATGGCTACTTCTACCGCAAGCTACATCAAGGGGATATTAGCCAGACCCTTGAACAGTTTCAGAGTTCCTCCTGGCTGCAAGGAATCCTGCTTGTCAGCTGAAACATGTTTATTTAAAATATTTAAACATTCATTTAGTGCAAAATAAAGAAGGAGCAGCTGCTTGTTTAATGGTGATGCTTTAGCAAAAAGAAGAGAAGCAGACTTACATATTTTCAGTAACTCCTTCTTAACTCACAGACACATCCCAAATCTAAAAAAAAAAAATAGGAAGATATAAAATCATCTCTCCAAAATTACAAAATAATTTCTTTCTTTTTTTTTTGTGCCAGTCCTCGGGCTTGGATGCAAGGCCTTGTCACTGTTTCTGAGCTTCTTTTGCTCAAGGCTAGCGTTCTACCACTTGAGCCACAATGTCCCCTTCAGCTTTTTCTGTTTATGTGATACTGAGGAATCGAACCCAGGGCTTAATGCATGGCAGGCAAGCAGTCTACCATTAAGCCACATTCCCAGCCCCACAAAACCATTTCTTAGCAAAACAAATAGAGAAGCAAACACAAACTCTGTTAACTTGACCTATTTCCCTAAGCCTTCTTTTTCTCTGCCATGTTGGCATTCTGTATACTTCTTTACTATTCTTTCATTTGCATAAATCCCCATAGATCAAAGATTCTGTCTTAGGCTGTGTTACTAAAAGCAGCCTCGTCTCACTCCTAGTCTCCAGACAGCCGTAAGAGTACCTTGTAACAGACCAATTCTGCTGACTCTAAGATCTGTCTGGTACTTGTAGGCAAGCAGAGAAAGGGGTTATCAGATCCATGGAGCATTCTGGGAGCTGCTTTTTCTATGTGGTCTTTTACAGCTGATAAGCAAGTCATGCATAGCATGCTTCGGCAGGGCTGGGGATATAGCTCTGTGACTATGTATACAAGGCTCTGGTTTTGATCCTAGGACAGAAAAGATTATTAAAATGCAAAAAGTTAGAGCTGAGGCTGTGGGATTCTTGTTTAAAATATAGATTAGTAGATTAAAATACTGCAAGAAAGTTCATGTTATAATCACAAGGTAGAAGTTCTTCCCTCTGTGCCCAGCTTTGGTCAGACATAAGACAGGACTTGGCTTCTGCTGCATTTTACATCCGTCTGGTTACTCTACACAACATAACTATTTCCCTCTCTGTTTTAGTCTTATAGTTTTGAGAATCATTCACATAGCCCATTTTATTAGCACCTCAACTTTGCCTCCTTCACAGTGACAAAACACCTGGGCTAATCCATATAACCAAAGAAAATGTTGGTTTGGGTTCACCGCTTCAGAGGCTCATGGGCACTTGTCCCTGCTGCTTTGGGCCTGTGGCAGCACACAGTATATCATGGTGAGAGCAAGAGGCAGAGCCAGAAATCTATGCATGTCATGGAAAGCAAACAGATTGGAAGGGGTTGGAATCCCAACATCTTCTCCAAGCCACACCCCCAATGACATAACCTCCTTCCATTAATCCCCACCCACTAAAGGCTCCATCACTCCCCAAGAGCACTACAGATGAGGACTAAGTTTTAAAACATGAGTCCATAGGGAACATTCCAGATCCTACCTATAAGCAGCTTAGAACATCACCCCAGTGTAAACCCTCCTTATGTCTGAGGGGCTAATGCTAAAATATTGTTTTTACCTACCTTCCCACTAAAAGCTATGAGTTTTAAAAACCGTGTAAAAATAATATCTTTGTTCCTAAGTAGAATGTGCAGTTAATAGAAGGTGTTGTTAATGTTTCTAAAAGTATTTCTAAAGCTAAGGTAGGGAATACCTCATTTGTAATGCGATTGAAAGGTACAAACCGGGGCATGAAGGGGATATCATCCCACCACGGAGGCAGGAGGATTGGAAGTTGGGGTCTAGCCTGGACTGTCTCAAACAAAACAATACAGAAAAGAGGAGTCTGTGTAACACAGTTTATAAGTGAAGGATTCCTCTGTTCCCCCTCCCCCTCACACACACACACACACACACCCAGTCTAGCCTGATGTCATATCTATTCTGCACTAAAGGCCTTCTGCTTTCATCTCCTTTCCCACACTTTGCCAGGCCATTACTTCTCTCTTATCTGGATATCTTTCAGTATGTTCTCTTACTTTCTATAATCTATCCACAAAACAAGAGGTACTTTATAATCCAAACCAAATTATCTGACTGACTCTCTTGTTTCTCTGGGGTAAAAACTCAAGTGCTTTATGCTTGCTAGGCAGGTGCTCTGCCACATGAACCATATCAGGATTACTTTTACCTTTAGTTATTTTCAAATAAGATCTTGAATTTGTCCTCAGGCAGGATTGGACATTGATTCTTTTGTATTCTCACAATGTCACTGGCCTCACAGGTATGCACCACCACACCTGGCTCTTATTGATAGAGATGAAGATCTAGTGAACATTTTGCACAGACTAGCCTTGGATCCTCTGGATCTCTGCCTCCTGAATAGCTGAAATTGCAAATGTGAACCATTGCTCTCATAACTTCCCTTCTTCATGCCTCACAAAGGTATTCCATCGCATTGCCCATACTCGGGCAACAGCACACTGCTGTGTTCTCTAGTTCCTCTTCTCTGATCACATTGGTTTAAATTCACTGTGTCTCAGTCACACATTGGTCTTTTTCCAGTTCATCTATGTGGTAAACACATTTTCTCTGCCTAGAACAATTGCTTCTTTGATTTCATTTTAAATCCATGTGAAATTACTAATATTGAAATGCAGATAGTAGATTTGAACAACAAAGGGATTGTTTTTATGTCATTTCCTCGGACCACTTGCTGGTTTACCATCAGATCTTTCCCTCTTCGTGAACGTATGAGTGAATCTACTTCCTAACTCCTTTGTCATCAGTCAAGGCCACGGGATCAGTGCCAGTCACTGAAATGCAAGCATAAGTAAGCTTTGTCACTTGTGGGCTGAGCCAATGGCCTCTGATCTTTGTGTGATTCATATCTCATCATCACTCAGGTCTTTGTCCAAATGTCACCCACTCAGGAAGCCTCTGGCCCGGTGACTCTCCTCTCCACGCCACTGTATTTTCCATTGCTTGAAGTCATTTTTGTGTTTGCTTATTTTTAGTGTGTTACATTCCACTAAAAATACTAAGTTTTGTACAAAAAGGTCTAAAAAAAATCTCTTTCTCTGCTTTGACTGTGTGACTGGAGCAGTGTTTAGAACATTGTAGGTGTTCCAGAAAAGTGTGTTAAGCACGTGGATAACAGAAAATTAGAAACTTTCACACATTCTCACTCTAGAAGATCTCACATAGGAATGTACTATGAAGGACACTCATTCATTATGTCCAAATATCCATTCATCCATTCACAAATTTATTCAACTTTTATGAGAAACCGAGTCAAGCATTCTACAAGATGATGCAAAAATATATAAAATAGAATTCTAGCCCTTCAGGTGCTCAGATTGGAGGGAGACAATGTGTTAGTCTGTTCTGTTGATATGACAACACTCAAGGTCAGTTCCTTTATAAAGAAAAGAGTTTTATTTGGCTAATGATTCCAGTAGCTGGAGGATCCAAATAGCATGGTACTGGCATCCTTCAGAGACCCCCTGGCTGTGTCTAAATATGGCATTACAGTCAGCATAGAGGGAACCAGACATGTGCACCACAGGCTCATACATGAGTTACTCAGTAGGTGGTTAAGTAAGACAAATACACAAACACATAGATGCACACATACACAGGAACATAGTTTGGATTTCAAATATGCCATTTAAAAAGAAAATATTTTGAAAAGAAGCTTTTGTTCTGCACATGTTGTAGTTTGCCTGGCACATGGAAAGATGACCAATTACCTGCTATCCAAAGGACAATGCATATGCTATGTTCATAAAGAAGATTGTACAACTATGACAAAGAAAAATTGCCTGATGCCAATGGCTCACATCTGTAATCCTAATTACTCACAAGGCTGAGATCTGAGGATGGAGGTTTAAAGCTAGCCTAGACAGGAAAGACCATGAAACTCTTATTTCCAATTAACCCACCAAAAAGCTGGAAGTGGAGCTATGGCTCAAGTGGTAGAGCACCAGCCTTGAGCAAAATGCTCAAGGACAGTACCTAGGCCAGTTCAAGCCCCAGGACAAGCACACAAGAAGGAAAGGAAAAGGAAAAGGAAGGGAAGGGAAAGGAAAAGGAAGGGAAGGGAAAGGAAGGGAACGGAACGGAACAGAACGGAAAGGAAGGGAAGGGAAGGGAGAGAGAAAGGGAGAGAGAGAAAGAAAGAAAGAAAGAAAGAAAGAAAGAAAGAAAGAAAGAAAGAAAGAAAGAAAGAAAGAAAGAAAAGAAGGAGAAAAAGAAAAGAAAAGAAAGGAAGGAAGGAAGGAAGGAAGGAAGAAAAGCAAGAAAGAAAAGAAAGAAAGAGTACAAGAGTCTGTGGCTCACACCTATGATCCTAGCTATTCAGAAGGCTAAGACCTGGAGGACTGAAGTTCAAAGCAAGCCTGGGCAGAAAAGACTGGAAGATTTCACACACACATACACACACACACACACACACACACACACACACACACACACACAGAGAATAAACTTTATGATACAATTTGTAACAAGAAATAATCAGGTTTAACACTGGAATTTTTTTTCAATTTTTCTTAATAAAAAGCTTTAAAAATTCTAAGCTAGGCATGGATGGCTCATACCTATAATACTAGCTCAGGAAGCTGAAATCTGAAGATCTCTTTTCAAAGCCAGCCTGGGCAGGAAAGTCTGTGAGACTCTTATCTCCAACAAACTACTCAGAAAAGGCCAGAAGTGATGCTATGGTTCAAGTGGTAGAGCACTTGGCTTGAGCACAAAGAGGCTCAGGGACAATGTCCAGGCCCTCAGTTCAAGCCCCAGGACCAGAAAAAAAAACTAAACACATACATTTTCACAGCAAAAAACTCATGGAACCAATAGCAATATATTTTGCATACTTTTTTTCCCATAGGGAGTGTCTCACCAAATAGCCCAAGCTGTCCTTGAACTCAAGATCTCCTACTCAAGGAGCTGTATAGGAATAGGCAACCATGCTCAGCTGTATTTCATTTACAACTGTGAAAGAATTTCCTGCCTTTAGAAATCAGCTACATGGAGTGTGGTAAACATGCCTATAATCTCAGGGCTAGGGAAATTGAAACAGGAACATCTTGCCTTTGAAGGCAGAGTACGCTACATAGCAAAGCAAGACTGTCTCTAAAACAAATGAATAAGCTGGGCACTGGTGGCTCATGCCTGTAATCCTAGCTACTCAAGAGGCTGAGATCTGAGGATTTGGGTTTGATGACAACCTGTTCCAGAAAGTCTATGAGACTCTTACCTTCAATTAAACACCAAAAAGACAGAAGCGGGTCTATGGCTCAAGTGGTAGAACACCAGCCTTGAGCATAAAAGCACAGTAACAGCACCCAGGCCTTGAGTTCAAAGCTACAGGGTCAGTAAAAAGAAGCAAACAAACAAAACAAAGGTAGCCACATTCATTCCTTAGGGTCACTATGACCACTTAATCCATTCATTTATTCAACCAGCATGCATGACATGAGGTGCATTAAAGTTCACAATGGAAACTTCAACCGAGAAGATAAATGGTCAATATTAAGTAATAAACCATACATTCTACTGGAAAATTTTTAGTGCTGTAGGACATACAAACCGAGGGGAAAAGAAAACATGGTTCAGTAGAATGTAATTTATATTATTTATATTTATATAAATGTCCACTTAAAATTGAAAACAATGATTTTAGGATAGGCTTGAGGTTTGAAGAAAGACTTGCCAGAGGCTGTAGGGAAGAAAGCTTGATGTACCATTCCAGGCCAATCTTCATCTAGTGCTTTGTAATGTGGGGTTGGTGTGTGTGTGTGTGTGTGTGTGTGTGTGTGTGTGTGTGGTTGAGAGAGAGTGAAAGAGAGAGAATTTGAACTATGTTCTTCCTAAGTAGATTGGTTTATAATTATGTGTCATCATATTTGGCCTAGTTAGGGTATTGTTTGAAAGCTAAGTGATGTGAAATCTAAGAGAAAGACAGACGTCAAGGATGTTTTTCTGGACTGGCAAATGTAGGATCAAGGTGGATCGTAGAGTGTTTCACCTAGCACTGCACAGTGGTCCCAAACCAAGAAGTCAATCAGCATGGAGGCAGGCTGGTTGGGTCTCAGTCCTTTCTCACTAACTGGGAGCTAAGCTTATTACTTAGTAACCTTGAACAAGTTCAGGATCTCTCAGTGCTTACATTCCTTTTCTGAGAAATGAAGATGAAGACAGTACCTTCCTCCTGGAGTCAATAAGAGTCAGTGGATTGATACACAACAGCATTTTAAAAACAATATATAGCATCTGTAATCCTAGCTACTGAGGAGGCTGAGATCTAAAGATCTTCAAGTTTGAAGACAGCCCAAGCAAGAAAATCCATGGAATTCTTATCTCAAATTATCTGACCAAAAAGCTGGAAGTGAATCTGTAGCCAGCCTTAAGAAAAATTCTCAGGACCAAGCCCCCTGACCTTAGAATTAACACACACACACACACACACACACACACACACACACACACACATCAAACAACCTTGTACCTTGCATATAATCTACATGTCAGCTGACAGTACAATGTAAGTAGCAGATCTGAGGAGGCTGTAAACCTTTTTTTCTTTCCATAATGAGTCACTTGGTGACTTTTACTTAGGAAGTTTATAAACTTTTCTGGGAACTTCAGAAGAAAGTGTAAATATGATTTTTACTTGACTACAAAAGCAGACCTGAACATACTGGAGAAGGCATTTATTCAAATACTAAAACCTCAAAAGTGATTATTCTTAGATTCATGCTTTAGCATTTAATTACACTAGAAGAGAGGGGAAATTTTGAGCATGAGATTGCTGATAATAAGACACTGAAGCGTTCTTTTATTCATTCACATTGTTCTGTTATCAGCACCCAGTACCTGTCCCCTGCTCAGGAACAAAGACACCACTAATATTTCTAGCAGATGGACTCAAATTCTTATTAAAATGAGAACAGCAACTCAGCTTTTACTCCAGTAATCTGTGAGGGTCTACCATTTCTAATTCATCTCTTCCAAATTGTTGCTATCTGTTGAGATCTCAGCCCCCACTTCTTGCCTACTCCATGTTTTTTGTTTGTTTGTTTTTGTGCCAGTTCTAGAGCTTGAATTCAGGGCCTGGGATCTGTTCATGAGCTTTTGTGTTCAAGGCTAGAGCTCTACCACAACTCCACTTCTGGCTTTTTTGGTACTTAATTGGAGATAAGAGTGTTATGGACTTTCCTGCCCAAGCTGGCTTTGAACGATGATCCTCAGATCTCAGCCTCCTGAGTAGCTAGAATTTTAGGCATAAACTACTAGCATTGGGCATCTGTCACATCTTTTTTTCTTTTAATTGTCAAAGTGATGTATAAGGGATTACAGTTATGTAAGCGAGAGAGTAAGTACATTTTTTGTTAAACTTGTTACCCCTTCCCTCATTTTTCTCCCACTTTCCTCCTCTCAATATCCCCCCCAAATTGTATATATCATTCCCAGCATACTGTTTTGCATATGTCGCTGTTGCATTGGTTCCCCCTTGTCCTTTTTCTCACCATTCTGTTGACCCCTTCTCTTCCCTAATTCAGATAAACATATATATATACAATACCAGGATACCAAAAATCAAATACAGTGACAATAAGGGTTAAACCATAGGGGGAAGAACATAACAAAAGAAACAAAAAAAATAACATAGTACATTAAAAACAACAGCAACAAAGAAAAAAAAACCTCTTGTGTCCATATCTTGGGGTTCATTTTGCTTAGCATCAGCTTCTATGGCCATATGTACATAGCTTTTGACCTTTTCTGCTTGTATGGTAAGATTATCCTAGATGTATACTAATTATTGTAAATAAGGAAACCATGGGACCTATGTTTCTTTGGGTCTGGCTTACTTCATTTACTATGATTTTTTCCAAGTCATTCAATTTCCTTACAAATGGGGCAGTGTCATTCTTTCTGATGAAAGCATAACTGCAACATCTTTTTATCCATCCTGTTTCCAACATTGGCCATTACCTGGATTACTCTCTCTTGCAAGACTCCATTAATAAAACATTGAAAGGGCAAAAGTGCCCCTAGAATTCACATTAACAATAAAAGTTTACAGAGACGGCCAGTACAGAAAACAGCTTCAAATTCATTCACATGCCAGACACCTTTAAACCTAGCTACTCAGGAAACTGAGACATAAGGATTTCAGTTCAAAGCTAGCCTTGAGCAAAAAAGTCTGTGAGACTCTTAACTCTAATTAAGCACTAAAACATGAAAGTGGAGATGTGGCTCAACTAGTAGAGTACTAGCCTTGAGCAAAAGTGCTCAGAGACAGCTCCCAGACCTTGAGCTTAAACACCAGATCCAGTGAGTGTGTGTGCATGCTATGCACACGTGTGTGCACGAGCCCGCACACACACACGTGATTCCCTTGACTCTCCTTGAATCTAGTAGTTGTTTCTGTCATGTGGAATTTCTCTAGCTCCTCTACACATCTCTTCCAGTTCAGTTTTGAAGGCCCGAGGTGACTTCCATTATCAAGCTATCTAAACTTTTTTCTTTTCTTTTTTTAAATGTTAGTCATAGGGCTTAAAGTTGGGTCCTAGGCTCTGTCCCTGACCTCTTTTGCTCAAGGCTAGTGCTCTAACACTTTGAGCCACAGCACCACTTCCAGTTTCCTGGTGTTTAATTGGAGATAAGAGTCTCAGGGTCTTTCCTGCCTGGCTTTGAACCTTGATCCTCACATCTCAGCTTTCTAAGTAGCTAGGATTACAGGCTTGAGCCACAAGCACTTGGTTGAAATTCTTACTTTATTATGTAAAGCAATTTAACTCTTAAACTCTTCCTATGTAAACTATGCTTTTCTATAATGAGGTTTGTTATGTTGATAAATACTGGAGAGAGTTATTCTAACTCCATCGTTATATTAACTGTCCTAGAAGGCAAGCTTACAGGCACATTTACTCAATAATATTGATTAAGCTACTGCACTAGGTACGGACTTGGAGAGATCATAAGCTGCAAATTATATAATAAGGCTGCCTTGGCAAAATTTGTGGTGAACTAGCAGCAAAAGTTATTATTATTATTTTTTTCTGTGTATGCTTGTGCTGGAATTTGAACTCAGGGCTTGGGCCCTGTTCCTGAGCAATTTGGGGGGGGG
>NW_012267244.1:671623-700766 GCF_000151885.1 Dipodomys ordii | reverse complement strand
GAAGAAGAAGAAGAAGAAGAAGAAGAAGAAGAAGAAGAAGAAGAAGAAGAAGAAGAAGAAGAAGAAGAAGAAGAAGAAGAAGAAGAAGAAGAAGAAAGAAGGAGAGAATTAAGGCAATATGACTGGGAATGGTTAATGTTTTTATAGGTATATGACTTTCTTGTCTGCCCCTCATCCAAATCTTCCTCGAAATTCCTGCTAGTACAATGTAGGAACTGTCAAAGACCTGAGGACAGAGCAAGGACTTTTCCCTGTGTTTTGTTCTAAATGTGTATTGATCTAAATGGTCTATGATTTAGTTCATCATTGTGAGTTTAAATGTGTGTGTGTGTGTGTATGCCAGCCAGTACTGGGGCTTGAATTCGGTGCCTTTCACCTTTATTTGGCTTTCCCCTGCATAGCTAGCACTCTACTACTTGAGCAAGTGGTAGAGTTCGTTTGCAGGTTAATTGGAGGTGAAAGTCCTGTGGATTTGTCTTCTATGTTGGAAGACATCATGTTGTTGGTGGTGAAATCACAGCCTCCTCTTGAGTAGTTAGGGTTATAGGTGTGAACCACTGGAGTCTTCCAGATTTGTGGCTTTTAATGTAAAACACTGCATTTTAGATGTGGACCTTCAGGTATTATTTGTTTTATTTCTGTCATTGAGATAGGACTCATTATAAAATCCAAGCTGGCCCTAAACTCTTGATACTCCTACTTAAGCCTCCAGAGTGTTGGGCTTACAGACCTGAGCCCCTTGCCTGTGGTCCTCCATCTTAATTCCTAAGCGATTCAACATGGTCACATGGGCCAGGACATTTTATTTCTTCTGAGGTTTTTGTTTGCTTGTGTTTTTGGAGGTAATGGGGTTCAAACTTCGGGCTTTGTACATGATACCTCTTGAGTCAAGCTTCCCAGTCCTTATTTATTTTTAAAGCACATGTTTACATAAGCACATTTGTTTTTCAGCAAAAAAGAAAAAGCCTTTTATTTCCATTTCCTGGAGTTCATTTCAATAAACATTTTGCAGATCAGATGCACATAGGCATTGTGTCTTTCTGTTCCTCTCCTAAGAGTATCCCCCTTTGGTCTCACTGTGTGTGAATGATTACTGTCCTCATAGTTCATCACTGAAGTTAAACACTGAAATCTAGAGATCAGAGCAGCTTGCACTGTGTGTTTTGCACTTCAGGCTAATGAAAGCATGCCACTCTCTACAGAGGCTACATACTTGTCCTAGACAGACAGAGCACATGCCTCTAACACATACCATATATGTCTGCCACTATTGCTCACCCTCCCTAAAACCTAGACAACTTGTACACTAGGAGAAAAACCCTATCCTTGGACCTCTGGACACTGATATATATATACACATATGCATATATAGATAGATAGATATATGTACACTCACCAAAAAAGAGAAATATATTGCAATTGGAGAAAAGTTCTGTCTTTGCCTGCTATGGGAAGTGGGGTGGTGGGAAGTCATCAAACATTTGATATATAAATATATCACACTCTTCAAGATCTCAATTGACTGCATGTACCATTCTTTTAGGTACCTTTAAGAAAGAAAAAATGATGACAATTAGAGTATATCACAATGCTAGGGTTTTGTTGTTGTTGTTGTTGTTGTTTATTTGTTGAGATGGAGGCTCACTATGTAACCCAGCCTAACCTCAAGCTCATAATTCTCTTCCCTCAGCTTTTGAATATTGACATTACTGGTGTGTCCTAACATGGGGAGTTGGGCATCTGCAGGAGAGGAGAGAGTGAAAGGAGAGAGTGAATAAGGGTGAAAAGGGTCCAAATACTTTTATATGCATGTGTGAAAATAAAAATATTCATACTTATTGAAATTATTCTAAAAAGTCAAAGGGAGAAGGAGGATAGAGAGACATGTATAGGGAGCAAGTCTTGTCAGGATAACGTGATTACAAGGTAATGTCGCAACCCCCATGTACAACTAATATGCATTTAAAAAATCTTTTAAAATGTTCCCTTCTTTTTTTGGGGTCCAGTCGTGGAGCCTAAACTCTGGGCCTGGGCGCTGTCCCTCAGCTCTTCAGCTCAAGGCTAGCACTCTACCACTTGAGCCACAGCACCACTTCTGGCTTTTTATTTTGCTTATGTGGTGCTGAGGAATTGAACCCAGGGCCTCATGCATGCAAGGCAAGTGCTCTACCACTGAGCCACCTTCCCAGCCCCACACAATGTTCCCTTCTTTTTTTCTTCCCTCCCCCTCTCTTTCCCTCCCTTCCTCCTTCCCTCTCTCTTTCTCCTTTCTTCCCTTCCTCCCTCCTTTCTTCCTTCCATCCTTCCTTTCTTCCTTCTTTTTTTTTTTACTAGTTGCAGGAGGCTTTTTTTTTGTTAGCAGCTTTTTTCATATTGCAATCTTATAAATTGCAAAAGGAAAAAGAAGCAGCCATAGTAAAAACAAAAAAAATTTCTATACCTGAAATCTAGGCCTTTCAGTTCACTTTCTCAATCAGATTTATGTTTTTGGATACTGTAGCACCTTCGCTAAGACTGGCTTCATTTTGTTCATAAACTTTTTCTACCCTTGAAATATTCATGAGTGTAGATGTTATTATTTCTGTCATTTGATCACAAGATACCAACAAAAGTATTTTAAGCAACCACTACAACACAGGCCATCCTAAAAGTGCAAGAAGGAATTGTTTTCCAGTCTTGTCACCAGAAATAACAAAAAATTTGTCCAGTTAGTAGCAACTGTACTGTGACTACTACCTGGCCAACAAAGACTCTAAGACACAATTCTGAAGATGCTGGCATGCAAAAAAATTATATCCTTCTTAGAATTAAATATTGATTGTTATGATGAACTGAATTAATTATAAATATCAGACCTATTGACTACTTTGTGTTTAGGTATTACTGTGTTCACTGGAATAATAACAGATGTTGGCATGCAGAATTGTCCCTGAAGAAACATCATCTGGAAAAAGGAATGTGCTAACCTATGACTAGCCAATGACATCTCTGGTTAAATTGTTTGTCAGAATAATTATGAATTGACATCTAGGTTAATCCATGCTCAGGAAATCAGAAATAATAATTACAAAAATAAACATGTATAAGTGACAATATGGCACAAATTGAACACAGCCCACATGTCACTTAGTGGATTGGGGTATGTTCTGGGCAATGTGTCCCTACCAATGTGCTGTCGTATTGTCAGAATGTGGTAGCAGGCACTCTCTCTCACAAGTGTAGGGGGGAGAGCTTTACACACCTAGGTCATATATGTATATGGACCATGGGCCATGTTGAAGCAAACCACACAAAACTATATATCACTACCAGAGAAGATGGTGCAACCCAGAGGTGTGGAAAGCACCAGACAGGAGGCTGCTGTGGATACAATGTGGCATGCTGTTTCCAGTAATTTTAATACATATTCTAACACCAGTATATGGTAGACATAGAAGCCATTAACAGCCATTTATTATTACAATCAAATATTCTGTACACTAATAAATGCATGTACCATACTTTTATAAGATTTTGCAGTAGGTGTGTTGATACAGCACAAACACATGAGTAATGCATCCCACTATCACGTCACCAGGCAATGGGAATGTTTTCACAGTCTCATGGGACCACCATTGTGTATATGACCTGTTGTATGGAAACGTGGCTGTATGTAACTGTTGTGCGTTTGAACAGGACCAGAAAAACCTCTTTCAGTGCAACAAGAAGTAAAAGTGGATAAGAATATGATGTTCAGAACTGAGCATGGCAGTGCTACTTGTAATCCTAGCACTCAAGAGAGGAGACTGCACCAGGCACCAATGGCTCACACCTGTAATCCAAGATACTCAGGAGGCTGAGATCTGAGGATCACAGTTTAAAGCCAGCCTGAGCAGAAAAGTCCCCTAAGACTCTTATCTCCAATTAACCCCACAAAAACAAAAGTGGAGCAGTAGCTCCAAGTGTTAGCCTTGAACAAAAGAGCTCAGTGACAGCACTCAGGCCCTCAGTTCAAGTCTTACAACTGAAAAAAAAAAAAAAAAACCAAAGCAAAACAACAACAAAAAGAGTAAGGATGGAGTTTGAGGCCATCGTGGGCTACACAGTTATTTCCAAGCCAGTCTGAAATTTGTAATGAAGCCTTATCTTGAAAAAAAAAAAACAAAAAGAAAGGCAAGAGGAGGGGAAGGGAGGGGAGGGGAGAGCAGGGAAAGGGAGAAGAAAGGAGAGAGAGAGGAGAGGAGAGAAAAGAGGAGGGGAGGAAGAGTTTGAAGCCATCATGGGCTATGTAGCTAGTTCCAGGCCACTTTGAACTTTACAGTGAAAAATCCTGAAAATATTGAAAAAGAGAAACAAAGAGGAGAAATGAAGAGAGGAAGAAAAGGGAGAGAAAAAGGAGGAGAAGGGAGGGTACTCAGGTAATTCATTTGATACTCTGGGTCCTTTAAGGTGAGTTCTTTAAGGATAATCAGAGAACATAGCTCACTTACTTCTTTTTCAGTGATTTCTTTATCCTAAACAATAAATCGACTTCATTCCCTCCTTCCTTCTTCCCACTCACTCATGGAGATTCTCTTAAAGGGCATTTAGGAATTCTGACACCACAAGGCTGATGTTTCCAGAAGGCACCTACCAGCAGAGTTGAGTAGCATCTGGACTTTGGATTGATCCCAGATTCTCTGTCCTTTCCACTCCTCACTGCACACAAACAGACCCCACTGGTCACTGAAGCAGTGGGCTAGATCACCCTGGTTTTAGATTTTAACTCATAGGTCTGTTTTCTTTTTCTTTTCTGCTTTTTTTTTTTTTTGGCAGGGGGAGGGGTGTAAAAACAGGGCCTCCTATAGGAGAATACAATCTACCACTCTGCTATACCTCGGCCTACCAGATAGATCTCTATTTTTAGTTGTTAGGTCCTCTAGACTTTACCACTCAAAAAACATGATTCCTAAAAGAAAAATAAAATAAACTGATGATCCCTGAATCAGCAAGAGTTTAGCTAAAGTGAATTATTCCAACTATAACAAAAACACGTTGCTCTGGACCTCCTGCTGTTTTAATTGGATTCTACTAGCTTCCTTTTGCTTCTGAGACTTTTTTCTTGGTTCCAATCATTTTTTATTCCTTATGGGTGAAGTTTTGACTCTCTTAACAGTGTTATTCCCTTGGGTTGTCTCTTCAAATATTTATCCTATTGTCCCATACATTCAATTCTATCAGACACTTCAGTTTGTTTATATGTGAGGGCAAAGGATTGTCTTTTCTGCTTACCATAGTTGAGCATAAAGTGAGGCAGTGATTGTATGTGTGCTTTCTGAGGCACTGTACTAGTACCTACAAATGGCCTCTCTTGGCATCTAGGGTACGAGATGCAGAGTGAAAAGGGCTGGATTTTCTGTAGTGAACTTCCTCATGTCATGGACTTAGCCTTTCCTTCTACAGGGATGTTACTGGTTACACATAATCCTAAGGCAGACACACTGGCTTAGACTGGAAGGAAATTTACTAGGTCACAGGGCTGAAAAGTGCAAGGGGAGGTCAAGTTTCAGAACTCATCAGGTCTGGGCTCCAACTCTACTGACCTTTCAAGTTTCTCAGCTCTGTCTTGATTTCAGACTGTAGTCCATTTTCTGTAGCTATAACTGAATACCGAAATCTGGGTAGTTCATACAGGATAGACTTTTAAGCTAGGTACTGCTAATTGGGAGTCTGAGATTCAGAAGATCTGAACTTAAGGCATATAAAAAAGTACAACCTTTTCAACCAATATGTAGGGATAGTGGCAAGCACCTATCATCCTAAGCTATATTGGAGGCTAAGTTAATGAGACTATCTCAATGGAAGAAGCTAGGCATAGTGGAATACCTGTAATTCCAGCTGTGATGGGATCCTTAACATAGGCAGTTCAAAGTTCGGCTCTGTTCTTGGACAAGAAAAGAGACCCTATCTCAAAAACAAACAAACAAAAAATAAAAGAGTAAAACAAACAAAAACCAAAAAACCCCAGAACAACTGGAGATGTGACTCAGAAGTAGAACTACCTGCCTAAAGGACCTATAAAGTCTCAAGTTTCAAATCTTAGTATCAATAAAGGGTGGGAAAGGATAGACTATATTTAGTTAGTGGTTCTAGGAGACAGAAAGTTCCAGAACATGGTGCTGGCACCTATGTTCAGTAACTGGTGATGTCTTTTTGCTATGTGGTACCTCATGAAGGTCATCAATCATCTAAAGAGACAGTGTACAGGCCAGAGGCAGCTTGTTCGCATACTGAAGCTTTTTCATCAAGAACCCACACATTTAGCAATCCACAAAAGGGGTTAACCCACCAAACAGCACAGTCAATGTGACCCTATCATCTCCCAAAGTACTCACCTGTCCAAATACTGTTAACCTAGAAAGGTGGGGATTGTATTTCTACTGTAGGAAATCCGGAGGACACATTTGAACCCTAGCAGTCGACTTTAGTGTTAGCTTGGCTTCTGTCACAGTATACAGTAACTGGAGTGGGTCCATACGTAATGACTTTCGGAAAAAGAATATCTGTCCTGATAACTCCTTGATCAGAGGAAACTTCCTAGAAATCCTAACAAAATTCTTCTGTGCCTTTGGACATGGAGGGAACGTACAAAAGTGGACAGAGATACCTTCCTTCCTTACACAATCAGGAAAACCCTTTATTAACTGTAATTGTGTGTGTGTGTGTGTGTGTGTGTGTGTGTGTTTCAGTTCAGGGATCAAACCCACAGCTTTATGCTTGTTAAGAAAGTACCCTATCAATTGAGCTCCAGCCTTTCTATTTTACTTTACTTTGTTTTTAGGATAGAGTCTAACTATTCCTCAACTGACCTCAAACTGACAATCTTCCTGATGCCCAGAATAGATGGAAATACTGGCATGTACCACCATGCTTGGCCAATTATGATGATCTTCTCAGTTATTCTTTCACATGGAAAAAAACAAAATTTTTGTAAGGTAGGTTTTTGTATTTTTTCCACAAGTCTGAAACATAAAAAGATAAGAAAAGCATGACTAGTAAGGTTGATGCCTCTCAGTGTCTGTCTTAATCTGCTAGCAATGCCATAACAAAATGCCATAGGCCAAGTGGCTTAAAGAATAAAAAATTATTTTCTTACAGTTCTGGGTGCTAAGAAGTCCTAGATCAAGATATAATTCCCCCACTACAACTCTTCTGGTTTGTAAAGAGTCATCTCTTTTGGGGCCTTACAAGACAGAGTAAGGAGAGATCTCCTTCTCCTTCTTTCTCCCCTTTCCTCTCTTTGTAGGTCTAGAATCTTATTTGGATTAGATTTTCACCTTTGTGACCTGTTAACCCAATGCCACTTCGCAAACACTCCTTCTTCAAGTACCGATATGTCCAGGGAGGGCAGCAGCATACTAACTTGCTCAAACAGTCCATATCTATACCTAGGTTGGACCATGTGTGGTGAGAGTTGGGGTGGAGTGGGGAGAGGAAGATGTAGGGCTGTGGTTAGCTACGTGGGAAGAATGAAGACTTCATTTTAGAAATATGGATTTCAAGAAACCAGAGAATGGAGCAACTGAAGAGTGTACAATGTCATTGAGAATAAAATCAAAGAGATGAGGAAAAAGTTGGACTGGGGGAAAATGACATTGCAATCATCAGAGGGATGATAATTGAAGATGAAATGAATTATCTTTATGAAAAAGCATGAAATATGAGATATATGGAAGACAAGAGCTAAGTAGCTCTCACAATCATGCTGAAAGACCTAGCAACACAGAGTAGTATAATAGACTGCTGAATATGTAACAATGGGCAGGATCCTGACTTTTTTCCATTTATGCGCGTACTAACACATACACACACACACACACACACACACACAGTACTAGTGCTCTCTAAAGTAAATCTCTGTTGTGGTCTACTTCACTATTGAAGGAATGAGTATGAGAAGTTTAAAGTGTGTATCGGGGGTGTTTTGAAGCGAAGCCAGCTTTTTCATTTAACTGACTTTTGTGAGCATTGTTAATTTCTCACACACTTGAAGAAATGGGGAGCTGGAGTGGTTCTTCCATCACTTGAAGGGGTTAATTAGCTTAGCTTTCAGAGGTGTCATCTGACTGTCAGGCTGTCCAGGTGTGTTCACTGAGGCATTCCCAGTGGGCAAGGAGCCCAGTGAGCACTCTGCTGTGACCTAGTTTTCTTCTTGGACTCAGTTCCTCTCTTGGGCTTACCTTAGCCTCTCCTCTCCTTGGCAGGCCAGATCTCACTGACCTTTCTCCTTCTGTACCAGCAGGCAGCTGCTGACACCAGCCAGCCTTTAATTTCTTCTGGAAAATTCAATGTTGAGTGGTCTGCCTTCAACTATCCTCTGCCCACTTGGGTCTTCCTTAGTTCATGGCCACTTACAATAGAACCTTCAGTCTCACATCCTCCAACTTCTTCTGTTCGCTCACTGTCAACATTTATCATTCTAGGGTCTTATTGTAGGGTGCTTGATAGAGCCTCATGAATTTTATGCTAATGAGGATTTCTGAATTCATAGCCCTAGGTCAGATTAAAAAGTCAAATAAATAAAAAGTCAGGCATCGGTGTTTCACACCTGTAATCCTAGCTATTCAGAAGGCTGAGATCTGAGGATCAAAGTTTAAAGCCAGCCTGGGGGAAAAAATCAGTAAGACCCTTATCTCCAATTAACTACCAAAAAGTCAGAAGTGGAGCAGTGGCTCCAGTGATAGAGAGCTAGCCTGAGATTTAAAAAAAAAAAAAAGCTCAGGGACAGTGTCCAGGCCTTACACACACACCAAAAAAGTTATAAGTTTGAGGGAAGGGATGACATTGTCCAAAAATAAATGTAGTCTTTTTTTTCTTAATAGTAATTCCCTGAAGAAATGTTTTGAACAGTGATGGAATTTGAAGCAAATTTTATAATCTAGTGTGTAGATAGCTCATACCGAAGAGATCTGGGGCTTCTAAATCCATGATCTTGAAATAAGTTGCCAGTATAGTGGGCTTTTCTTCTTACATAACTTATGTAACTGTACCCCTTTGTTCATCTCCTTTATGATTACAACAAAAAATACCAATTAATATATACACTGTTATGGTAAAAAAAAAACCAACAAGAACTTCAGATTCAGACAATTATGAATGAGAGTAACTTTTAATTTGATGAGTATGTGCTTTGAGAAAGTTTCTCAACCTTTCTTTTTTGTGCTGTTACTGGGGCTTGAACTCAGGACCTTGCATTCTTGCTTAGTGTTTTTGCTCAGGGTTGGTGTTTTACCACTTGAGCTATTCCTCCATTGCTTGATACTGATAGATCAAAGACTCTCAGACTTGTCTGTCTTATTTGGCTTTGAACCTTTATCCTCACACCTCAGCCTCCTCAGAAGCTAGAATTACATGCATGTGTCACCAGCACACACACAGCTCAACCTTTCTTGAACATGGTTTTCCCATCAAAAATGGAACAGATGCCAATCTTTGATAGTTGTTGTAAGGATTCAAAAGGTAAAGTACATGAAGAGACTACATACTGTAGGAGCTTGACAGAATATTTAAATGGCAGGTCAAAGAAAAAATGTGTACCAAATCTCTCTATTTTACAAATCATTCTACATGGGTTTAGAAATAAGACAATCAAGGAAGAGATACATACAACCTTTTCCCCAATCTAGCAATATGTACTACACCCACCCCCTGATCAGAGCCTTTGATTTCTATGTTGCTATTTTGTAATCCAGTGCTTCAGTGTGCTAAAGAATAGTACCTTGGAGAACTAAATGAGTTAATAGATTTTCCTTAAATTGGAGCAATTTTCTTCTCCTTTATTGAATCAAGAAAGCTAACTGTCAAAGAGGAATGGAATGGTGCAGATAATACCCTAAGGTAACAAAACTCTATTATGCTATATTCCATTAGAACTGAGCCAGGGGTATTTTGGAAGGAATTCTCACCATGAAATAAAGGCAGATTTGTAGCAGAGACTTTATGCTGTGTTTCCTCTCCATGTTTTCCTACCTTGTGGTCAAGTAGCATTATCCCAAATGGAACTATATCAGACTATTTCATTTGAAAGAACCTAATGTTTATACTAACAATACTGTAAGGTATATTAAATAGGTAGGTTTCATTAGGTAGCCGATGAAGAGAACACCACGTGCAGAAGTTTATTTACTGAACTGCCCCCCCTCCCCCGCCATGCATGACAGAGAGGCTTGGCTGAAAAGGAAGGGGCGACCCACCCCTGGGCCAGCGCTTATCTAGGCCAGGGACAGGAAGAGGTGTGTCCACACGGGATCCCAACATGACCTCAGGGTCTGGGACCCGCCAATGGTAAGATGGGAGGCATGTGACCAGAGGCATCCCAGGATGTGACCAGCAGGAGGGGAAGGTGACTGCTTCCTGGTCTGCCAGTTACCTAGGTAACAGATACTGGGCGGAAACTTAGCCAAGAGGGAGGGAGGTGTCCCTGTGCAGACCTTACATATACTAAGGTGAACAGATAAATATTCAGTCTTTTTTCAAAGTAACTTTCCAACTATCCATGTATTGGACTTAAGAATACCTGTTAATGCTGGTGCTTGTGGTCACACTTATAATCCTAACTACTCAGGAGACAGATCTGAGGGATAAAGGTTTGAAATCAGCTCAGGAAGAAAAGTCTGCAAGATTCTATTTCCAGTTAATCAGTCAAAAAAGCATGCCAGAGGTGTGGCTCATGTGGTAGGTGAGCAAGAAAGCTAAATCAGATGGGTGAAGCCTTGAATTTAGGTCCTGCTATTGGCACACTCACATTAAAAGAACATATATGACATTCTAGTTGTCTTCAATAAAGGAATTGTGCTTAAATAAGCAAACAAATTCCAAACTACATGGTTCATGACATTCTAAAAGAAGGTTCTTTCCAGATTCCCATCCCTATTGAAAGAGAGAAGGACATTAGGCTAGTAGGAATGTCAGAAGTCATGGAAAAGTTTCATGTTTCACATTTGTTAATAAGAATAAAGATAGGGATGTCAGCATGCTTACTGATGTGCACACTCTGGCTGGACAGAAGAAGGTCTAGATATCCCAGATAATGTCCTTCCCCAAACTGCTTCCCAGAGAATACTGTGTGACTAGCTTTAAAACAACATGGTGGGCTGGGAATGTGGATTAGTGGTAGAGTGCTTGTCTAGCATGCATGAAGCCCTGGGTTTGATTCCTCAGTGCAATATAAACAGAAAAAGTCCGAAGTGGTGCTATGGCTCAAGTGCTAGCCTTGAACAAAAGAAGCTCAGAGACAGTGCCCAAGAACTGGCAAAAATAAAAGAATAAAAACAAATTATAACAACATGGTGAGCTAAGCACCAGTGGCTCCTGCCTGTCAAGTTAGCCACTTAGGAGGCTGAGATCTGAGGATCATATTTCAAAGGAAGCCCAACAAGGAAAGTATCAGAGACTAATTAACCACACCCACAAACAAAAAGCCAGAAATGAAGGTGTGGTTCAGGTCATAGAGTGCTAGCCTTGAGCTAAGAAACTAAGGAATGGTGCTCAGGCCCTGAGTTCAGGCCCTAAAGCCCATCACACAACAACAACAATAAAAATCCATAGTGAGTGCTACTGTTTTGAACAAGGAGGTTTGGCTCCTATAGTTATACAATTTCCAAGAGTAAAATTAAATTGCATAAATATTGTGGGGAGATGGTCTTGGGGCTTGAACTCAGGACCTGGGCACTGTTACTAAATTTTTTACTCAAGGCTAGTGTACTACTACTTTAACCACAGCTCAATCTTCCTTCCTTCCTTCTTTCCTTCCTTCCTTCCTGCTCTACTGCATTCATCCTGCTCTACTGCAGGAATACTGGAGTGGATTTCCTCTTAAAGGTTTTCTAGACTTGGCTCTCCCAGTGAGAAGAAGATTAGCAAACCAGAGGGAACCTTTTCTCCTCTGTCCTTGTACATTTCAAATTAACAAATGAGAGAAAAAAGCTCTTGTGCCTTTATTCTCTTTCATTCCATATATGTTTTAATTAATTGTTTTCTTGTGGCTCTAGAGATGGAACCCATGGCCTCTTGCATGCTAGGTAAGTGCTCTACCAATGAGCTTCAAGCCCAGCTCCAGACATGCTTCCATTGGCTGCCACAACACTGATAGCTTGCAATGTGCACTGTTTATCTTAGCTTCCTTTAGGTGCCTGTTAACCCAACTTTCTTTTACTTCTTTTTGGTCTGAAACAAGGATTTGAACCTGGTACTTGATACTTTTGTTCATGGGCTAGTGCTCTATCAATTGAACCATGCCTCCAACTCCTAAACCTACTTGATTATTATTGGGATTTTGAGTTGTAAAGCTATCTAAAATATAAATATGTGCCTTATTATAGAAGATAAAAAAAGAGGTTTTCCTTAAGAAATATTCAAAAAGGAAAAAAACCTAGAAATTGGTTTCTTAGTCTAACAATTTATATATCTATTATTTAAGCTAATTCATTTGACAAAGATTACATAGTAAATATAGAAAGAATACATATCCCACATTCAATAAGAATTAAGTCCAAATGGATCAAAGACCTTGAGGTAAGAGCAGACACCCTGAAAATATTGCAAGAAAGAATAAGGGAAATTCTAGGGCTCCTTGGCACAAGCTGAAATTTTCTTACTGAAGATCCAAAAAACACAACAAATCAAAGAAAGTTTGGAAATAGGATTGCATGAAACTGCAGAGATTTTGCATGGCAAAGGACATAACTAACAAGGTAAATAGTCCACAGATCTTCACTAGCCATACAACATATAAGGTGTCCCGACCCGCAGGACTTCAACGAGGGCAATGAACCTAAGCGAGAAGGAATGAAGGGACAAGAGACACGAAAAATGACAGCAAGACAGGGATTCTGATCAAGCTGCTAAATTTTATTTTTCACACAGCTGTATTTATATGCTTGGAATAAGGAAGCTTTTTCATTGGCCGTTAAGGAAGCTTTTCATTGGCCGAAGCAGCTATAGGATGTTTGCTTAGGGTAAGGTGAAAAGGTGGGATTCTGTAAACTCAGCCTTAAGATGTTCCAGTGAGATAGTTAAGCCTATTATGTTGAGAGACTCAACTTTTGGCTCCCAACAATAAGGGCCTCATTAATTGAAAAAAAAAAAACAAAAAACGGGCGCCGGTGGCTCACGCCTGTAATCTTAGCTACTCAGGAGGCTGAGATCTGAGGATCGTGGTTCAAAGCCAGCCTGGGCAGGAAAGTCGGTGAAACTCTTATCTCCAATTTATAAAACCACCAGCAAGCCGGAAGTGGCGTTGTAGCTCAAGTGGCAGAACGCTAGCCTTGAGCTGAAGAGCTGAGGGACAGCGACCAGGCGCAGAGTTCAAGCTCCACGACCAAAAGAAAAAAAACAAGTCCCCAGAAACAAATCCTCAGAGAAACAATTGCCCCATTAATAAGTGGACTAGATTCTGGGAAGGTGGCTTAGTGGTAGAGTGTTTGTCTTGCATGCATGAGATCCTGGGTTTGATTTCTCAGCACCACAGAAGCAGAAAAAGCCAGAAGTGGACTTTGGCTCAAGTGATAGAGCTCTCTCCTTGAGCTGAAGAGCTGAGAGACAGGGCTCAGGGTTCAGGCCCCACAACCTATAGAAATAAAAACAAAAGGGGGAGGGAGATGGCTCAAGACTTAAAGAGAGACTTCTCTGAAGAGGAAATAAGAATGGTCAATAGACAAATGAAGAAACGTTCAACTTCTCTAGCCATAAAAGAAATGCGAATCAAAACAACAACATTGAGATTCCACCTCACCCCAGTTAGAATGACTAAAATCAAGAAATATAATAACAACAGATGCTGGAGGGCATGTGGCCAAAAGGGAATGCTATTGCACACTGTTGGTAGGAGCGTAAACTTGTTCAGCCACTCTGGAAAGAAGTATGGAGGTTCCTCAAAAGACTACACATAGAGCTCCCCTATAACCCAACAATCCTATTTACCCAAATGACTGCAAACAAAACTAAAGCTACCAGTCAACTATGTTTATCACAGCATTGTTTACCATAGCTAAGATATGGAACCAACCCAGATGCCCCTCAATAGATGAATGGATCAAGAAAATACGAAAATGTGAGATATATGTATATATATATGAATTCTATGCTTCCATCAGAATGACACTGCCACACGGCCCCATTTGTAAGGAAATGGAAGGACCTGGAAAAAAAATTACACTAAGTGAAGTAAGCCAGGCCTAAGGAAACATAGGTCCCATGGTCTCCCTTATTTGTAATAATTAGTATATATCTAGGATAATCTTAGCAGATGAACAGAATAGCTTAATAGCTATGTACATATGACCATATAAGATGATGCTAAGCATAATAACCTCTAAGACGTGAACATAAAAGGTTTTTCTTTGTGGTTGTTTTTAATGTAATATGTGATTTCTTATTTCTTTTGTATGCTTTTCTCCCTATGGTATATCCCCTGCTGTCACTGTATTTGCTTTTGTTACCCTGGTATTGGCTATACATTATTGGAATTAGGGAGGGGAAGGGGAACAACAGAATGGTGAGACAAAGGACAAGGGGGACAATGCAACAATGATATACAAAAGACAATATGTTGGAAATGATCTCTACAACTCACGGGGGAGGGAGGAAAAGAGGGAGAAAAATGAGGGCTAACAAGTTCGACAATTAATGTACTCACTACCTTATGCATATAACTGTAACCCCTCTACATCACCTTGACAATAAAAGAAAAGAATGATTGATTGCAATGTAAATTTAAAAAAAAAGAATCAAGGACAATTTACCCATTTGGCAAAAATTCCTATCATTTAAAATAATCACAGGATAAAAATTTGACTCATTAATTGGGCATCATTGTTATATTTGTGAGATCAGCACCATTTCATTTTGTTTTTCTGTCATAGTGGAGATTGAACCTAGGGCTTTGCAAAATTCAGCAAGGTAGCCCATAGACATAAGCAGTAGTTGGGTACAACTGTATATGGCTGAAATTACAGCACTTGCTAGACTAAGGCAGAAAAATCACAAGTGTCTCCTCGTCACCTCGCCTAAAGTTTCTGAACCTCCCAAAATATCACTGCCTGCTGGAAATCAAACCCTGGACCCATATGCCTTTGTGTGGGGGCACTCCTAATCCAAACCGTAACAGTTTGAAAGTGACTTTATTGCTTTTTGCTCTGCATACAGTCTTGATCTCATTTAAGTTGGTGTCTGTGAAGCTGGTCTCAATTTTTTTATTTTTAATGTTTAACTTCATGCTGAGCCTCAGCTAAAGCCTGATACTGGGCCCATTCCCAGGCATGAATCAAATCATGAGTTGTCTTGGATTTGAAATTACCCCTCCATGTTAGTCAGCATTCTGTTTCTATGACACAATCCTTGAGAAACACAACATATAAGAGGAATGATTTATTTTGGTTTGTGGTTCCAGTCCATGGTTGTACCAATTCACTGCAGCCAGGAAGATGGCAGGGAGGGTAGGGTGAGAGAGAGAAACAGAGAGGGAGAGAGAGGGGGGTGGGGTGGGAGAAAGAGAAAGATACTTTTGCAGTTCTGGGACAACTCTGGGGAAAATGGCCCTGAATTCAGGCTCTTGCACTTGCTGGCTGGCACATACCACTTCAGACACCCCCTAGCCCCATATACTCCTTTTCAGATGAATTCAAAGGGTTGCTGCTGTTGCTGATTTCAATATTTTGAAATAGCAACAGTATATTGATCTCTTTTTGTACAGAGTCTTTTGTTGTCTAGTCTGTTCTATGTTGTGTGAAACATGACTTAGGTAGCAGCTATTTAGTATCTCTCATAAACTGGGTATGGTGGCACACACTTGCAATCCCTGCACTTGGGAAACTGAAATGACACTTGGGAGACTGAGGGAGGATTCTGCATTCAAGGCCATACTGGGCTACATAGTGAAACTCTGTGTGTGTGTGTGTGTGTGTGTGTGTGTGTGTGTGTGTGTGTTATCCTATAAAAGCTGTTTATTTTCCTAGTCCTTCTACAGGAAAACATAAAAGTCGATGTTTGATTACAAGGTCTATATAAAGAAGATAATTTCAAAAAAATGAAAGACAAGAGTGTATCTTTAGGGCATTATTTGGATTCCTAGATTCAGATGTTTTCAATATACCCCTGGAATCACTAATATATAACATTTTTTGAAGCTAATCTGCTAAGATTAGTAGTTTGGCAAGTATAGTTGAAACAAAATAATAGCAAGATAACCCACTGCAATTGTTTGTCTAGGAGACATGTATAGAAAGGCTGAAAGTTTGCTGGGCGCAGGTGGCTCATGCCTGTAATCCTAGCTACTCAGGAGGCTGAGATCTGAGGATTGTGGCTCAAAGCCAGCTGGGCAGGAAAGTCTGTGAGACTCTTATCTCCAATAAACCACTCGAAAACTAGAAGTGGCACTGTGGCTCGAGTGGTAGAGAGCTCACCTTGAGTTGAAGAGCGCCGGACAGTGCTCAAGCCCAGAGTACAAGCCGCATGACCTCCCCCCCCCCCCCCCCAGCCAAAAAAAAAGGCTGAAAGTATTCTAAACTGGGTGCTGATGGCTCATGTCTATAATCCTATTCAGTGTGCTGAGATCTGAGGATGAACATTTGAAGTCAGTCCGGACTCACAGAAAAGTCTGTGAGATACATAGAATTAACCACCAAAAAGCTAGAAATGGAGCTGTGGTTCAAGGGGTAGAGGGCTAGCCTTGAGCAAAAAATGTTCAGGGACAGTGGTCAGATCCTAGTTCAAGCCCCAGAACCAGCACACAAGGAAACATATAAAGAAAAACTGTAAAACCATGAGTGGCAACAAACCCTTGGAATCTCAGCACTGGAGAGGCTGATGCAGCATTGTCAGTGTGAGGTAAACCTAGTTTACACAGTGTGATCTTGTGTCAGAAATAAATAACCATTTAGTTAGGTCAATGAGAGTGCTTGCTCAGCATGTTTGATCCACAGCCAACCCAACAGTATTCTGAATTTCCATTGTTGGTGATAGTGAACATTCAATCCTTAAATGGTGTACACACGTGCACATAATCAGTGAAACAGATCTTGGATAGTTTCTTTTCATTTTTTTCCCATGAGGATTATCATCTTGCATAGCTTATTCAGTGCCCCATCTAGTTAATCCAATGAGGAAGCTGTGTTCCCTTCTCATCCAGTAATTCCTTTTTCCACTGTCACCACTATTCCTTGATTTAGCCCTGTGTGTATCACTTAGTGAATAAGGTTGACAACACTTCCCTAAAGCTAACTAGATGTATACAAAATGTCGTATGTCAACATACATTTCAGAAGGTTATTAGAGAATCCTGGAAAGGCCCATAAAGTACTGGACAACCACATCTGCATGTATGAACACTCAAAAGATTTTCTAAAGATGACTACAAGAATTTTAGATGACTAAGCACTGTATAACTCAGATAATCTTTGATAAGTATTTACTGCTACTTTTAAAACTCAGAAAAACTGTTTTTCAGTGTAACAATGTATGTTTTCTTGGAACTAGAGGTTTGTTCAACTGTGGAACTGCAGTCTTGAGAAGCAAAAAAAAAAAAGAAAAAAGTATGCCTTCTTGACATTTTGCAACTTACACTTATGATAGTGCTAAGAAATTGGTATGTCTAATTATCCGTTTAAGTCTGGCTTGTGTTGAAGTCTTAGATTTATACACATCTAACTTACAGGTCTTATAAAAACATTGCCTATAACTTCAGGAATTACTAAGTAAAACAATAACTACAACTGAAAATTCCTTCAAGACCTCAATAACTTTCCTTAGTAATAAATTAAAAAACCATTACTAGTCAGAATGACGTGGATTTACTTGTATTGTTGTGCATTATTAATATTGGGATTCAAATAATTCCTCCAACAATTATACAAAAAAGAAAAAAAAAACTTTATTTTCCACAAGGAAGAGCAATAGGAAAAATTAAATCGTTTCCCACATAAGTTTTCTTAAAACAGAGCCTACAAGGACATATTCAGCACCAAATAAAAAAAAAGAGAGAGAAATTACAAACAGCCATAGAATATAATCTATAAAGCAAACACTTAATATTGCACTTTGTTTTGCTAACATTTTGGATTTTACTTTTCCTAATTGAAAAATCAGGAATCTATCTTGAATACTGGAATACAACTGTGAACCTCACATCTTACTTCAGGAATTGACCAATATTTAGAAAAAAAGTAATGCTTCTAAATAAGAGTAAAGAAATACTTGAATGGAAAACAAAACTTTATTTAATAAAGTTTTACAAATTAATTTTTTATCACTTTTGTGACCCAGTGCCAATTAGTAGAATATTGGTCATTCTTGCTTTATGTGTTATTTTTAAGAGAATATGGTAATATGTATTCCAATGCTATGCATATCAACAATTGTTCCCTAGTCAGACATAAGAGTAAAGAAAAGGTATTTTTCTGACAATCTCCCCTCCCCAACAAAAATAAAACCACCAAATGCCCTTTATGCCAAGTATTCCATCAGCTTCTTTTGAGGGGGACATTCACAAAATGATTTAACAACAGTAAAAAAATACTTCACCCCCATTTTCTTGTTATCTAGTATTAGTTTGCTACGGGAGCCTAAACCCTTTAACTGAATCACTTAAAACGCGATTCATTTTTACACTGGGCTTTCTTCACCCTGTCAGCATTATTTCAAACATGAATTGTCTTCCATGTTTTCTTAAAGGCCACTTATGGAAAAGCCTATTTTGTGTGAAGCTTTAAGACAGTATTAACCAGGTCAAGCACCAAGCCAGAGTTATTATTTTCAGCCACCTTATTAACTATGGGGTTAAAGGGCAAGATAGATGTGACATCCATTTCACACATATGTTGCATCATCAGAAATGCCGATTGTCATGAAGAGCCTGACAATCTGAAGCTGAGCTCCTTCTAAAAATACATCAGTATACTCAGTACTTTGGAAGATGCAGTTTTAATGTTATCATAAATGCTGGTATAGTTATGATTCAACTATAAATTATCTTAAAAATAATTTACCTATTGATACTCGAGTGACTGCTCATGTTTAGCAAATAGTTTAATGGAAAAAATTCAGTAAGAAAAGCCCTCTCCCTTTCTCTCTTACACATACACACACACACACACACACACGCATGCACGCACACACACACACATGTACAAGCTATTATTCTAGCAACCATTCTATTATTTGGAATAGTCAAGTTAGTGCTTTTGTAATAAACTTGGGTTTTCATACTCTGTCAAGCATTAACAGGATGACAGATGTATGAAAGATTCTCTAATCACAATCATAATTATATTCCTCTCATTAAAATACTCAGCATCAGCAAAAATGATTTTCAACATGTGTGTTTTGGAGGTAATTAAGTAACTCTGTATAAAAATAAATGAACTTTTCCCTCCTTTCCCCAGTGACTGGAAAGCTTCCATTATTTTAAAATAATAAAAATAATTCCTAAGAGCAAAAGCCCTGAACTCTGCTGGTGCCTGCCCTACTGTCTTTCTCTACTTCACTCTTAATTCTGCTAGTTTCATCTTGTATGCAATGATAAAAAGGGGATGTGGGTGTATTATCACTTTTGTGTATGTCCCGTTTCCAAATTTCCCTCTCTGAAAAAGCCAACCAAATAAACAACAACAACAATAACAACAACAGAAAAATAACAGTGCAACAAAACACAAATAGCATTCCAACAGTTTGGCAAGTGATGCGTTCACCTGAGATTAAGTGATTTTAGGCAGTCAGTAACAAATGCTGCTTTGCTGTAATAGTAGAAAGGCAACAAATTCTCAAAAGAAACCAAGAAGGTATACAATCTTGACAGTCTTGTATTAGCTTCCTCCTCTTTATCTTTTTCCTCCCCCCCGCCCCACCACATATCTGTTGCGAATCTACTACAGTAGGCTGCAAAACATACAGCAAAAAAGATTGGCTTGAAGGCATTTGATGTTTGTAAATAAATCCACAATAGGATCCAAGCTGAAGAGGTGATATATGGTCAGCCTAGTAGGACAATTCTGAGCATGTGCATACGCAGGTAAAGTCCAGGCTATATTAAATTAAAAAAAAATGTCAGTGCGTCTTTTTCATGTAAGAGTTTTTCAAAGCTTTCTTTTGTTCCTTGTTGTGCTGAACACAAACAAGTGTTAAAAGAGTATCAAGAGTCTGGCATAAATGGAAAAAAAAAGCTGTAGTGACATGGAACTGCACAATGTAAGCATTGAGCATGTGCAAATTTTCAAATCAAAAGAAGGAACTCATCCTTCTTTATAACGTGGTGTCTTGACACGTGACACGAATGACCATAGGCTAAGACTGCTCTTGGTATGTGCCAGTTTTAAAGGAAAAAAGCTTAGATCTTCAAGCATGTTGGAGCAGTCCCAGAAGGTTGCTGGAGGCTTCTAAAGCATGACCACTGGCTGTTTCATGTATTTGCCATTTCTCTGGGCAAAAGCAATTCCACTTCCTCTGAAAACGTGTCTCCAAGATACTCCTCTGTCCTCAGCCGGAAGAGATACAGTTCGGAACCCACATCAACTTGATTCAACCAAGTATTCCTTCAACGAGAGGGGCAGGATGGTCTGTCCTCAGAAGACTGATCAGGATTTGGATCAATCTAGAACAAAAGAGAGAAAATTGACAAGATTATCTGATGAGATCAAGGGACAACACAGCAAACCATCAATGGTAAGCACTGGTCAAGAAAAGTAACAAAATATGTAATCAGAAAGCACACACTGACACACCAACTGTTAGCAAATTATACTACATTATTCCTTTTCATGTTTGAAATGCGACGTGTAGATGTCATTACTCATAAAGTCCTTGGTATTCAACAACTAGGTTAAGAACTGGATAAATTACTGATTAAGTCTTCATTGGAAAGGTATTTTCTTTCGCTTTTAGTAACTCTTAAAACTCAAACACCAAATACGGGTATCTTCAAAGCAACAATATCCCTTTGTAAAATCCTTTTATTGTCTTGTATATAAAAAGCCAATTCATCTCTTCAAGGCTTTAGGAATAATAAAATTGTGAAAAAAAATGCTCTCAGAGTGAAGGATGGGGTGATTATTGCCCAAAAAGAAATGTACTTCATTACCTGACTTATGTGACTGTAATCCCTCTGTATATCACCTTTATAATAACAAGTGAACAAGAAAAAAGGGATAATGGAAGAAAGTGCCCTGTAAGATACAGTCTGTATGGGAGGGCAACCATAATGCTTAAGAGCCCTGAGATTCCATTAGGCCATAGTGACTTTCATATGCTTTCTTAATATTTCAGTTAATTCTCAAGGAGGAGGAGAAAGGGCACAGAAGAGCAGATGGGTGGGTTTAATGTATTTTACTATAACAGTTTTTGGATTAGACCCATTCACTTGCATTAAAATGTAGGAAAGTGCCTCAGAAATTTTAGGTAAAAAAGATTTCTGAAGGAAAAAGGGCCCAAAACAGAACAAAACAAAAACCCCTATATTTAAATCACACCTTGAACCTATTTGAGGGATAAGTTCATTTTGAAAGAAGGCAGAATTTCATGACAAAGATGTTAAAAAGTGGGTTATGTAGGTCGAGATTGTCATTGTTTTTTTTTTTTTAACTGACCCCTGGTTAGCCAGGAATCCTCAAATCAGAAATGAGGGACTTAATAAGTAGCAGACATATTTAGCACATAATAGCTTTTTTATGAACTGGATAGAGAAAATATCTATTCAAAAAATTTCAAGAACAGTTTCTGAAATGAAGAGCAATGAAGAGGATTTTCATATTATAATACCCAAAGGATAACTGACTGTTCCAATTATATATTAAAAAAAAAAGACTGAATCCAGGTGTGTTGGTGAATGCCTGTAAATCTCAGTTATTTGGGAGGTGGAAGTGAAGGTGAAGGAATGCTCTACCAAAAATGTTATCAAGATGTGTACTCAAAGAACAAGACTTTGTGAGGCACATCTGTAATCCTAGCTCCTTAGGAGGTAAAGGTTGGAAGATCACTTGTGAAGCCAACCTTGGGCCCCAAAACGTAAGTTAAGATTCTGTCTGAAAAATAATCAAAGCAAAAAGGGCTAAGGAAGTGGGTCAAGCCCTATTTTTCAACCCTAGAACCATTCCCTGAACTACAAAAGAGCAGTTTGTTGAAGAGAAATAACAATCGTCTTTTCTTTTTGCTTAACTAGAGAGCATGAAATGAAATACTGTAAAAAAAAAAAAAAGTGATAGAAATTACAGTAACCTTTTGGTTACTTGTTCTTTTGAACAAGCTAATTCTGATTGCTCTAAAGTTAACTTCCATGCCCTACTATATGTTCTAGTCATTGTGAAAAATCCTGAAATTGTTGATCAGTTCTATTCCCTCCTTGCTTTTACCTATGCTGTTCTACCTGTCTGGATGATTCCACCTTTGGAGGACCAATCTTCAAGATTCAGTGTTAATAGTGAGCTTCTCAGAGAAGCCTCACTCATTCCCAGGTACAATAAGCAAGCTGCTTCTCAAGTGAGGTATGTGCTGACATCATGTAGTGTGTTGCTTCTAGGTTCATTGTTCTACGGTCCTGTGAGCTTCTTTTCCCAAGTATATACCAAGGTTATTCACCTTATGTGCTTAGCTGAGATGAATAAGAATGAGATGAAAAAGAATAGTCTCAGCAGTTGTTCCTGTTGTTTATGAAGTTATGTGGAAATACTCTATTTTTCCCTATGACTAAGAATGTTAAAATATGCAAGAATTGGAAAAGGATCATGAGTAAGATAATTCTAGCTATTTAACCAATGCTTGCAACAGCCAGCCTTTTCCATAGCCAGTTGAAAATAATTGTTCTTTCAAAGATGCAAAATGATTTAGCCTGCGGTTAGAACATTATCTTACATCCCCAATAAATAAATCAGTGCTTTTACTTCTATCTCAAACTTAGTAAGTTTGACAACCCTAACTTTTAATCTGATGTTCTAAATTATTTTATTAGTATGAAAGTCCAGTTGTGACTATTTTTTCTTTTGGATTTGGCCATAAAAGTCTTGCTACATAGCTCAGGCTGTCCTCAAACTCAGTCCTCTTCGGCTTCCTAAGTGCTGGGATTACATGTATATACCAATTCTCCTGGCTTAATAGGTAA
This sequence comes from Dipodomys ordii, assembly GCF_000151885.1. NCBI lineage: Eukaryota > Metazoa > Chordata > Mammalia > Rodentia > Heteromyidae > Dipodomys > Dipodomys ordii. The sequence continues at coordinate 677,668 of NW_012267244.1, read as the reverse complement.
CTGTGTGTTTAAGAAGTCTGAAATGCGGTTTCCTAAAAGATCCAGTATATTTCACACTTGAGTTGGTGCTTACCTCTGAATAAAGAGGAGGTGGCAGGAACCGGAACTCCTGGATATATGCAAACAGTGGTCCTTGAAGTGCTCTTTCAAAGTCATCACAAGCACTCACTGGTGCCAAATTATTTCGTCTTTGTTCCTCTGTCACCACTTCTGCGTAGCTTGGTGGTGCTGAAGGAAAAAGATACACGCAATTCGAACAGCACGTTCTTATGCATGTCAAAATACACAGAATAATAGGTATTAAAAAGGAATGTCAACATAAAATAGTAATTGGTGATCAAAACAAAGGAGACATGATCTTAATTTAACATTGGGACATAGCTATTCTCTTTAGGGACAAAACTATCTAGGGCCATAAAACATCAAAAGCAAGCAAAGTTCTTAATATAAATATAATGTTATATATTATCAACTTACCTTCAGGTCTTTCAGGTAAGGATAACCCAAGCCAGTTCATGTTCATGCTACACTGACTGCTTACACTGGAGGTTCTGCTACCGAATGGATGGAGAGGAATGGTACCAATGACAAGAGGCAAATTAAGAAATAAATCCATAGCTCCAGGAATATCCACATATACCTGAAATTTTGAAGAGAGACACTGGGTTAGAAATTCAAGTACAATTTTATTTTTAAAACCAAATGACCCAATGTTCAGGTGATCTGAGGTCACCACTCAAATTTTTATACACATGAAAACTTTCATGTGCAATCCTGTACATGAAATTATTGACTCCTACATATTTGTATCTACCACTACATGTGGAATACAAAAATCAACCTCTAGATGTAAGACTAAATCACACCCTCATGACTTTAGGACAAGAATGAAAAACTTAAAATCTATACATACCATTAGTGAATATTCCACACGGATTATACTACAATCCAGAATAGAGGGTGAAACTGGTGGAATTTTCAGCAACTTGCCATTCCATGTTTCTGTCTTTCCAGATGATAAAGATTCCCCACGCAAGTTAGCCACAAGCTGTTTGACTTCCTTCATTTTCCCTTTGGCATAGAAGGCCTGTGTTTGGTAAATGGCTGCCTTTGGCACCACCATTCGGGAAGAGCAATTCTCAATCTCAGCAAATATCTGAATTGATTCACCTAGGGAGGGAAAGAAAAGCTGTGCTTAGTATTTAAAATAAAAAACTGAAACAAAACAACAATAACAAAAACCCCCCTACCCACCCTCCCAATCCCACCAAATTATATGGTAGATTCTTAACATTACAAAGTTCAATTAGTTACATGGATCCTAGGAGAAAACAAGTCACTAAGAGTCATAAAAATGACTCACTAATTTATAATAGCTATACAAAAATGGAGACCACACTCCAATTTAGGAAGAGAAAATAGATTAGCATAATTCATGTTATTTTACCAAAGAATACTGAATCATGTTTATACGTTTACATGTGGTACTAATATTGTAAATATACATCCAAAAGCTTAGTGAAGCTAGATTCTTTTCTGTGGGGATTGATTTCAAACATACCTGGGGTATAGCCCTTCCTTTCAATTTTGGCACTTAAGGATATTGGGCCTGAGGTACAGAACCAGCAACAGAGAGTCTTTTCTTTTGTGCCTGCTTGGGGTGACTGCAAGAAATAAAATTTGAGAAAAAGATCAATGCGTGAACTGGTAAAATACACAATATTGTAAAATACAATTTTAAGTTATTAAGAGAATTTATGATTAAGAGAATTGTTTTTCCCCCTTGTACCTAAACTTTTTCTTAACCAATGACTTCTGAATTTTACCACTTTTACCTTCATATACATTTCCATTCACTAAAGAAAAAAAAACAGAAAAACAAAGGCTTGACACCCTAACCTACAGATATAGTTTGAACACACTATTTACATATACAATAATTAAAATAGAAACAATCAAATTTAAAAAAAAAACCCTTTCCAAGTTCCATTTAAACTGCATTAAGGAAAGGCAGTACAGAAAATAACTTGGTCAGAATCCCAAATGTTAACATCTTTGAGAATGAAAAAAACCATAAATAGATACAGATATTCATATCTTTATATATGAAACTCTCCATTATAGTTATAATTCTCATTCGCTTTAAAGATGTTACCATTTGTTTAAATCATATAAAGCAAAATATCAATCTCACAGAAAACAATTTACAAAGATTGATTTTACAAAGGGATTAAGACTTTTCAGGAAAGTGATGATTCCCCATCATTTGACAACTATCCCTAGTTGGAATAATGCAATGTAGTACAAATTTTAGGCTGGCATTTTCAATTAAATGAAAATGTCTTATAATCAGTGATACTACTGTTCCTTTTCCACAAAAAAAAAAAAATCTAAGGAACAGAAATTTTTTGTTGTTGTTGCTGTTATTGATATCATTTTCTGAAGAAGTGCTATTGCATACCACATACTGGTTTTACTTTTAAATTTAAAATTAGTTTTATATAAAAAATATGAGCATATTCTTCATTAACTTGTGTGCTCTTTACTGTATTATTTTTATGGAATTAAAAAAAGTATTTTAAAGGTACGAAGATTTCATAGTTTATTCTTTATATTCCAAAACCAAAGAATGAAGAATTCAGTCAATTCTTACCAGTAATGAAGGAGTGTTGATATCTATATGCTCAAAGACTGTAAATTCCTTCTTTAATTTTACTGGTAGAAGCCAAGGCCTGTGCAATTCGGCTTTCACCCAATAGCGCACACTGCCATGTCGGCCTTCGAATGAGGTAGCAAGTGGTCTGTGTAGAATATAAAGATGAATTTATTAATCTTATACCTCTTTCAAAAATCATACAGTAGTTCAGAATATATAAAAGTATTAATATATTGTACTGTATATGTACCAATCAGGTATCAAAACGTAAGACTTTAAAATTTTTCCAAAGGGATAAGTCAGTGGGGAAAAAAAGCTTTTATTTCCAAATAATAGTTGGTAAGAGGTAACAGTTAAATGTTATAGAAAATTTTGCTTTAAAAAGCTAGAAGAATACAATTCCTTTAAACTAAAAAGAGGCTACTTTTAATGATAGTGGCAAAATTATGGAAGTGTATGTAATTAACAATTCTTGGTAAGATCAAGTATAAAGCTCTGGGTTCAATTCCCAGCTCTGGAAAAAGAAAATAGAATGGCTTTAATACTTCGATTTGGGAAAAATATACAGTGGTCAAATATTCAGACTAAATTCCCTATTGCAGTTCACTTCTTAGCTACTAATCATTACTTCTTTTCATAGCAACTAATTCAAGGTCAGAAAAATTTAGAACAGTCAATATTAGTTGCAAAACTTCCATAAATCCACTGAAATTGATTTTATATTTTCCAGTTTACTCATATTTGAATTCTCTTTTGGCTGTGTTTTCAAAGTTTACTTTCTAAGGGCGAAAAGAAAAAAAATGTTCTCATTGACCTATCTTAAAAGAAATTAGGATTGTTTTTGAAGTTGGTCAGATTTTCGGATTACTCACAGAAACTTTTATTTTAGTAAGTAGTCTGTTTTCTATAATTTCATTACAGTTATTTCCAAGATTCGGTTATTTACAAAATGGAGTAATAGATTGGTAGAAGCATTAGCATTTCACAAATGATTTCATCCGTTTTAGTTTTCAGTATTAATTTATATAGTACAAGGAAATAAAATGGAGTACTTCTACATTGTCACTACATACTAGTTTTTTTTTGGTTTATATTAAATGACTTTGCCTTACAGATAAATTAATAATATATGATATGCCAATAAAATGACTTATGAACCCAGTGTACAATACCAACTCAAGTCTAGAACAAACATATTATATGGCACATTAAAAATTATTCTGTAGCTTAAAGTTTATTCTCCTGGGCAATCAGTACAAGCACCGGTTTGAATATTTGTTAATAGTCATCATGTAAAATAGTTTGCTTAGTTTCTTACAACAACCCATTATTAAAAATGTAGGAGAGCCCCAGGTTTACACCAAGGTGTTTCTGATGGGTGTTCTCTTAAATGTAGGACATAACACCTTGTGGGGCTTTCCCAGGTGCACAAAAGCTACTGAATTTGTATCTAAAGAACAGGATTCCAAGAATAGTGCCAGACACCTCCCTTTCTAAATTTACTGGTAAGGATTACTACTAGCAACACAGGTAGAAAACTCAATTTTTACAAATGGACACCACTGAGACTTGCCAAGTACTCCTTTCTGAAGATAAATGAAAATATATAATTTATATTACTTGACTAGTGCTTCCTACCAATAGTAATGAAATATTCTTGTTTTTCAAACCTTATAGAATTTAGGACAGAACTATTAATTGAACTGGCCTTCTATAATTTTGCCACTCTACATGAAAGATAGCTTCTTCTGTTTAATATCTTGTTTTCCTCTAGCAATTTTGTATAATGAAAAGGGTTTTTTTTAAAACAAAGATATTTAAATTTAGAATATTTACTTTTAAAGGACTGTCTTTGACTATGGATCTCTATGAAAAATGCTTAGTTACTTAATATACTTACGTCTGTGGAAGCTCAAAGCTGAATGCATACTCATGCCTTCCTGAATGAATAGTGTTGAAGCCGTCTTCAGAATTTTCATCATCTAGAAAAGTGGAAAAAGAAAACCAAAAATTGTGATAAAATGTCCACACACCTCAGGAAGGCAAACTTCTAACATGGTTTCTTAATGACGAAGGTGACAAGCTTTGGAGTGTTATTAGAGACTAGCATCTAATTCCAATTTTCTTCATATTGAAAAAAACCAAAAACCAAACCCCCACCTCCATCACTCTTCACCTGCTTGCTCTGTAAAATGGGGAGGGGGTATATTAATGTACTCTATTCCCCACAGGCTGGTTTTTAAAATGGAAAATGACCAGAACAATAGCTAACCAGGTCTAATATATCTTCTATGAGAAACATTCAGGTCTCTGATCATGTCATGTTTTACCAGCTACTATTTACTTAAAAATCAAGACTGTAATGTATAAAAAAGAAAAACGTTCAGGAACAATTTAGGTCATTTTTGGCGGGGGGGGGGGGAAGAGGGAGGAATAAGAACTGACATTCTTGAATAGAATGTGCAGATCACAATTCGAAAATCACCAGGAAATCTCGTCAAAAATGTTGGTCGTTTAACACAAAAACAGGAACAGTGATTTTTTTTGAGCTTAAGTTTCATATCTAAAAATATTTTTTTTATTGATCTAGCATATACTCAGTCCATCCTAGCAAGAACTAGACTTCTCATTTATACAAAGTATACTTCAGTGAATTACAAGGGATGGGGTTTAAAATGTAAAAGTATGCTGCTTCCACATCGTTGAAATAAGGAAATCTAATTAAGGGTAGCTTCCAGTTGCTGTGTAGGTGTGTGTGTGGGGGGGGGGTTGGGGGATGGTTTGCCCCTTCATTTTATAACCCATATTCTTTTGATCAAATGCTTTGTGTGTGTGTCATGAAAATACAGTTAGCGAAACTGTGTGGCAGGGCTCTGGGTTATTAACATGGCTCTGGCAAGCTTTCTACTGGGTAATACAACTGCACCCATGTCTTCGGTGGTTTTCCAGGTGCAGACACCATCAGCATGAGGCTCCATTTGGCTTCCCATCACCCAAGTCCTGAGTGCGCACCGACCCCGGGATGCGCCCCAGCACCCAGGGCGGGGGGAGCGCCTCCAGACTTTCATCCACGAATCCGGGAGAGCCGGGTCCTGCGTGTCTCAGCCCCGGGGACCACCCCCACCCCACCGACTCCTCCCGAGTTGGGGCTTCCCCCACCCGCGCCCCTCGAATGCGCCCAAAGTTTGCCTTCCCCTCCCCTCGCCTTTCTTCCCGTCTCGCTTTTTTTTTTGTGCCAGCTCAGCAGTCTCACGGAGGCGAGCCGCCGCGGCCGCGCCGTGGTAAACAAGTGCCTGGCTGTCAATCAAGAACTAGACTGGAGCAGGAGAGGACCGGCCTAAACCGGCGCGAGCAGATCCCAGCCGGCCCGCCCGCGCGCCGCCGCTGCC
>NW_012267244.1:656027-660143 GCF_000151885.1 Dipodomys ordii | reverse complement strand
AAAAAAAAAGAAAAAAAATATTTGAAAAGACTGAGGATCAGCATGGAAGACCTAACAAAATAGGAATGTAAAATGAGTTGCGACACCAATAGTACTTTCTTCAAGCTGTTTCTAGGGCTTTCTTTCTTTCTTTCTTTCTTTTGTGTGTGTGTGTGTGTGTGTGTGCGTGTGTGTGTGTGTGTGTGTGTGTGTGTATTATGGGGCTTGAACTCTGGCCTGGGAACTGACCCTGAGCTCTTCAGCTCAAGGCTAGCCCTCTACCACTTAAGCTAGAGCACCACAGAGAAGGCATTTTTAAAAAAAAATCAGGTAAACAGTGTTCAAACAGAAGACCTTGATTAGAGTATATATTGAAGTGAACGAAATGATTGTTGAAATAAATAATTTTTATTTTTAACTATTAAGAAACTAAAAGAAGAGAAAGGGGATCTGAAAGAAAGGTAGATGGGCCGATCTCAAGGATCTGGTGTGGCTTTGTTTTCCAAAAAAAAAAACAAAAAACACCCAACTCTGTCTAACTTAAGAGTGAAGGACATGGGGAAGAATTTATGCAGGGCAAGCGCTCTACCACTGAGCCACCTTCCCAGCCCATGGGGAAGAATTTATGATAAACATATTTGTTACCTCATAGATTTAAAAGTCAGTTCACCTTTGGTGTTCAAGGTATTAAAAAACCTTTTTGTAGACTCTTGAGGACAATTTGTTCTATCAGTGTGCATTCTTGTGTTTTCACTTAGGATTCAAATACTGAGAAGCAAAGTTAAAGTTCAAAGTGGCCTTGCTTGGGCCTTGTGCCTACACTGTGAAATAAAGTTTACGCAGGCCCCCAAAGGATTTTCTTTTTACAGAAGGAGAATAAAACATTCATCTGTGTGTGTGTGTGTGTGTGCACGCACGCTCACGTGTGGTGTGTACCAATCCTGGGACTTGAAATCAGGGCCTGTGGGCTGTCTCTGAGCCTTTCTGCGCTCTTCCAGCTTTGTGGTGGTTAATTGAAGATTGGTGTTTAATTGAAGATAATAGTCTCATGGATTTTCCTGTTGCCTTCAAACCACGATTCTCAGCATCTTGGGTAGGTAGGATTACAAGTGTGAGCCACTTGTACCTGGCTTCATTGATACCTTTCATGTGTCTGTGTTGAATTTACATAGGTTAAAGCATAGAGAGGAAAACAGTAAGTAAAATGTTCATCTTTTTAGTAAGAAAAATGTTCATCTTTTTAAAAATTTAACTTTTCTCAACTTCAAAAATAGCATATGTAAATTGCAAAAATAACTGAAAGTATCCAAAATGATTGTGGGATAATGACCTACTTGTTGCCATGTATAATAGCAAAGGAAGGAAGTAGATGGAAATGCGTATGTTGATTTCAGAATCACAACATGGATATTTTTTAGGGTGTAGCTTTTGTCAATCACATTGGATACAATGCACTGAAAACTTGATATCCAAGAATGATATTCCTAAAAATGATTCTTTTGGTGAAAGAAAAATAAATATGAAACTTGTATTCTAACATGAATAACAAAACAAAATGTGAATGATTTTTTCTTTTAAAACTCTTCTACAATCCCTACATTTCAGAATTGATTTATTTTGTTCTTTTCATGGTTTATGAATATCAATATAGTTTTTCCCATCATCCAAAGTTGTTTTTATTTATTGTAAAGGTGATTTACAGAGGGGTTATGTTACATGAGTCAGGTAGTGAGTACATTTCTTTTTGAACTATCACCCCCTCCCTCATTTTCTCCCTCCAAAATCAAATATTATAGTGTAGCCAGTTTCATTGAATAGATTCTACTTGGTGGATATTAATACAGTCATGTTTTTCTTCTCCAATCATAATTTGTTGTCGTGCTTGGTAAAATTGCTTAAAGTAACTTTAATTTTTTTCAATACAAACACACAGATACAAATTATATCTATATAATATATGTATATTTATACACACATATAAGAAAATCATTCTTCTTTATGATTTAACAATACTCCATTGTATGAATACTACATTTTCTTGATTCTTTATCAATTGTAGGACATTGGGCTATTTTCATAGTTTGCAAATAGTGTTGCAATGGATATATATGTACAAATGCCTTTATTGTATCTTGACTTACATTCCTTCAGATATATGAATGGATTGTATGATTGTTCTACTTTTAGTTTGTGAGAGATTACCATACTAATTTTCAGAGTGGTTTTACCAGATGGTCAACCAACAGTGTGTAAGGGTTCCTTTTCACCAAAGTCTTTACAGGTTTTTATTGTTGCTTGTGGTCTTGGTGATGGCCACTCTGACTCAGATGTAATGAAATTTCAGTGTTGCTTGGGAAATAGATGGACCTAGAGGCCATCATATTAAGTGAAAGAAATCAAGTTCAAACAAACAAGCAAGCAGTAACAAATGCTGGTGAGAATGTTGGGGAAAAGGAACTTCCCTACACTGTTGGTGAGAATATAAATTATTAGAGCCCCTATGGAAATCAGTACCAAGGGCTCTCAAAAAAGAAAAAGAGCTATTGTATGACCCTAGATATATAGTTAAAGGGATGCAGGTCAGAATACAGCTAGATACTTATACACTCATGTTTATAATATAACAGTTCACAATAACCAAATTATAGATCAGCTAAGGTGGCTATGTATATACACAGTGGATTGTTTTTCAGCCATAAAGAAGGATGAAGTTCTGTCATTTACAGGAAAATTGATGGAAGTAAAAAAAAACATGTAAGTGCAATAAGCCATACTCAGAAGATAAACAGAAAAGCAAAACAATAACAACAAAACCTGCTAAACAACAACAACAAACCAATAAAGCAAATAAAAATAATTTTGCGTCAGTAGAAACATTCAGTTTCAAATCTTAGACATACATAATCTCTTCTGTTCTGCTTAGGGGAATCTAGCATCGTGGTCAGGAAGAGCGATACTGGAGATGAGAGGATTGCTTATTAGAGGTGAGATAGTAGTTCTCCCCAGTCTTTCGTGACTTGACAGTTGCCATGGACACCTCACAACTTTGTACAAATTTAAGACTTTTTGGATTGATCATCAGTGAGGATACCTGTGGAATCGGACACCCATTTCCTTCTTTAGTCCATATTAAATCAAACTCCTTAAGGAGTCCAATTCTGGTAACTCCAAGGCCTTGGCTCTTCTCTCTTTTCTGTATTCCTTCATGTTGAATCCAACATGAAAGTCCCCTGCTGCACCCATGAACATGTTAAGAAAGTGTGAACTGGGTAGCTTAAACAACAACAATAACAACAACAAAATGTTTATTTCTCAGTTTTAGACCTTGAGAATTCCAAGATTAAGATGCAGGTTGAGAGTACTCTTCTCTTACCACACACCTTCCCCTCCCTCCCACATACACTTTTTAATTTAATTGGTTTTGGCTATTTTTTGTGACAGGGTTGTATTATGTATCTAGGCCAGCCTGGAACTCATAATCCTCCTGACTCAGTCTCTAGAGAGCTCCCAAGTGCTGGAGTTACAAATATGTGCCACCATGCCTCCTGGATTGAGGTACTTCTTGTGGTTGGCAGATTATCTTCTTGTCCTCAGATGTTAGAAAGCTTGAGATGTTAGGGAGCTTGAGCTGTGTCTTTTCTTACAACATTAATCCCACTCATGAGTGCTCATAACCTACTAACTCCTGCAACGCATCATCTTCTACTGTCATCACATTAGAGGTTGGGTTACAAATGAGTTCCATTCATAACAATGGGCAAATATAGAATGGGTTGGAAGTTTTCACTATTCCCCTCTTAAGCTTCTACAATCTGATCTCTTTTTAGAACATAATTTTATTGATATTATTGAGGTGTGTACACAGGGGGACCATTTCATAAGTCAGGTAATTAGTACATTTGTTTTGCTGGACGCCCCTTCCTTCACTTTCCTTTATTTTTCCCTTCATATCTCTGCCCACAAATTGTATAATTCACTTTCCACATAGTACATTCTGAATTTTTTTTTTGGTGGTCCGGTTGTGTGGCCTGAACTCTGGGCCTGGGTGCTGTCCCTCAGCTCTTCAGCTCAAGGCTAACGCTCTACCACTTGAGCCACAGCGCCACTTCCGGCTTTTTTTCTTTTTGCTTATGTGGT
>NW_012267244.1:649699-655977 GCF_000151885.1 Dipodomys ordii | reverse complement strand
GCTCGCGCTCGCGCCCTGCGCGCAGCCTAGCCTGCTGGGCCGGGAGGCGGAGGCGGGGCCGCCGCGCTTCCGCTTTCCCCGCCCCAGCCGGTGACCGGTTCGATCTGGCTCGGGCCACTCAGACACCTTTACAGCCACCGCCAAGGGATAAAAAGGGGTGTCTGAGGGGTGGGGGCGGGGGAGGATAGGAAAAAAAAAAGGCCCGGGAGGAAGGGCGAGATACTTGCTGCGCCCCCCCCCAACCCAAGATCTCCACATTTGAACCCCTCTCCCTTCTCGGGCCCCGGCCATCCCTCCATCCTCAGGTCAAATCAAGGTAGCTGGCGTGGGGAGCCGGGCAGGCTGGCAAACGCGCTTGGCTTCGGCGGGGAGGGGCCCGGCACCTACAGAAACCACCGACTCCTCTCATCTCCCCACCCTTCCCGCCCCAAAGGAGGCGTCTTGCGCACCCTTCCCACCCAAGTTCACCAGGAACAGGGTTTTTAACTAAAGTTGCGCCCACGGGCACTGGACACCTGTAAAGACTAGCAGGAGCCCCTGCGTGCGGCGCATCAGAGACCCGAAGCCATTCCTTCCAGGGGTCCCTGGCGCGACTAGGGGTGCGCGCCCCAGGACCCGGGCCCCGCAGGCGGGCAGGGGCGGGGCAGCAGCTCTGGAGGGACCTTTACCGGCGCACGCCGGTTCCAAGCCGGGTCGGACCAGCTCCAGCCCGCCCGCCCGCCCCACCCGCCTCGGCCCAGTCCAATCAGCGCCTGGCATCGCCTTAGCAACAGGCTAACAAACCCAGCTCCGCCCGTCGCCGGGCGCCCGGGGCGGGGCCTCGGCGACCAGGCTAGTTTGAGAGCTCCCAGTTTCTAAGTCATTGAAACTATTCCAACCTTAGGAAGGAGCTCATCCACGCGTTGCAGGGTTTTTGGGGGGCCGATCTCGTGGAGGGGTGTGCTTGTGTGTGTGCAGGGCACTTAGGTTCTTTCATCAGGAAATCATGGTGCAACGAAGGAGATTATGTTTAGGCCGTAACTCATTGTTCTACTTTTCCACCATTACAAGTCAGAACTCCTTTCATGAGCACCTTTGTTTCTTCCCACCCATTTTACTTAAAACAAAAAGGCTGCAAGGTTCTGGAGGCTCAAACAAACTCATTTGTATGCTTTCCAACAATTAACAGCATTGCCATTAGGCTCTGAATGTTTCCTATCTGTGCTAATGTTTGGAGAGAAGAACTGGAAATCGTTTCAGAATGCCAAGTACCTCTGTGTAACTGACAAACAATCCCACTAAAGTATCTTTTCCTCCCTGATATTTCAAAAAATGATGCAGTAATGCTGTAGCTCCAAGCATCCTTCATTTCTCACTCGTTCTAGTTGAATTAGTACTTCTCATCGATAGACATTTCAAATAGAATAAAGGCAAAGCGACCTCTATTCTTTCTGAAAAACTGTCGACATCTGCACTAAATACTGCATTAAAAAGGAGAAGCACAAATTACATAACCAGTTTTAACATTATATTCTTCTTGGGCTAGGAATTAAGTCATCGCCACCACCTGACGCGTGTAACCAATCTGCAGAGAGCAGAACTAGCGCCCCTCCTCACCACCCCCCAGAACTGGTCCGAAACAGGATTGAACCGCTTCTAACAAAGGGTGGAAACTTAGAAAAACAAGCTTAGAGTCTCCTATATTTTCACAATGTAGCCATTTAAACAATAGATTGGAAACCTCGGGACCCCTTCTCCCTTTGACAACGCTTTATCTTTCGTCTTGTAACCAAAAATCCAAAGCCCGTGTGCCTTAGACTTTTCAATTCCATCTGACTGCCATGGGTTTCATTGAATGCACGTTCCAAAGTTAGACATGATGCTAGGAAAGAAAATTACGGACCCTGAATGGCTGCTAAAACTGCCTTAACACTTACCAGAATGACAGATGACTAGCCTTTAAAATAAAGAATGTTTCATGTACATTTTTAAAGGAATTGGAAAGAATAGGGGAAAACACACGTGGGGTGTTGGATACCATATGTCAAAATAAGCCACGGCAGTCCTTTATCAAAGAACAATGATCAAGTCTTTTGCACGTGTAAAAAAAAAAACAACCACCAAACACATCTATTAGACTTCTTTTTAAAAAAAATGTTACCTCATTTCTGCCCTGGAGATAAAATTTAGACCCAAGGTGGTAAATATAAAAAGGAAATAAAAGCTGCTGTTGGGCTGCCGTGTGTTTTTTTTTTAAAGCATTTCATTCAACAGCCTATGAAGTGAACCGATCGGGTTGTATTTAAGTTGAATTTTTAAGTGAGGTGCAAAGCCATTACAAGTTATGGCACAGAGCAAGCCGGGCACAGGGGTGCAGTCCGCCGTCACTTTGCAGATGCCTGCATGCACTACGGCTGAACACACGACGAACGTCAAGAGAACCCCAATCTTCCCAACTTTGCTAACCTTCACCAAAGTGCTGTGCTCTGGTAGCAGTCGGCCACGTTAGGGGGGGGGGGGGGGGGGGGGGGAGGAATTGGGGAGGTGGGGAGGAGAAGGATGGTGGGGGGGAGGAGGTGAACACGTCCTTTTCTAAAGAAAACGTGTCTAATGACTTCTACCAAAAAAACTTACCTCTTTCGTGCCCAATGAGGATGTCTTTATGGTTGAAATACTCCACTTCTTCAGTGTAATTCTGGGTATAGGCAGTATTGGAGCCGGCGTTTCTAGATTCCGTCCAGCGTACTTTCGCATGTCCTCTTGCATGGATTTTAAGCGATTTTACTCTGATTTCCCCAGTAACTTCTAAATTCACCCTTCCTGAGACAGTATCCCCGCTGGAGTACACAGGGACATTACTGTCATTAAGACAGTCAAAGCTTATTGTCAAACTCTTCACCTTTCCCAGCACCATGATTATAACAAAAATCTATAAAAATAGAATGTAAGACAAAAAGGGGGGGAAAAAGTCAAGATCGCATATAAAATGTGATCTTCACCTCGCACTGATCGGTGCCTGGGCTGCTGGGTTCGCCCCCAAAAAAGAAAAGAATCTCGCAGGCAGGATCAGTGATTCCCTACAAATAGTTCATTGAGATTTCTTAAAAAGTCAGAGCAGCAGGGCGGCCGCGGCTCCGCGCTCCTGCTCGTCTCAGTGGTCTCCTTACAAAGACGGGCGGCTGGAGCCTGCCAGCTCACTTTAAGAGCAGCTTTGTGAAAAACAACCCCAGCGCGCAGGCGCACGCCGCGGCTGCTGTCCGCCCTCCCTGCGCGTGCCCGCCCGCGCCCGGCTCGCGCGCTCCCCCAGGCTCGCTCCCCGACTCGCTAGCTGGCTGGCTCGCTCGCTCCCGGGTACAGTAGGTGTGGAGCTCGGGGGAGAGAAGACACGGCGCTGTCGGGAGGCTCGACTTCTCTTTATTGTGGGCTCGGATTGGTAGGGCCGGCTACCGTAAAGCCTCGTCGTGATATCGGGAGACCCTTTACCGAGCACTCTGTAATAGCCAGAGAGAATGGTGCCGGGGGTGGGGGGAAGGGGGGGTCTGGGCGAGGAGCCGAGGCGAAACCAGCCAAGGATGAACTGCAGAGGGACCGGCTCCGAGCGTGCGGGCACGCACGTCTGCATGCACGCACGTCTGCATGCACGCCTTACCCGGCCTGCAGGCTTTTGCCCAACTGTCTTGGATGGGTGGAGGAAAAAGTGCTGTGTGAACCGAGGTGGTGGTGGTGGTGGTGGTGGTGGTGGTGGTGGTGGTGGTTGGTGCTGGGCAAAACCGGTTGGGCCAGCCGCTGGTGGCACCACCTAATCTGAAGAATTTAATAAAAGAAAATGTATCAAGAGACAGACAAGGAGTCTTGTTCACAGTCAAGAGCATTCTTGGCTTGGATGAGAAAAACAAAAACAAAATACAAAATAAATGCAGTACTTTGTAGGCTGGGTGGAAACGAACTCAAGCCAGGCCTAAGGAGTCTGGAAGAAAATCCAGTATTATTGAATGGTCAGGGACGGTGTTTCTCCTCCATTGCCCTCTCCTTCATCTCTTAGCACCAGAAACAAAACATAAAAAAATAAAAATAAAAACCACAAGAAAACAAAGCAAGTTTGGTTGATGACACTTGGGGGAAGGTTTAACCACTTCCTCCACAGAAGGAAAAGTCCTTTTTCAAGACACCACCTACGCTAGATTTGCAGGGTCTGGCATGATGATGGCTCCTGAATCCATCCATACAAGTTAAGAATAGAGGTCTCCCCTCCTCCCAAGTACTACCTTGTAAGGGACCCTATGACATGGTTGGTGGTTTAGCTGACATAATGTCTACTAAATATGGAAAAGTCTTTGTTGGAAATTTGTGATGAACACACGATGGCTTTTAGGAAGCGGAATTTGCTAAATAAATGAGACTTCATTTTGCCAAGTTTTATTCTTAATTTCCGTTTCTACTCTTCTTTTGAATGTTTTTGTTTAATAAGAAATAACCTTTGTCTCACTGAAGTTCAGAACATAGTGACCTAAACTCAGATTACTGGCAAGCAACTGGCAAGATATAGAAAACAAGAAATATAGAAAATAAGAATACAGAACTGGAACTGTATATACACGACCAAAATACTTTGAAAGCTTTTTATTTGTCCATGTTTAAGCATTTTAGATTTTTTTTGCATAATGTATTTGGAGATATTGAACCTATGAATCACAATAAATTAAATTCAGTGATCTTGCTGATTTCTTTATTTCAAAATAAACTGAAATTTTTGTAGTTGGAATTTAGTTGACAAGGCATTCTTCAATCTCTTGGACTCAATACATCTGTAGTATAAATAGAAAATTAAAGGGCAAGCCATTTATTTCGAGTTTAGATGCTCATGCTTAAAATTATGAATTTGTATATTTAAGTGAAAAAAGAAATCTTTAACCCCTCTCGGTTGACACCTGGTGGAAAAGGCAAGTACCTGGACCCTGTGTTGGCTTTGATAACAGATACTAATTGGTGTTTTCTCTCCCTCTAGTGGTGAAAGTTGCAAATTTGTAAAATGTCAACTTTTTTTCTGTATAGTTGATGGTAGGCATTAAATAACATTGAGCCAGAAGTGAAGTTAAAAGAGGAGTGTATGTGGGGGGGGGGAGGGGGAGCGGGAAGGGATGGGAAGGGGAAACAAAGGAGGAGGCTACAATGCTTGATAAGAAATGTACTCAATGACTGCATGAGCCCATTGTCAAGTTTATATTTAAAATTATTAAAAGCTAGTGGTCAACAGCTGAATTTTAGTAATATTTCTCTAATTAGACTATAACTTGGCTTCTGAAAAAAATAATTTGTACATTAGAATTTCACTTAATAAAGTTATTTTGAATTGAATTCATTTGTAGTTTGGAAAATTATTTTTAAATTAATCTTATCTCTATAAAGCTCACTATTCCATGTGTTAGAAACTCTTAAGAAAGCTCACTATTCCATGTGTTAGAAACTCTTAACTCTTTCAAGTTATTGTATTATTTGTTTTGCTATTCTTAATTCTTTTTACTGTGCTTTGTTTTGTTTTTTGTTTTGTTTTGTTTTTGCCAGTTATGGAGTTTAAACTCAGGGCCTGGGCACTGCCACTGAGCTTCTTTTTGCTCAAGGCTAGGACTCTACCACTTGAGCCACAGCACCACTTCTGTTTTTTTCTGTTTGTGTGGTACTGAGGAATCGAACCCAAGGCTTCAAAGGGCTGTGAATATGGCTTAGTGCTAAGTGGTTGCCTAGCATGCATGAAGTCCTGGGTTCAAATCCTCAATACCACATAAATAGAAAAAGCCGGAAGTGGCGCTCAAATGGTAGAGTGCTATCCTTGAGCAAAAGAAGCTCAGGGACAGAGCCCAGACTCTGAGTTCAAACTCCAGGACTGGCAAAAAAAAAAAAAAATAACAACAAAGAAGATGGGCTTTTTGTTTTCTTTTCTGCCTGTCCTGGGGCTTGAACTGAGTGCCTAGGTTCTGTCCCTGACCTTTTCGGCTCAAGGCTACTACTTTAACATTTGAGCCACACCTCCACTTCCAGATTTTTGATCATTAATTAGAGATAAAAGTCTCATAGACTTTCCTGCTCAAGCTGACTTTGAACTGTGGTCCTCAGAACTTAGCCTCCTGAGTAGCCACAATTGCAGAAGTAAGCCATTGGTGCATGGTTGCCCTTGGGCTTTTTTAAACTAGGGTTCTAGATGAGAATTAAACTCTTAACTTTTTAAGAAATATTCATTAGTAAGGGTTCTCCACAAAGCATCATCCATATATTTGTTTGTTTTTTTTTTTGTCGGTCATGGG
>NW_012267244.1:631703-641389 GCF_000151885.1 Dipodomys ordii | reverse complement strand
TTTTTTCTTTTTGCTTATGTGGTGCTGAGGAATCAAACCCAGGGCCTCAGGCATGCAAGGCAAGCGCTCTACCACTGAGCCACCTTCCCAGCCCCCAAACCTCATAGTTTCTTTAACCAAGATTTGACTAATGAAAAAAATCACGTTCTGGCTTAAAAACAAAGATGATTGTAAGCATTCCCAGGGGCTAACAAATATGATAGTCATTCCCAGAGGAATGCTGTCTTCAAATTTTCTCAGCAGAATTTTTTCAGAGTGACATTTTAGATATCCATATATTCTTGTTCAGAAATTAATAATGGAATAGCTTACTTGGAGATAAGTAATTTTACCTTGTGTTAATCATCCTTTTGTCAGAATAAATTAACCTGTTTACCTCCTATTTTCTGGAATTCCCAGTCTCTGTAGTTACTGTTCTTGACACATTCAGTAGACTCATAAAATTTAAAACTCATTTGAAATTGGAAATAACACATTATTACAAGAATTATTCAATTTAATAATCATAGAGATTTGCTCTAATCATGGGAGATCAGCCTACTTCAGGCACTTTAAGAGCTTGCGTCTTTTGTACTGTGTGATCTGAAAAATTTCCATTATGACCTCCAAGTTTTCATGTTGTTATAGGGGAACTCAATCAGTGAGGTAGAGAGAAGCCACATTTTGAGAGGTCGATTGGGATTCTTTATTAGAAAGCCAGCAACTGCAGGCAGACTAGCATCCCAAAGATCCTGCAACCTGAATTCAGTTATTGCAAAGTTTATAAAAGCAAAACCCACATCAAGGCAAACATCACATAGTATGAGGACTAGCAAAGCTTGTAGTAGAGCAAGTAATCTAGGGGGAACAATCAAGGACAACCAAGAGCATGTATTCTCCAGTGCAAAACTTTCCTGGAGCTAAACAACTCATGACATACCTGTAATCCAATGAATATCACCTCTGTATTGCTTATCAACCCACAACACAGCTGCAGATCAAAGAAAGTCCTATATCACCCCTTGAGTTCTTGGAACTGGGTGAAAATTCCCCTCCATCTATTAAAGAGGCCAAAATGGTGATGAGGACAAGATGGCATTACTTAGATCCAGAATCCATATTTCAATGTCTTAATGGAACGATGATATCAACTTGAACTTGTGAAAATCAAAGAGGATTAAAGCCTACAACAGATTCCAAAATACACTGGTGATATGTTTAGGATCACTAAGGATTGATAGGATTTTTTTTTTGGGTCCGGTCGTGGGGCCTGAACTCTGGGCCTGGGCGCTGTCCCTCAGCTCTTCAGCTCAAGGCTAGTGCTCTACCACTTGAGCCACAGCGCCACTTCCGGCTTTTTTCTTTTTGCTTATGTGGTGCTGAGGAATCGAACCCAGGGCCTCGAGCATGCAAGGCAAGCGCTCTACCACTGAGCCACCTTCCCAGCCCAATTGATAGGATTTTGAAATATGATTTACATGAAGATTTCACTTTTCCATTATTTATTCTTAACAGATCCCTAATATCCTGGAATCCTTCCTCCTGGCTCCTATGTATTTTTGCCAGAAAAAAAAAAAGTCAAAAGCTTATAAGAGATGGGGTTCTGACCACATCTGACTCCTACAGTTCTCTGTGTGGCACAAGGAGCAGATGAATCAGTTAGCCTATCAAAAAAATGTAGCTCATTGGGCCACTCCATAGAGTAATTCATGATGCCCCTGGCAAGTGAACTGAAGAACTAGCATGCAGTGAAATACGTTTGTTAGCAGTATAAATATTAGCTCATTTGCTTTCATAGGGCAAAATAATACAGTGGATTTCATCAGAGGTAATTTGGGGAGTATTCAAACATTTGGCTTTAATTAGAAAGGCAGGAAAATATATCAGAACTAGATTCTACTTGGGCAGAGTTTGTTTATCCTTGTCATCTTGGATTTGAGCCAAAAGTCTTCAGTTTTGACTAGTTCTTAAAAGTTTCTTCAAATTTGGGCAGAGTGTTTGGCCTATTTAGGGATAGATGCAGCTAAATAGGAGGAATGGTGGTAGTTGTGTATCCGTTCTCAACAAAATGAGCAACAGAAGAGGAGGGATACAGGGAAGAATAAGCCTCTGGGGGTGTAGGCTTATGTGTGCCCCAGGAGCGCAACAAGGAGTAAATGAGAACCTCATCGGGCTGAAGGATATTGTGATCAGTAGAGCCTGTCCTAGACAAAGATTATGTGTATTTTTAAAAAATTCTTTGATTTTAATTGCTTTCCAGCAGTTTCTTCACCTCTTCTCCATAACCAATAAGGACAATTACCTTCCCAGCAGGGATCCTTGTTTTATTCACTTCCTTAAAGAGTTAAGGAGAGTTGGAGTTGGACTTGAGGGCAAGGCTAAGTTCTTAGGTATTTATGAAGAGAATGGAATCTGAGATTCTGGTAAATCCTGGGATGATGGGTGAGGAGTCGTCTTGCGGAGCCCTCTATTTGCATGACTATTTTTAAAACAAGATTTCACTATGTGGCTCAGGAGTCTTCAAACTGACTCCCATGTGCTGGAATTGAAAGTACCACTGAAATAAAGATACTGGGTCTAAGTAACATGCCATGTCCTTATACCCATTCTGGTGCCTGGCTGGGTGGTGGGGGCTTTTCCACCCAGGTCTGAAAAGGCTAAAGGTGAGATAAGCCATTCTTTGAATTGCAGATGTGATGCTGTTTAGCACAAAGAAAGCTTGCCTACAGAGAATGCTTGCTCTTGATGATTTCTCTAAATGGTCTGATTGCTTGCCCTCTGAGTATTTCCCTCTATGATCTGTTTCTGTTGGGCTTAGGTCCCTACCCCAAATGTGGTTTTTGTCTTTAAAAGTTTTGTGCAAGTGACATTCTGGATTGTGGGGTTTTGTTACAGGCATCTACCTGCAGTCTCCAGCTTTCTAATAAAGACTCTCAATTTGACTTCTCAAGATGTGGTTTCTCTGTTTCTTGTGACTGAATTCTCATATAATACCACTATGCCCAGCCAAGGATTATTTATTAATTTATTGTTATTATAAAGGTGATGTACTGAGGGATTGCAGTTACATAAGTCAGCTAAAGATATCTTTCTTTTTAGCCAATATTACCCCCTTCCTCACTCTCTCCCAGTTTTTCCCTCCTGTTCCCATCCATAAGTTGTATAGTTCATTTTCAATATAGGGTCTAGTGAGTACCACTGCTACATTTGTCCATCCATTGTCCCTCCATTTCTGTTGCCGACCCCTTTAACCCCGGGAGCTTTTGTTTTTGTGGAGAAAAGTAAAGCAACATTTTGGCCATTTAGCACCACTAAATTCATTCCAATTTTCTTCCTTCTCTCTAACAATAAGAATCCTGGTACCACAGTATCCTTTATAAATTTGCTTATATGATCAATGTCCTGCTCTTGATTTGTTTTATGTTACTATAACAAAATTCCTACCTGTATATAACAGAGGTTTATTTATTTTATTTAGTTTTGGAGGTTCAAAGTTTATGATCAGGTGGTCCCACATGTTTAGACTCAACCTGGTGGATCTCATCAGAGCAGGAATGCATGGAAAGACAGAGAGGTCACATGGCTGGTCAGGATGCAAGAGACTGGGGAGGAGTCACTATAGCATCTAGTCACTAGATGCTATAGATCTAGTCTCATGAGACTAGATCTAGTCTCATAGTCCCATGAGAAAGAATCCACTCTCATGAGATGTCATTAGTCCATTCAGGAGGTTGGAGGCCCTATCATCTTATTGCCTTCCATACATTCCACCTCATTAAGTTTTTTTTTACCACATAAGTACTTCCACCATTAAGACCATAGAGGATAAGCCATATATATCCAAACACAGCATCCTCTGAATGCAACAGTTGCCACATTACTGTCACATAATAAATACTGTTCTCACTTGAATTTTGTGCCAGCTAACCTTCCCTGTTCTCTATCTCTTATACTGTTTTGTGCACTTATAATTTGAATTCTTTTTATTATCTGTGAAATTAAGTAGTTTTTAAACTTTTTTTTTTAGTACTAATCTTAATGCTGGGTATTGAGGGTCTCACACATGCTAGGTAAGTTTTTTTTTGGGGGGTCCGGTCATAGGGCTCTTCAGCTCAAGGCTAGCGCTCTACCACTTGAGCCACAGCACCACTTCCAGCTTTTTTTGCTTATGTGGTGCTGAGGAATCAAACCCAGGGCCTCAGGCATGCAAGGCAAGCGCTCTACCACTGAGCCACCTTCCCAGCCCATGCTAGGTAAGTTTTATTTATTTATTTTTAATGAAAACTGCCAATATAAATCTTGTTTCCATTTCCCATACAAAATCCTCAGAAAGGGCTGGGAAGGTGGCTCAGTGGTAGAGCACTTGCCTTGCATGCATGAGGCCCTCGGTTCGATTCCTCAGCACCACATAAGCAGAAAAAAAAAGCCGGAAGTGGCACTGTGGCTCAAGTGGTAGAGTGCTAGCCTTGAGCTGAAGAGCTGAGGGACAGTGCCCAGGACCAGAGTTCAGGCCCACGACCAGACCCCCCAAAAAAATCCTCAGAAAAACAACAATATTTTTAGGTAAATGACTTAATTCTGAAATAATATCTGAAATTTTATATTCAGCTACACAGATTATATTATTTGCATTTTTTTGCTAGTCTTGGGACTTGAACTCAGGACCTGAGCACTGTCCCTGAGCTTCTTTTACTCAAGGCTAGCACTCTACCACTTAAGCCACTTCCAACCTTTTCTGTTTACGTGGTACTGAGGATTCGAACCCAGGGCTTCATGCATGCTAGGCAAGCACTCTACCACTTAGCCACATTCCCAGCCCTCTTTGCATCATTTATTCATTTATTAAATATATTTTCACTGTATGGTATAGTTTGGCCACCATTCCAGGTTCTGAGAAGTCTGTGGTGAAAAAGAGACAAATTCCTCCCAAAAGTTATGCTTTTAATAAATGTAGTCAAATAACGAGCTAGTAAACTTACAAATTTAGATTATAATTTCAGATAGTTAAAAACCTTCCTATAGAACGTAGCAGAGTTACAGGCACTAGAGCCACAGATTAGTCTCAGTGGATGCCTGGGTGACAGAATGGAAAGAAATGTTTTTCACTTGGACTCTAAGGACCAGCGTCTGGGAGTCCTGTCTACCTGGAAGGAATAAGCCAATTTCTGGGTCAATGTTGGGAGCCAAAAGGGAGTCTCTCAACATGATAGGCTTGATTATCTCACTGGAACATCTTGAGGCTGTTTACAGAATCCGACCTTTTCACCTTCTCACCCTGCCCTAAGCAAACACCCTGCAGCTACTAACGACCACCTTTTCACCTTGCCCTAAGCAAGCACCCTGCAGCTGCTTCGGCCAATGAAAAAGCTTCCTTATTCCAAGCATATAAATACCCTTGTGTGAAAAATAAAAATTAGCAGCTTGATCAGAATCCCTGTCTTGCTGTCGTTCGTGTCTCTTGTCCCTTCATTCCTTCTCACTCTCGCTTAGGTTCACTGCCCTCGTTGAAGTCCTGCGGGTAGGGACAGGTCAAATATCTAAACAGAGGAGAGATGCTGCTCAGCATGGCCTTTTGGGTTTTTTTGCTAACTCAATTGGAGTCACTTTCAGATCCAGTCCTGTGCAACATTGCTTTCTTAACTTCAAATTTGACAAAAACACCAGAAACAATACTTAACTTTATAAGCCACCAATAAAGCTTTGCCTTTGAAAGATTTATCTTCATCATCCTTGCAAAGTAGGGGATATTAGCTCCATCTTATATATAAAGAAACTGAGGCTCTTAGATGTTAGTAACTTGCTCAGCATCACATATCAAATAAAATACTACACAAAAATGTATTGCAAAGCCAAGCTCTCTCAGACTCCAACTTATTATCTTTATCAAGGGGAAGCTGCACCCTAAGGTGACCTAGAGCATCATATAAAATGAGATTCTTATAAACCACTAATAAACCTTGCTAAAATTTGAATATACTTTTTTCTCATAGACCTGTTCTCATTTTAATCCCAACAAAGTATAAACAAATTTTAAGTAATGTGTGTGTGTGTGTGTGTGTGTTTAGTTTAAAACATATTTTAGTTTTTGCTGGTTCTGGGGATTGAACTCAGGGCCTGGACACTGACCTTGAGCTTTTTTGCTCAAGACTGGTGCTCTACCACTTGGGCCACAGCTCTACTTCTGGCTTTTTGGTGTTATTGGAGGTGGAATATCTTGGATTTTCCTGCCCAGGCTGCTTTGAACTATGATCCTCAGATCTCAGCCTCCTGAGTAGCTAGGATTATAGGCATGAGTCCACCAGCACCCAGCTTTCAGTGATAATTTTAAGTTGAGAAATTATCTTCTAGTGTCCAGAATCCAATTATATTAGGTAGTTATGTCCTTGGAAAAAATAAAAATGGTTATAGTCTTTTAAGATACCAGATATATACGATATTATTTTACAGCATTGAGGCTACCTCTTGATAGTCTTGTAAATGTGTATCTATGAACTATCTTACCAATGCCATTACCGATGGATTTGACCAATCAACCCAATGAAGCTCTGCTTCAATATGGACTTACTCAGGTTATATATGAGAACTCAATGATTAAACTGTACTGGTGGCTAATATTATATTTTAAAAATCCAAATGAAAAGTCAAATTGGATAATAAAGTAATATTACACTCATCAAAAGTAAAGTCAAGTCATTCTCACCCTAGAAATGACCCACTGGAAGTTTCTTGAAAACATAACTTTATCCTATTAAAAAAATAAGGTGAAATTGCAGAGGTAATACAAACAAACATTTAAATCATTTATGTATAATGTAAAGGGAATATGACTTGGGGGAACAGAATGATTTTGGGTATAGTTAGAGCATAATCTCAGTAATTGCTGGTAGGGGGAAGAGAAAATTCACTATTGTTTTAAAAACATAGAAAAATAGACATATTCTAAAATATTGTCTAACATTATAATGAGCTTGGCTAGATATTGCATTTTTTTCATCTAACTAAGTTATGTTATCATTATTTGTCTCCCTTGGCAGGTAGGATTAACACTCAATTTTAGCTTAGAAGTAGTTACAGAAAATGAACCATAATCTGGGCTCCAATGGCTCTCACTTGTAATCCTAGCTACTCAGGAGGCTGAGATCTGAGGATTATGGTTCAAAGCCAGCCCAGGCAGGAAACTCAGTGAGACTCTTATCTCCAATAAACCACCAGAAAACCAGAAGTGGTGCTGTGGTTCAAGTGGCAGAGCAAGCTGAAGAGCTGAGGGACAGTGCCTAGGCCCAGAGTTCAAGCCTGAAGACCAACAACAACAACAACAAAAAATGGACCATAAACCTTTTTCCTCCCATTTATGTGAAAGGGGCTAAAGTTGTTGGGGAGGGGGGGAGAAGGAATGAGGTAAGGCAGAATAGATGACGGGAAGATAAATTACCATTAGTAAATATTAAAAGAGCCAGATCAGAAATTAAAACCAGGAAACAAAAACTGAAAAACTAACCACACCTACTTTAGATGTTAAAAGAATAAAAGAAAGCTTTATCTTTATTGGAGCAATCAATCTATATCTTCTTTCTTCTTTGAGATATAAAAAGATGTAATGTCTCTACAAAGGGTAAGCTGGCAGAGAATTAGACGAAATGTCTTGCAAAGGGAAGTCATAAAATCACCTAATGTTCCTGTGTCTAAGATTGTTTAGATCACATCTCCCTGCTTTAGAACTGTAAGCAGTGTCTGTCTTACCTATCAGAAACCATTGTCTAAGGATAAGCTCCTGAAGCAAAAAAGGCTACCAACAGTTAAGAGCTACAACTTTGAGTCCTTTATTCCCATTTCTCACATAGGTAACAGTATATGTTATCCCCTTGTTTATCCCAACATAAATCCTTGCTGAAACTTTAGAAAAAAGACAAAAGTTACACTATCAAGTATAATAATACATGTTTGTAAACTCAGCTACTTTCTAGGTGCAGGTAAGAGGAACCAAGTCTAGGGCCAGGTAATATTAACCCAGGACCCAATCAGATAAATAAACTAAAAGCAAAAACAAACTACAACAGCAACAACAAAAGATCTGGATTCATTACTGGGGAGGTAAAGTACTCATCTGCCAAGTTCTATGCCCTGAGTTTGAGTTTAATCCTTAACATTGGAGGGGAGCCGATCAAGTAATCAAGTAATTTTCTGATTTATTTGCAGTAAAGAAATAATCCTGTATAAATAAACATGTTTTTTAAAGTTAATTAATGCAGCTGGGTGGTGGTGGTTTATGCCTGTAATCCTAGTTACTCAGGAGGCTGAGATCTCAGGATCAAGATTTGAAATCAGCCTTAGCAGAAAAGTCTCCAATTAACTACACAAAGTGGAGCCGTGGCTCAAGTGACAGAGTGCTAGCCTTCAGGACAAAATTGCTGGGATAGGGCCCAGGCCCAATGTTCATGCCAAAATAAACAAACAGGCAAACAAACAAAGAAACTATCTTGTGTACTTAACATTTTTCCCCTCAGAAAAAATAAATTATTATACTACTTGAAACTAGTGAAAACTAAAATATAGTCTTAGTTTCATTACTCTGAGTAAATACTTGTAGTCTAAGTCATGCTTTCTTTCCTTTTCCAGAGCTGCACAAGTACAAATAACCAATCATTTAGCACTACACTGATATAATTTTCATATAACTATGTGGTCGACTGGGTTGTAAGAAAAGTAAAATAAACCAGACCAGTTTTGATACTCCCAGGGGACAAGTCTACCAGATGAAGGGTTAAGTGATAGCAGGCAACTGGGTGGAATGTTGAAATATTCTTTCTTGTTGCCAAGTTATGACTTTGTTTATGCTGAATTTTGTTCAGGATCTATGGGATATTTTGATGTGTCAGACATTTAAGAACTTTGTTTGTTATACAAATGATGAAAAGACAAATCCTCCTTATTTTTTAAGGTCTCCTTTTGGTTTTCCTTCTAAAACATCCTTCCTTTCCCCCTTCATCTAGATCTGTATAACTTGCTAGGTTAGCAAGGGTCCATCTTGAAAGTTCTCTTTTTCTAGCTTCCTTCATCTACTCCCACGCACCCGGTTCTTGTCAACTTTCTGTCTAAAGATATACAGTAGTAATTGGCTGCCAACTGAATGAAATCACACCAATTCTGTTGAAGCCTTTTCTTACTTTCTGGCTAGTAAAAACTTGAACTTTGAAGTCTAGTTATTCTCAAAAACTGACTTGTATAAAGTTTTTCTTTGTCCAAAGTAATAAAAATTATGGATATACAGTTGGGGCTGTACAAAGCTCAAATGAATCAAATTTTAAATTTTGAGATAATTTTTCTTGATCTCTGTGATTAAATATTCTTTTTTCGTGCAATGATGTTGATATTTGATGGCAGAATTTGAAAAAAATGAAAGATCTTTCTTGGGAAAAGTATGTTGTCCTCTGTGATGATGGTGTTCTGCCTACTTCTGTTCATGTACACACACACGCGCACACACACACACACGCATGCACACACACAGTTTTGCAGGTCAGTGATACTTAAAGATATCAGTACATTGTTCATATAATTTATATTCACCAATCTCATTTCTTCCCAACTCTGTCTTTTCTCATAATAATTTCTGCTGTCTCTAAGGTATTGTGACTTCGATATAAATTCTACATTTCCTGTAACACCAAGATCAAATGCCCTCTCCTTCAGTAAATCTATTTGATACC
>NW_012267244.1:616116-622213 GCF_000151885.1 Dipodomys ordii | reverse complement strand
TTTATTCTATATGACATTTATTGGCCAAATTTATCCTTAAAGATGCAGTTTGTAATTTTCTCATATTTTGAATATAAATGCCTATTCCAGGAGACTGATCCTCAAAGTGTTGAATTAATCTTTCACATTGTTAATATCATGCTTTCATATTTTATAAAATTTATATTTTCTTCTTTTGGACCAGTACAACCTTTGCACTGCCTCTTCAGAAAATGACTGCCCAAATTTTATTTTACATCAGTAATTGATGGAAGCAAACCCAGTATAAGAAGTCCAAAATATTGCTTCCAGATGGCAACTAGCCATAGATTCAGAATGATTAAACGGCATTTCAGGTAGGCATTAGTGTATTATGTCTATAATCCCAGCTACTCAGGAGGCAGAGATCTGAGGATCATGACTCAAAACTATGACTGTCAGTAAGTCTCTTATTTCCAATTAACTACCAAACAGCAAGAAGACAGAGAGAATTAATCTCTCTGTTCTCACCAAGTGGCCATCGTTGTGTTCCTATATAATTTTTACAAAGGGCAGATATAATGAATATACGAAAGTGCTAGGAATATTGTCTGGCATATGGCCTCCAGCCAATGGTTATGTGTGTATGTAAAATGATTACTATTTAAAGTCATGCTTTGCTCTCACTCTTACTAACCTACAAAGGGTAGGTTCTCACTTATTTCCTCAATCAATGTTTTCTGAGATTTCTGTCACTGACAGACATAGTAACCATGTCATTTTACTTCTGCTGTATCCAGTTTTGGTCAAAGTAGTCATCCAATTGAAGCTAACTTCTCCTCTCAGTAAGAAGAATGATAAAGTAATCTCTCACCTGATGTGTCTGCCACAGTTTCCCTCCATATTTCTCCCATAAGCAAAATATACTGTTTACTTTCATGGTCCTACAAAATGTCCTTTTATGAAAGCATCCATCCCGAAGTTAGATGGATCACAATGACGTACCTTCAGGTTCCGTGGTTCTCAGCACCTGTATCTTAAGGTCACTTCCTGTTTCCTCCTCCCAGTCCCTGACAAACCCAGGAATAACAGGGAAAATGGAGCTATAACATACTGACTTTAAGGAGGAAGACAGAGGCTTAGGACAGTTACACTAGACAGAGAGAGGCTCCCAATGTCCAACCTAGCACCTATGTACATGTCACTGAACATAGTGAAAAAGGTCTTTTAGGGGGATGAAGGTTAAGCACTTAAGGAGGGAAGAATGGTTTGCATTTTTTTAGGAGAGACAATCTAATCATCAGACTCCATGAAAGTGCTCGAGGTAGGCACTAAGAGGGCCATAAACACTGCTGCTGGCTTTGAACGTGAGTGGGAGGGAAGGGATGGTAGGGGGAAAACAAAGGAGGAGGCAACAATGCTCAATAGGAAATGTACTCATTACTTTGCTCATGTAACTGTAACCCCTCTATACAGCATTTTTGCAATAAAAAACTTACCAAAAAAAAGAAGCCAAGAGCCTCAGGATTTGCTGAGTTATACAGAGGAGAAATGGTCTTTAGCTTACAATGGCAAGAATACAAACACTGACTCCTTGAATCTGAATGTATTAAATTCTGCCAACAACCAGAATTAACAGTTGCTTAAAAATGGACATAAGCAGGTTATTCAAGGTTAACTGTGATTCTATGCTTCATCTTTACTGAAAGCCATTCATAAACAGGTGAAGCTGGCATTGAGTCTAATGGTTAGTAAATATGACTTGCCTAGCTGTAGCTTACAGAAATCTTGCAGATCAAGCTGGGCACCAGTGACTCATGCCTGTAATCCTAGCTACTCAAGAGGCTGAGATCTGAGGATCACGGTTCAAAGCCAGCCTGGGCAGGAAAGCTGTGAGACTCTTATCTCCAATAAACTACTCAGAAACCAGAAGTGGCACTATGGCTCGAGTGGTGGAGTATTAACCTTGAGCTGAAGAGCTGAGGGACAGTGCCCAGGCCTAGAGTTCAAGCCCCATGACTGACAAAAAACAAACAACAAACAAACAAACAACCCCTCCCAATTATTTGCTTTTAAAATCCCTTGCTTTTATTTCCACACTTGCTTACTATATTTAAAAATGATTCTGTCTTTAAAAAATATTTATTTTAGAAGAAAAGTACATGTTCCATCCTTGAATAGAAAAATCAACACTTGCCATAAATATGTCATACCAACTAGAGTAAATAATAACAATAGTATTACATTTTCATTTTATATTTTAAGCTCAAAAGTGGCTGTTTCATCTCTCAAAAGCCTGTATGACAGTTGGATTGTTGTTTCACTGGGGTCGGCCCTACTTGTACTGTCAGAGTGATGGATTCCTCTTTGTGACACTTTAGGATATGATCCTGGCCTGCCTTGTCAGCTTCATTACTACTGTCAAATCAGACCTTTTCTGGAAGGATGCCTTTCTTCAACCTCTGGCACTTTTCACAGCTTTTTAAACTCTGATTTTAATAATGCAAACATAAAAAAATCAAAGTGCTTCATTCTGTGTGTGTGTGTGTGTGTGTGTGTGTGTATGTGTGTGTGTGCGTTGGTGATACTATGATTGATTTCGGTGCCTTTCACTTATTGGGCAAATACTCTACTATTTGAGCCATGGCTCTAACCTTTTTATTTACTTTAGCTGTTTTTCAGATAGCTTCTTAAAATTTTGCCTAGTTGGGCTGGACCAAACCTTTTTTTATTCTTCTTGAGTAGTTGGGATTACAGGCATGAGACACCTCATCCAGCCTAATCTCTACTTTCTTAGATGTATTCTTGCTTGTCAATTAATTATAAATTCACTGTAAAACAATTGTTTTCAGCTTTGAATGCACATTGGAATCACTTGAGACCTTTACAATCACTGATGTCTGTGCTTTGAGCACAGAAAGTCATTAATTTGTCAGGGATGTGGTCTGGACAGGAGGTGTTTTACAATCTTCCTAGGTGATTCTGTTGCTCATTGAGAACAGCTAGTTTAAAGGACATTTTACTATTGTTTGTAATAAAAGAGAGTTTAAAAAATATTTAGTTTGTTTTAAACACCTAAATTTTTCTTTTTAAAATAGGAATTCTTAAAGAACTAAATGAGTCATAAAGAAATATTTTTAGGTCCTTATATTTTAGTAAGGCATTACATTTAGAGTAAAAATGCCTATAGGGCATTTTAATTTTATAAATTCATTGGAACACAAATCAGAAATGTCACAGCCATGCTAAGTATAGTATGAATAAATGCTTTCAATTAGCTTGGTATAAATATTGCTTTTACTTTGTACTATTAAAATCTGGCTTTTATATTAGTTACTCTGGGAATTGCTACCAATTCTTTGTAGTTTATGGTAGAACTTAGGATTTCACAAGGGTAAGTTAGCTTGGGTAAAATACCCCCATACTTCCTGCAATGAGGCAGCCAGAGTCACCAGCTTCCCTTTGAGCTTTAAATGGAAGGTATTCTAGTTCACTACAAGCACTCTTTCTGAGTAATGCTTTTTTAAAAAGGGTGAACACTTTGCTTGTTCCACATCTGGGTAAGGCTGCAATTATTAAAGATAAATATGATCTAATGTTTCATTGAGTTTTCTGAGTAATTGGATAATTTGGTCAGTGCTGCTATCTAAAAAGGCCTGGAATAAGGCCAAATTACAAGATGCAACTGCTCTGCTTTGAGAAAATTATTGGCCAATTCATGCGATTTACCTCATTTAACATAAAATTCAAAGTGGATGTCTATTTGCTTGTTATTCTAAATGCTTCAGCATCTTGTGACCTGATTATAGAAAAATGTTATAAAAATGCTAATGCATGTAGAATGTTTAACACATATTTTGAAAACTAAAGCTGCTGGTTATGTATCCTACTGCGTGTAACTCACTAGGCAAATTGTTTATTTTACTTCAGGGACTAGGCACTGTTCCTGAGCTTTGTGTGCTCAAAGCTTACACTCTACTACTTGAGCCACAGCTCCACTTATGTTTTTTTTTTGTGGTGCATAATTGGAGAAAAGAGTCTCATGGACTTCCCTGCCCAGGCAGGCTTTGAACCATGATCCTCCAATTGCAGCACCTTGGGTAACTAGATTTACAGGTGTGGGCTACCATGCTTTGCTTTATGTATTTGTTTGTTTGTTTATATTTACTTGGGCTTCAACTCAAGGCCTGGGCACTATGCCTGAGCTTCTTCGTGCTCAAGGATAGAGCTCTATCACTTGAGTCACAGTAATACTTCCTGCTTTTCTTGAGTAGTTTTATTGGAGATGAGAGTCTCATGGACTTTTCCTGCTCAGGCTGGCTTTGAACCATGGTCCTCAGATCTAAGCCTTCTGGGTACTTAGGATTATAGATGTGAGCCACCAGTGCCTGGCTTATTTATTTATTTATTTATGTTTTGATAGTACTCATGTTTAAACTTAGGGCCTTGTGCTTGTTAGGCTGGTGCTCTATTACTTGAGCTATAAATACAGTTCTGATATATTTTTCTTTTCCATTTTGGAGGTGGAATTTAGCAAACTTTTCCACCAAAACTAGCTTTGATCTTCCAGGTCTTAGCCTCCTGAGTAGCTAGGATTATAGCTGAGCTCTAATAACACCTGGTTAGGCAAATTGACTAGACAGTGCAAAGCCCTGGACTGCATTGAAAACATGTGAGTCACAGGAAGAAACAAGGTTTGAGGCATTCAGGGCCAAAAACTAGCAATGCATGAAAGAAAGGGAATTAAAGGAGGAATTTTCTCAAATTTACTTGACATTGGAAATGCATTGAAATGAAAAGAAACCTTCAGAATGTATCACTAATAACAAAACCAAACCAAACCTGCTAATTGTAATAGGAAAGAGATGTAACTGATTTTTTATTTTTTCTGAAGAAAATGTGGCTACACTGTGGTGATTTGAGAATACCAACATAAAACTATAGAAAAAACAGTTTTGAAAATCCACATCTTACTTTTTTTTTTCCTTGCTGGTAATTTTCCTAAAAGTTCTACCTGATGTATTGCAAAAGTTGGTTTATATATTAACACCTGTTTTTTGACCTTTCTTATCTTTGAAATGGCATTGTCACCTGCCTACCCTGGAGAGATGTTAGAAAAATTTTTATTTTGCAAAACGTTTTCAAATCAGGACATAATTTCTGCCAACTCATCACTTGGTCTCTACCTTTAAAGCTGTGATTCTACTAATGACTAAATGTCTAAATGTTTATGCCTCTTAGTGCCTTGGTTGTTCATAGCAAACTCTTAATATGTGAGGGGCTATTATGTGTGAAATGACCATTGAACTATATTTTAAGTTCTTCTGGACAAAGCAGGCCTTAAACATCTCTTGTGGTTACTAATGATGGTAATTTGGAGGCAATGCTGTTTGTTACATAAAGAGAAAAAGCACCATGGAGGTTTTTAGTATCTTTTGTCATAACTATATTATCTTCTTATAATTAGTGTCTACTTGGAAACTAAATTGTTGAACTGGGATGAATTGATCCAGAATACTGCAATGGAAACACATACACACGTGCGCACGCACGCGCGCGCGCGCATACACACACACAATCAGAATGAGCAAGCTGGGCAAACCAGGCACAGTGGTTCAAGTCTAGCTACTCAGGAGGCTGAGATGTGAAGTTTAATCCGGAGAGGGAAAGTCTGTCAGACTCATTTCTAAGTATTCATGAAAAGTCAGTAGTGGAGCTGTGCTCAAGTCATAGAATGCTAGCCTTGAGTGAAAAATTTCAGGGATAGTGCTCAAGTCCTGAGTTCAAGCTCTAGGACTGGCAGAGAGAGAGTGGGGGGAAGGGAAAGAGAGAGAGAGGGAGAGAGAGAGAGAGAGAGATGGGGGAAGGAAGGAAAGAAGGAGAGAAAGAACAAAAGAAAGAACTGAGATGGAGCCAAGTGTGGTGGTATATGACTTTAAAATGAGTGCTGGAGAATTAAGGCAGGAGAATGCAGATTTTTAAGGCCACCCTGGACAATTGCAAGACAGTTGTGATTACATAGCTTTCCTAAAGGAAAAACAAAAACAAACAAGCAGGAAAACAAAGAAACAAACAGAAAGTGAGGTAGAGAAGAAGGTGGGGGCATAAAAGTAAAGGATGGTGGAAAAGAGAGATTCTG
>NW_012267244.1:610465-616066 GCF_000151885.1 Dipodomys ordii | reverse complement strand
CACTGATATAATTTTCATATAACTATGTGGTCGACTGGGTTGTAAGAAAAGTAAAATAAACCAGACCAGTTTTGATACTCCCAGGGGACAAGTCTACCAGATGAAGGGTTAAGTGATAGCAGGCAACTGGGTGGAATGTTGAAATATTCTTTCTTGTTGCCAAGTTATGACTTTGTTTATGCTGAATTTTGTTCAGGATCTATGGGATATTTTGATGTGTCAGACATTTAAGAACTTTGTTTGTTATACAAATGATGAAAAGACAAATCCTCCTTATTTTTTAAGGTCTCCTTTTGGTTTTCCTTCTAAAACATCCTTCCTTTCCCCCTTCATCTAGATCTGTATAACTTGCTAGGTTAGCAAGGGTCCATCTTGAAAGTTCTCTTTTTCTAGCTTCCTTCATCTACTCCCACGCACCCGGTTCTTGTCAACTTTCTGTCTAAAGATATACAGTAGTAATTGGCTGCCAACTGAATGAAATCACACCAATTCTGTTGAAGCCTTTTCTTACTTTCTGGCTAGTAAAAACTTGAACTT
Organism: Dipodomys ordii; assembly: GCF_000151885.1. Lineage (NCBI taxonomy): Eukaryota > Metazoa > Chordata > Mammalia > Rodentia > Heteromyidae > Dipodomys > Dipodomys ordii. Next base: position 615,529 of record NW_012267244.1, on the reverse strand, counting down.
TGAAGTCTAGTTATTCTCAAAAACTGACTTGTATAAAGTTTTTCTTTGTCCAAAGTAATAAAAATTATGGATATACAGTTGGGGCTGTACAAAGCTCAAATGAATCAAATTTTAAATTTTGAGATAATTTTTCTTGATCTCTGTGATTAAATATTCTTTTTTCGTGCAATGATGTTGATATTTGATGGCAGAATTTGAAAAAAATGAAAGATCTTTCTTGGGAAAAGTATGTTGTCCTCTGTGATGATGGTGTTCTGCCTACTTCTGTTCATGTACACACACACGCGCACACACACACACACGCATGCACACACACAGTTTTGCAGGTCAGTGATACTTAAAGATATCAGTACATTGTTCATATAATTTATATTCACCAATCTCATTTCTTCCCAACTCTGTCTTTTCTCATAATAATTTCTGCTGTCTCTAAGGTATTGTGACTTCGATATAAATTCTACATTTCCTGTAACACCAAGATCAAATGCCCTCTCCTTCAGTAAATCTATTTGATACCGGTGCCTCCTCCTTTATTCTTCTCAGCACTTGTTAAGATATCTCTCAAAACCTCTTATATTGTTTGTCACAAGGATTTTGCTTTTTTTTTTCAAATGCAGACACACACACACACACTTTTTTTTTCCAACTATTTTGAATGCTTGTAAAAGGAAGACTTTTTTTTTGTCGGTCGTGGGGCTTGAACTCAGGGCTTGGGTGCTGTCCTTGTGCTCTTCAGCTCAAGATGAGCGCTCTACCACTTGAGCCATAGCACCACTTCCAAGGAACACATTTTTTGAGTGTCCTAGAGTTTTTTACCCTATAATAACTGGAAACCCAAGATTTGGTAAGGAAATAAAATGGGCTTTGAAACAATTTTCTACCTAGATAGAAGAATTTTAGTTATGAATTGCCTTGTCTCTACACATACATTGCAAGCTTTCTCTTTGCTGGGTTCCCTGATGCCATGTGACTGGTTTTGGCCAATGAGATGTAAGTATCAATAATATGTTGCTTGCACTTAGAGAAGCTTTTTGGGCAAGGGTGGAATTGCTACACACTCTCTCTCTGAGCTATGTAGACCACAGGCATCTAATATGCCATCTGGAGAGTATATTGAGGAAACTCAATCTGCGGTGTGAGCAATAAATTTACTAAGAATTCAAAGATTGTAGATAATAACAGCATAGCCGAATGTATTGATACCAATATAAATAACTGATTAAAAAGATAACATTTTTTTCTCTTTTGATCAATTATAGCTTATTTCATTGAAAATAGCAAGTACTGTATTTCAATACAGTTGAAAATACAGTACTTGGTATTTTCAGTATGTTTTATTTCTTCTTAAAAATTAGTCATAAAGAGACTTTAATCATTTCAATAAGATAAACAATAGAGACCTAATATTTCAGTGTCAAAATGATGGACAGGATAATCAAGATTCATTGTACTTATAAACTGACATTTTGAATTGAGTCCCTTTTGTACAAATACTTAAATGTAATAAAAATATTTTAAAATACTGAAAAAATTTAAAAATATTAAAAAAATACTGAAACATATAACAGGTTTAAAAGTGAACAATACTAACTAAAGGATTGACCCTCATCTTATTTCTTCAGGTCAAACAAAACACCACGTTTCCCCCTCACATGCTTGACCCCAGGCAGGTCATTTTGATGTTGGCTAAGGTGAAAGTTCCCTCACCCTAGGTGGAGCATTCTATTCTGGGCCTGGCCAAGGCCTCCTGTCCTGGGCGCCTAAGAGACCATAGCCTGTTTTTTGTTTTGTTTTGAATTTTGTTTCCTCGTGAAGACCAATATAAGCCCAACCTCCATTCCACCTCCTCGCACCACCTCCGATCCTTTGCGAAGGTTGGTTGCACCTCGCTGGCTGCTGTATCTCAATAAGCAGTCCTTGCCTGCTGAAGATTGAGTCCCAATAAGCAGTCCTTGCCTGCTGAAGATTGAGTCCCACTTGTTCCTGTTCCTTTTTCCTCCATTTTCCTAACACGATCTACGTGTCAGTGGCTCATAGCTGTACTCCTGAGATCTAAGGATTGCAGTTTGAAGCCAGCTAGAGCAGAAAAGTCGGTGAACCTCTCTCTCCAATTAATCAGCAATCACATACACACACACACACACACACACACACACACACACACACACACACACAAGATTTGAAAAGATCAATGAAAGGATCCATGAAAGGATCCGTCACATCCTTGCTAGGGGACCTAGGAGGCGGACAGGCACAGGAGAAAGATTATCACAAGGTTTATTCGAGGAGTCATATTCCTCCCCACCCTCTACCCCCACCCCGTGCGGCTCCCACCTCCTCCAGACCATATGGCAGCCTCTGCTATAGGTAGCAGCAGGGTCTGGGGGTTAGGAAGTGAGGTAGATGGGAATCAGGTGGGTCTGGGTGGAGAGAGGGAAGGGCCAGCAGGTCTGGGTGGAGCTGAGGACCAAAGGTGGGCATAATGCTTAGAGATTCACAATGCAGAAATTAGAAAGTAGAAAACGAAAACACATCCTGTCCACTGTTAGGCCTGCCTGGGAGCACAGACCCCTCCCGCCTTCCTCTTCCTGAAAGACAGCATTTGGCTTAACCAGAAGTCACCTGCCTGAAACTAGTAATCACCTGACCATCACCTGACTATGAGTTAGCAAAGGACCTGAGATTCTGAGGCCACTTCCTGGACTGCCCAGGTCACGCCTCCTTCGGAGAGTGAGAGGCTCCCCAGGCTCTGAGACCATTCTGCGTTTGCCGTGGTTACACTTTCTCCCAGCCTTGACCTATATAACCTTGATCAACTATAGTTCTGCCGTCTTCTTCTCTTCCTCTCTTCCTTCCTCCTCCTCGCTCCCCATGCCCCATCTTGTGGGGGTGGCAGTTTGCTCTCCCTAATAAACTCTTTTCTGCCTGAACCACGTGGTGGTCTCCTTTTGCCGAACCTTACATCAACTCCTTTAAAAATAATAGAATTTTTGTATTTCATTAACTCATCTGAAATACCTCTCCTTTTTAAAGCCTTACTGATCTTAAAGAATTATCTTTTCCTCTTATTTTGGATCTAAAATGGGCTAAATTTGATACCTTGTAAAGAAATTTATTTAAAATTTGTTCCTCATTCACAATTTAAGAGCTACTGATAGTAAATTACCTGATTATTGATATACCAATTGAGCTACTGATAGTAAATTACCTGATTATTGATATACCAATTACAGAAAAGTAGTCTCTCAACAGGATAGAACAAAATGTAAGTAGATAAAAAAGAATCTGTGTAACAATACTTGTGTAAAAAAGTCTTAAAACATATTTCCCACACTCAAGATCGTTGGGAATGTAGGAACAGAAGTCAAAACAAATGAATTTACTGGCATAAAGATTTTTGAATGCTTGGCGCCATCTGCTGACCAAATATCAGCTTTTCAGATTCACTTTTGAGATTTCAAGAAATCCTAATTTCCTTATATGTTCTAATAAACATGTATAAGCAAACAAATATAATTATTTAAAATTAGTTCAAGAACTGTATACAAAAGGTAAAGACAAACAGATTCCTGTGTAATATAACCTATCTACATGATAAAGTTTAAATCCTGAGCAAATTCATTTTTTTGAGTTATACATGTAAAACTACCACCTTTTTCTTAATCCAAAAAACATTAATTTTCTAAGATAGGATTATACATTTACTTAAAAGATTGAGCTGGGGATGCATGTGTGCATCTGTGAAGCGTCTCATTATTGTAGCCCAGGCTGGTTTTAAAGTCACATGTTTCCTGCCTTCTGAGAATACAGCCAGGTCTATATGTGAACTTTAATATCAAAAGTTGTTTTTAAAGTGCAAGAAGGTGAAGTGAATGGAAAGTAACACTTTCCATTGTATGTTTTGTATTCAGGGGTGTGCTAAATGTTTCCATAGATCGCCTCAAAGATTTTCCAAGTTATTCTTCAAATAGGCCACTGTTGTCCCAGGCTTATGGCTCAAGAAATGTCTAAGAAGTTGAAGATATACATGCTAGTATTTCAAGAAAGTACAGAATGTATCAGAACAATTTTAGTTGTTTATATCAAGCTGTGTAGCAGAACAGCATTAATATATTTTCAATATATTTTTTCATTCTGGAGTAATTGTATCACTATTAATATGACGAATTGGTTCCTTGAATTCTATCTTTTAAGGTAATGCAATGCACAGTGTTTCTTGTGCTCATTCTAGCCAAGAATTGTTCATTGCTGTATCCTGAGTAACTAAAGATGTGTGTGTGTGTGTGTGTGTGTGTATGTGCGTGCACACACACGCATGCATGTACAAATGCGTGTGTGAAAGAGAGGAGGGAGAGAAGATCTTTGTGCACCTCAACCTATGATCAAATGTGTGCAAATTCTAGGTTTTAGCCTTAAGCTTATCCTTCCCTTGGTCTTCATTTTCTTTGCAGATTATAGAATCATCAATCCAGTTAATAATATCAGAAAGTTGTGAGTCAGCATGAATCTATTCTAGTTTTTAAAACAGTTTCAGATCCTGCGTTCCTGTTTCTCATGGCTTCCATGACCAATCCTCTTTCTCCATCTCTCCTCCATTCATCCCTGTCACGTTTTCCATCTGTTTGTCATGTGGACTTTCTGGCAGCTCGGGAGAGACAACCACTCTTCCTCACCACTGAATCTGTACTTGATTTCATTTACTCAGAATGCTTCTTGATGCGTTAGTCTCAGCTCTTGGCTTAAATGAACAACTTCAGACAAATGTGTTCCTGAAAACCTGTAATTAAAAAAAAAATCTAAAGGCCAGGGACCGGACTGATGCAGTGGAGCTCCTGCCTATGAAGCATGAAGTCCTGGGTTAAAAATCCAGTAGCCAGAACCACACACACAGACACACACACAGACACACGCCCTATATTTTCTAACTTTTTGTCTTCTTGTTTCAGAGGTCTTGATGGATAGCCCAGGCTGGCCTCAAACTCACATCTTCCTGCCTCAGCTTTCCAATTGCAAGGATTACAGGCATGTACTATGCCCAGTTCTGTTATCCTTTTTTTTTTTTTT
>NW_012267244.1:592351-597608 GCF_000151885.1 Dipodomys ordii | reverse complement strand
TTGTGTGATAGATAGAGGAAAGCAGAAACAACAACTAATCATTCAGACAGCAGCAAAACAATATAATGAAACTTAATTTTTAATATTGAGGGAGACATGAATGATAGGAAATGGAAAAAAAATGAGTGAGGGAAGATGGGAAAGTTCACGAAAGCTCTGTGCTTTAAAATGTATGCAGAAATGCTTGGTAAGAAATGTACACATTACCCTGCCCATGTAATTGTAACCCCTCTGTACAGTATGTTCACAAATAAAATAAAAAAAATAAATAAAATGTATGCAGAAAATAGTTGTGCTAATTTTGAGAGTTAGTTATCTTTTTTGGCTATAGATGATTTTAAAAGTGTGACTAGTAGGAGACTAGGCAAATATATATTGTATAAACTTTATGCCAACAAGGTACTAGTGATATAAGTCATGCATGCAGAATAAGGAATTTTCATTGTGGGAAGTCACTGTTACAGCAGATGTAACTTCTTTGCATATGTGGGCAGGGATATGAAGAAATACCACTATCAAAAGTGATTTTACATATTCCCTTACCAATCCATGATAATTGATATTGGTTAACAAGGCAGAATCTCACTGCAGAAACCATTTGGTTTGGGGTGTGTCAGTTCTTACCTTTAGGGCAAAGGTATCTTTGCACAACTCCTGTGCTCTTCAGATCTGTGTTAGCTGTGTGTCATAGCACAATGCAGTTCCAAACTCCAACGTGGTTATTGAGTGATTCTATACTTCTGCAATTGGAACTTTCCATTTCTTGTTTGTTCTTATTCCTAGTTTCCGAGTAAGTTCTGCTGGATAGGTTGCAAAAGTTTCTTTATACATTAGCACCTGTTCTTTGACCTTTCTTATTTATGAAATGGTTTGAAATGTTCAAACCTCTTTGCTTCCTGCAGCCCAATAATATGAAATTAATCCGTTTGCTAGCAGACTATTTTGGGAGTGTCTTAAATGTACATCTTGAAGTGGTTTTGGCTACACAGAAGAATAACAGTCTCTGATGACCTTTAGAAATGGAATTGAATCAGAATTCTAGCCACAAGATCAAACGCAGAAGGAGTAGAATATTTAAGACTTTGGGAGAATCAGGGAAACTTCAGGGAATTCTCAGGATAAGAACTTGTGGAGCATCTTGGCAGGGCACTGGTTTTAAAGTACTTCAGCTCCGAATTCCTTCGATGCCATGTGACTTTGCTCAGGTTTCAGATCCAAGGAGACCAGAGAAGCTAAGTGCAAACTTGGACCTTAACTCTGTCCTGGACCAACCAAACAATCCTTGTGGTTTTAATGATGTGCTTATTGTTTCTTTGACAGAACAGGATTCATTAGATAATTAGAAGCCCATAGAAAGTACCAAGCACAGCCTACAGAATAAAGCAAAGAAGTATAGGGCAAGAACATTCACAGCTATCCACTACAAGTCCATAGGGACACATAACCATGATTCAATAAACCTTAAAGGAGTACCGAAGTAGAGTAAAACCATTTACCCACTTTATTAATTTGCTGACATAATAAGTAGCACAGATTGGGTGACTTAAAAGTAACAATTGATTTTCCTTCACAATTCTGGATGCTGAAAGTTTGAGATCAAAAGTATTGCAGAATTGGTTTCTTCTAAAGCCTCTCTTTTTACTTTGTAGATTGTGGCTTTCCTCTGGTGCCTTCACATCATCTTCTCTTTGTGCGTTAGTGTCTTCTTAGAAAGGGCATTAGTCATATTGGATCAGAGGATTCCATTTGACCCCCATTTTACTTAATTGCCACTTCAAAGGCTTTACCACCAAGTAGTTTTATTCTAAAGATTATGGGGATTGGGATGCAATATGGATATTTTGGGAATATGCAATGCAGGCTATATCACCTACTTATTAAGTTGTAGGTAAAACGACAACTGATTTTGTTAGCTACTATATTAAATCTTCAAGAAATGGGCTATTGTTACATAGTTCAGAATTTGTTTGTTGAAGACTAGATGTTAGTGCTGTACTGGGTCTTGTGATACAGAGAGGTCCAAGTCATGGTTCTAACTTTTGACAAACTCAGCAATATACACTTGTATGTTATTGTTGAAATGTATACATATAACACACACAGGTGCTAGCTTTCTATAATATACATATGTTGTATGTATCCATATATTATACATATGCATAATATATAATATACATATTTATATAATATATTTCATACATATATAAATACCAACTAATTTTCAAAATATCAATCTCTGCTCTGGTAAACTACACCTTTTTTTGTTTATTAAGAATTTATCTTAGGCTGAGAAGGTGGCTCAGTGGTAGAGCGCTTGCCTTGCATTCATGAGGCCCTGTGTTCGATTCCTCAGCACCACATAAGCAAAAAGAAAAAAAAGCCAGAAGTGGCGCTGTGGTTCAAGAGGTAGAGTGCTAGCCTTGAGCTAAAGAGCTGAGTGACAACACCCAGGCCAATAGTTCAGGCCCCACAACCCGACCCCCCCCCCAAAAAAAAAAACAAGAATTTATCTAAATCTCCAAATGTCTATTGTTTAAACTTCTACAATGTCCCAGAAGTGGCAAGTCATGTAAGACAAAAAGCAAAACCTAAAAGAAGAATTTTTATTTTTTCTCTCCTGAGGATTAAGCTCTGGGTCTAGGCACAGTCTCTAAGTTCCTTTTGCTCTAGGCTAGTGCTCTACCACTTGAGCAGCAGCACCAATTCCAGCTTTTTCTGAGTAGTTGATTGAGATGAGAATCTCATGGCCTTTCTTGCCTGGGATGGCTTTGAGCCATGATCCTCAGATCTCAGCCTCCTGAGTAGCTATGATTTCAGGGATGAGTCACCAGCACCCAGTGAATTATTTCTTATTTTAACTTTGATTATTTTGATGATGTTCTCAGATTCTCATTATTCTTGTGTTCTCTTCCCCCTCTTCCTCCTCTCCCTCCTCCCCCTCCCCCTCCTCCTCCTCTCCCTCTTCCTTGTCTTCCCCCCTCCTCTCCCTCTTCCCCCTCCTCCTCCACCCTCCTCCTCCTCCTCTTCCTCTCCCTCCTCCTTCTCCTCCTTCTTTAGAATTGGAGGCTTTATGAGATGTACAGGACATTGTGCTCAAAACTAACTTTACAACTTCAGGGTAGGGAGGGAGGAGTTAGGGAGATGGGGAGGGAAGGGATGGTAGGGGAAAAACAAAGGAGTGAGTAACAATGCTTGATAGGAAATGTACTCATTATCTTACTCATGTGTAAGCCCTCACTACAGTATCTTTACAATTATATATATATATATATATATATATATATATATATATATATATATATAAGAAATGGAGGCTTTGTATTAGATCATATAACATGATGCTAATTGAAATGAACTCCAAGATATGGAAATGTGAATGTATTTATTTTTTATGTACTGTATGAAGTTATTTCTTTTTTTTTCATTTTTTTCACCTTTGGTTTATTCCCTGTTGTCACTGTTTTTGATTTTGGTACCCTGTGTTTTATATATACATTTATCTGATTTGGGGAAAGGAAGGGGAATAAAAAAATGGTGAGACAAAGGACGGAGGATAAACCAATGCAACAGTGATACTCACAAAACACTGTGTTGGAAATTAACTTTACAACTTGGGTGGGGGAGGGGAGTAAGGGTGAGGGAAGGTGGGAAAAAACGAGGGAGGGGGTATCAATGTTTGACAAGAAATGTCATTACCTTACTTATGTAACTGTAACCTCTTTGTATGTCATTTTTATAATAAAATAAAAAGAATTGGAGGCTTTGTATTAGATAGGGTATATATTTGCTTAAGTAAAGCTCTTATTTACATTTGCTGTGGCTTAGGTCTTCAATATTCTTGTAAATTTTATATTTACAAACACATATAACCTAAACACATATTCTCTATAAAAATTCAAACAATATATGAGTACATAAAAAGCCAATGGCTCTACTTGCATCTTCTGCTTCATTGCGTACACCTCTTCTCTAATGCTGGGCAGAAGGAAAGGTCTTACTTGCAAACTTTTTGACTTTTTCTTGGTGGGTTGTGGGGCTTGAACTCAAGGTCTAAGTGCTGTCTCTGAGCTTTTTGCTCAAGGCTAGCACTCCATCACTTTGAGCCACAGTGCCACTTCTGGATTTCAGGTAGTTTACTGGAGATAAATCTCATGGACTTTCCTGAAGCTGGCTTTGAACCATGATCCTCAGATCTCAGCCTTCTGAGCAACTTGGATTGCAGGCACGAACCACTGGTGCTCAGTAACGGCTGCTTTTCCTAGACTCCATTTCAGCTTTCTGCCAAGAGCATGATTCATTAAGTATATATGGAAACCTACCATTGATTGATGGATTGATTTAGTTTATATTTTAATCTCTAGTATCTGAATTCAGCTCTACCTTATCAAGGTGTTTATGGGAGCCATTTGCTTATCACTATAAAACAGAAACCCATCTTTCCTGCCTCCTTCTATAGCTATGGGAATGTGATCTAGGCTCAGTTACTCTTTTTTAAATGATAGACTTTGAATTGGTAGCTAGTGGCCCAAGAAGTAGAGATAGGCAACTCTGGTGGCAGGTGGATACCATGAAGTACTGATGTATGGCCTCTATGGATCAGTAGTTAAAGGAGGATTTTTTTTATTGTGAAAATATTGTACAGAGGGGTTACAATTACATGGGCAAGATAATGAGTACAATTCTTATCAAGCATGGTAGCCTCCTCCTTTTTTTCCCCTTCCCATCCCTTCCATCTTTCCCCACCCCTGCCCCCTACCGAATCCTCCGCCACCCTCGCCCCCTCCAAAGTTGTAAAGTTCGTTTTTCGACATTACGACTTGTACATCTCATTGTTGCAATGGGCCCACCTGTATTCCTGTTTTAATGATTTGTTTTTTCCCTTCCCCTCCACAAATTATACCAACATCATATACATTGAAAGCAGGGGTTATACCGTGGGGGAATGACATACAAAGCAACAATGAAATAATCTTATAAATATGTTAGAAACAATCGCATGAAAGAAAAAAAAAACATTTGAATATATATCTTAGCGTTCATTTCCCTAACATCAACTTACCTGACCGTTTCTGCTTGACTCAGACATATACTAGTTGCTGCAAATAAGGGAAACCATGGGACTTATGTTTCTTTCTTTGGGCCTAGCTTTCTTCACTTAATATAATTTTTTCCAAGTCTTCCTATTTCCTAACAAATGGGGCAATGTCATTGTTTCTGATGGAGGCATAGAATTCCATTGTGCATATATATATATATA
>NW_012267244.1:581645-592273 GCF_000151885.1 Dipodomys ordii | reverse complement strand
TATATATATATATATATATATACCACATTTTCTTGATCCATTCATCTACTGAGGGGCATCTGGGTTGGTTCCATTTCTCAGCTATGGTAAATAATGCTGCAATAAACATAGCTGTGCTGATAGCTTTAGTATGATCTTGTTTGCCATCATTCGGGTAAATGCCCAAAAGTGGGATTGCTGGGTCATAGGGGAGCTCTATGTGCAGTCTTTTGAGGAACCTCCATCCTACTTTCAAAAGTGGTTGAACAAGTTTACACTCCCACCAACAATGCAGTAAGGTACCCTTCTGTCCACATTCCCTCCAGCATCTGTTGTTATTAGAGTTCTTGATTCTAGCCATTCTAACTGGGGTGAGGTGGAATCTCAATGTTGTTTTGATTTACACTTCTTTTATGGTAGAGAGGTTGAGCATTTCTTCATGTGTCTATTGGCCATCCTTCTTTCTTCTTCAGAGAAGTTTCTCTTTAAGTCTTTAGCCCACTTATATATTAGGCAGTTGTTTCTTTGAAGATTTGTTGTTGGGGGGTTTAATTTTTTGACTTCCAGGTATATTTTAGATATGAGACCCTTGTCTGTTGTATGGCTCATGAAGATCTTCTCCCAGTTAGTGGGCTTTCTATTGATCTTGCTAGTTATATCCTTTACCATGCAGAAGCTCTGCAATTTCATGCAATCCCATTTGTCCAACCTTTCTTTGATTTGTTGTGTTTCTGGGTCTCTATTAAGAAAATTTCGGCTTGTGCCAAGGAGTAAGTCTCCTGGATTTTGACTGTTGATTGTTTTTGTCCTTTGTGGATTCTAGGTCTAGTTTTCTGAATATTACAGCAATTATTTAAGCTTTGGGGAACCTTGCAGTAGTAAATTCACAGGATGTGATCTACAATTCTACAGATTTAGACTATGTATCAAGTATTAAACCACATACAACCACCGTCATGATGGGGGATAGTACCTCACTGTTTCTGCCCTAGCCCTGAAGCAGGAGGAAATCTTTGCTCACTATAATTGAAGCATGGATGGCAAGTGGGATCTACACTGCTACCCAAGGTAGATAGAGCTTGAGGTGTAAGCAAGTAACCTCATCATGTTGAGCCTTTATGTGTCTCATTAAGCATTCATGAGGCTTTTCCTGTCTGTGGCTGTAGGTAACATTCCAGAGTTTTCTTACCTCCAGGAAGCAAAATAAAGGAGAAGACATCGTGCATCATCTTTGACTTTGTTTGTTTTGATGATCCAGAACTCTTGTGGGGAAGATAGTAGTATAGAATCTCTAATGTACATCTTTCTGTGGAAAATATTATATTTTTTAAAAATTACATTTTTATTATCTTTAAGTAATCGTGCAAAGAGATTATCATTCCACAAGTCAGTTTAAGAGCATAATGCATCTTAATTGATATCATCCCTTTAAGTGGAAGTTTTTTTTGTATCACATGCATAATTTCAAGAGGTCTCTATGAGTCCATTTAGATGCACGCAATGTTATTGGTGCACTATGGATTCAGGGTTTCCCCAACAGATAGTGGGATGGTGGATGAAGAATATTCTCATGAAGTACCCATTCATAATCTTTTAATAAGACGAGGGGTGAGGAATGAGTTTAAGTGACAGATATGATTAAACCACAGATATCATCCCTATCCTCTTGCTTTTAAAAAGTCAGACTGTCTCTGGACTAGTTTAAGAGAACAGCATAAAGTGGCACATTTCAAGAGGTAGCTAACAAGACACCAGGAAGCAGTACAATAATAATTTCAGCCTGGTGCCAATAGCTCACACCTGTAATCCTGAATACCTAGAATTAAAGGCATGCCCCCTAGATCCTGGTTTGCTTGGTGCTGTTTTCTTCAAAATAAAGATGCATTATGACATTGTCATGGTCCGTTGAAGCCAAGGTCTATCCATTCTGATTGATTTGGAGATATTCACAAATATTGTTGTTTGTATTGAGATACCAGCCAATCACTCAAGGATACCAATAAAAGGTATCACACATTGTGTAGTTTATGAACAGGAAGTTTTGAAAAATTCTTTAGCAGTTTTGGGGCTAATAATGAGAAAAAATTTGCGGGGACTAAACTGGGTGCAGTAAGTGTGAGTAGCGGGAGAATGCCTGATGCCCGTGAAAAACATTGGTTATCTTGTGTCTAAGGAAAGATACATCACTATGAGTGTCTGATCTCCAGAAATTCTACCAAAAAACAAGAAGGAGTGCCTTGTGTACTTATTTTTTATCTCTTAGACCTGTGAAAAAATATTTATCTGTGTGTGTGTGTGTGTGTGTGTTTGTGTATGTATGTGTGTATGTGTTCAGGTCCTGGGACTGAAACTCAGGACTTGTATACTGTCTACAAGCTTTGTTGACCAAGGCTAGTGATTTACCACATGAACTATAGCTCCACCCCTGGCTTTTTTGGTGCTTAATTTCAGATAAGAGTCTCACAGACTTTCTAGCCTGAGCTGGCTTCAAATCACTATTTTCAGATCTCAGCCTCCTTAGTGAGACCCTGTCTGAAAACAAACAAACAAGCAAACAAACAAAGGTATTGGCCTAACATGAACAGAATTCTGGGACTGATTTCCAACACCATAGATTTCTTAAACCTATGAATCCAAGAGACCCAACATTGACTTTTTCCTAGATACAACAAATGCATTATTTGTTTTTTAAAATATATTTTGATTGTTATTATTAAAGTGTTATATCCAGTGATTACATTTTTATAATCCAGGTAATGAGTGCAGTTCTTTTTGGACAATGTTATCTCTTTCTTCACTTTCCTCAAGTTTCCCCATTGTGACCCCATCCACAAGTTGAATAGTTCATTTTCCACATAGTGTACAATGAACACCATGACTGCATTTGTTTATGCTCCTCTTTCCATTTCTGCACCCTCTCTTTGACCCCTTATGAATGCATTTTTAATATATAAATGTCAGTAACAGAAGGTCCTTGATAACAGTTTTTAAACTGTTTTAATATTTAACTACTTTTTTTGTAGCACCTAAATTTAATGGTAGAAATTAATTTGGAGAGGAATACTTTCATGGTTCTGTGAACTCAGAATGACCATAAGGCATTCAGAAAATAAGTTAATATTCCAAAGTGCATTAATTAATACTTTTGACTACCTTGTCCAGTTAAAGTCCTCAGAGAGGGATATCTCAATTTCAAATCCAATTAAAATGATATCCATTGCTAAATTAACCCATGTACACTCAAATCTTGGTATAAAAATGACATGGTCTCAAGACACTGATTAATTAATACAACATGCAAAAAATATGTCACAAAAATTATTAATCCACCAAGTCTGGTAGTATATCTCCAAGGTCTTTTCAAGCTTCTTACAGAAATATTATATACTACATCAATTCCTCTTCACTTCATTTAAATGATAACACTGAAAAATATTTCACCAGATGCTTATTTAAATGTGGTGAAAAATGTTCTTTTCAAAGCATATGGTGATATAATTAGGTGTCTCTGAATATAGCAAGGTTGAAAAGAGAACTAAATTGAAGCAATTTGCTGCACGGGTGTATGTATATCAGTATCTTCTCTGGGTTATTATTGTTTTAATAAAGAAAAACCGAAGCACTCAAGAGTGAGACACATCTGCTGTCACCAATCCTAGCTAGAGTGGGTGGCTTCCAGCCAGCTTTTCCTTTCCTTTCTCTGTGTAAACCTATGTGACTCATGTTCCCCTCCTCCCACACAGAGGCTTCTGGCAACATTCCAGCTTCGTTGATCATCATGTAATGTTCTATTGCAAGAAGTCTGCTTTGCTCTAGTTTAGCCACTGTGCTTCATTATCTTCCACTGGTGGGGAAAGGCCTTGAGTTTCTTTCTTCAACAAAGAGTTTTCTTTAATATGTCTCTTCTTGTTTTGGGGTGCTCAATCTTTGAATAAAGGAAAAACTTTGAAATTTAGTTTTATATGATGGAGTTATAAACACATTGCTTATTGGAAATCTCAATTTGAGCATCCATGTATTGACAGTGCTTGTGATACAATCTGCCTCTAATTTGACACCATCTTGGGCTACATAGAGAGAAAAATAAAGCAAAGTAAAAATGATGTGTTGAAATATGGGGAACAAAGTATGGGTGGGCTTAGATGATCTGGTCTTGAGTTATAAGCTACCTCTTCTTGGTTTTCCCAACTCATTACAATCTGTACTCAACAGTGGATTAAAGATGATAGGATTTGTCATGTCAGGATGCAAATAAGTTCACAAATATATTTTAATAATAAAACTTTTTGATCCAAGACATTAGTACTTTGTATTCCACTCATAACAAGTGTTTTGATTTCTTTGATTTCTTTTTTTTAATGTACCTTGTTGGAATGAATAATAGGTGCATATCTTAGGCATATGTTATTTGCAGTCAAATTCATTGCTAACTGATAGGGTAAATTTCACTAATTTTAAATGTTATTTTGTATTATTTCAGGAGAATATTCTTGATTTTACTTCACAAGTGTAATTGTCAGCAAACAAATATGGCTTGTACAGTGACATACGTAGAGGATTGATGCTACTTAGTGTGGTGACTCATGTCCTTCTGTGGATTATTTGCCTACTGTTGATGAAGATTGAAGAAATGAATCATTTGCTCTAGCTTTCCCAGCACAACTGCTTTCTAATTATCTTGTTTTGTTTTTACCTTTTAACCAGGGGAATACTGGCTCCTGAGATGAAATCATATAATAGTCCAATTCTGTTCCCTAGTGCAGTGGTTTGCAAACGCTAGTGTGTCGGGTTCACCCGGAAGATTGTTGAAGTATAGAGGGGCTAGCAGAGTGACTCAATTGCTGGAGTACCTTCTAACAAGTACAAGGCCCTGAGTTCAACCCTGAGTGTCACCATCGACAAACACCATCAATGACAACAACAGCAATCGCTGGGCTCTATCTCCAGAGTTTTGCTTAGTAGGCCATGCCCAGGAGAGATGGTGATGTTACTGGCTTGGGAACAATGTTTTGAGATCTGTGTTCAACAGTGTAACCCTGAATGCTTATCAAATAGATAACACTCAGTTATCTTGGCATCTCTGGGGATGTGGTGAAACATTTTATTCCTTATTAAAAAAGGCCACAGGCACCCATGTTCTCCTTTATTTTCTGGTTCAGAGCTTGTTCACATAAGTTTCTCTTTTTGTATTTCCACTATAGTTAAAAGTTCTCTTTATTTTCACTAGGCCTGGTTGTTAAAGAGATTACCTTTTTTTCTCCTTATAGGGTTTCAACAGGAGAAAAGGAGAGAAAGATGGAGAGAGAGAGAGAGGAAGAAGAGGGAGGAGGAGGCAGTAGATGTGGAGGAGGAGGAGGAAGAAAAATGAAGAGGAGGAAAAGGATCATGAGAAGGAGGAGGGGGGAAGAGAAGAAGAAAGAAGAAAGAAGAAAAGAAGAAGAAGAAGAAGAAGAAGAAGAAGAAGAAGAAGAAGAAGAAGAAGAAGAAGAAGAAGAAGAAGAAGAAGAAGAAGAAGAAAGAGGAGGAGGAGGCAGTAGATGTGGAGGAGGAGGAGGAGAGGAATAAACATTCTACAGAAACTTCAAGGCTTGACAAATCTGTCTACAATCATTTCTGCTCTGCAGTTCTAGACTGCCTTTGAAATGGTAGCTGGACATGTCAGCAAATTTATTTTGGCTTTGTTTTTCAAGCTTGAAGCTCAGCATTCATAATATTCTTTCTGATTTAGCTATGTAGTCTTTTTCCTTCATAAGAACCAACCAAGAAAGAGCATGGATGCCTTCATTGTTCAAGTGAATACTATAATCTTTGAAAACTATGATTTAATTATGCTACTTCTCAGCATATGTATACCCAAAGGAATGTAAGTCAGGCTAGAGATATCTGTACAACCATGTTTATAATAGCACTATTCACAATAGTCAAACTGTGGAATCAGTCTAGATGTCCATCAACAGATGAATGTGTATACACATATACTCAAATGGGATTATTCAGTGGCAAGAAAGAATGAAATGCAATTTTCAGGAGAATGAATTAAACTGGTGATCAGCATGATAAGTGAAATAAGCCAGACTTTTGTCTATATTGTATGTTCTCCGTCATATGGAATCTAGACCACCAACAAAAAGAATGACTTGGTTCATGCTTGTAATCCTAGCTACCCAGGAGGCTGAAATCTGAGGACTTTAGCTCAAAGCCAGCCCATGTATGAAAAGTCTGTGAGACATTCTTTTTAATTTTATTTTCTTGTAAAGATACTGTACAGAGAGGTTACAGTTCCGTCAGTAAGATAATGAGTACATTTCTTGTCAGACATTGTTACCTACACCTTCTTTCTCTACTATCCCTTCTTTCCCCTACCTCACCCACTACCCCCCTCAAAGTTGTAAGGTTCATTTCCAACATAGTGTCTTGTGAGTATCATTGTTGCAATGGGTCATCCCGTGTCCTTGTTTCAGCATTTCGTTATTCCCCTTCCCCTCCCCAAACTAGATGCAAGGTACCAAAATCAAATTACAGTGACAACAGGGATTTACCATAGGAGGAAGAACATACAAAGGAAACAAAGAGAAAAAACACATAGTACATTAAAAACAACAACAAAGAAAAACCTCTTGTTCCATATCTTGGGGTTCATTTCACTTAGCATAATCTTATATAGTCATATGTACATAGCTTTTGAGCTTTTTTGCTCATCTGATAAGATTATCCTAGACATATACTAAAAAAAAGACTTTGAATCTCCAGTTAATCACCCAAAGGAAATCTGGAAATGGAGCTGTGGCTCAAGTGGTAGAATGCTAGCCTTGATTTAAAAAAATGCTCAGCAACAGCACTCAGGCTCTGAGTCAAGCCCCAGGACCACACACACACTCACACACACACACACACACACATACACACACACAATGACTAGATGTAAATTACAGGGGACAGTTTGGGGTAAGTAAGGAGATAAGAAAGAATAATAGAGGTGATGAATTTGGTCCATATACATTATACATATTCCTGGAGATATCACACTGGAGACCCCTTTGTACAATTAATATATAATAATAAAAATGAGAACATATATCTTGGGATACATCTAAGTTGATGCTTCTGTTGGAAGTTGTTATTATTTGGCATTTTACGTCTGCAAGATTATCAACTGTTCTCTTGAGTAAATCTGAGCCAGATAGATTTAGACTAAATCCCAATTTCTTGTATTATAAGTTGTTCTATCTTGCTTATGTCAATTAAACAGTGAGCCTAAGTTTCTTCAGGCAAAGTAGAAAGACAATATTCCTGTAGATATTGTCATGAATTCACATTAAGGCAATCAGTATAAAACCTTAGAAAACATTGGCTTCAGTGGTTGATAGATATTATTGTTGGTAGAAATAATATTAATAAAAGACTAAATGTTCAAAATGGTATAGAAACTAAATGACTTTCTTCTAAATGAACCATAGGTTAAACTGCAGAAGTTCAGATTTGGATAAGCTCTCCAGGGAACCTTCTTTCTATCATAACTTACAATATCACTAATTGAATACTTACTATGCTTACCCTCCATTTCAGGGCTTCTGATTAAAAGCTATAGATATCCTGAGTTAGCACTCAAGTGGAAGACTAATCAGAACCTTGGACAAGGCTCCATGCCAGTGATCCATTCCCAGATCCCTTTGAAAGTTAGACATTTGCTCCATACTTTACTAAAATCTGCATCTATATTAACTGTTCACTAACTCATTATATATTCGTCTAGAAAGCAAGATGCAGCTCATGTTGTCAATGTGTGCAAATATAGTAAGCTTCCTCTAAGTACTTTGAAATAAAGGCATGGGAAATATACATGTTTCAGAGTTACATAGTCCCAAAGAGTTCCAAGGCCTATAGAAGGGATCCATTTTTTTTGGGGGTGGTGGTGGTGGTGGCAAGGGGCACCATTAATCCAGGGCATTATGTGGCGCCTGGTTTACATTTTTCTTTAAATGAGAGGATACCTGACTTATTTGTAAGTTTTAGATTTATTAAATTACTAAGATTGGGAAACAGTTTTTACTTTCTTGCTGCTATTTTAAAGCTCAGCCAACCAATAAGCGTACTTGAACAAAATCAGATTTCAGTGTGAGTGTATATAGAATGGAAGCCTACATATTCAAAAATAAAATTTAAGACTGTAGAAAGCCAGGTGCAGTGATAGTGTCTGCCTGTAGTCTCAGCTCCTTGGGAGGCGGAGACAGGAGGACTGCTTGGGAAAAGGAGCTGGAAGCAACATAGTAAGACCATGTCTTGAAAACAACAACAAAATATTAGCTGGCGATGTGGCTCCACTGGTAGAGTGTCTGCTCAATGAGTTCAAGCCTTTGAGTTCAAACCCTTGTACCATCAAAAAAGCCGAAACAAACACGCACTCAACCAAACAGCAAGAGCAACAAATACAACAAAAGAAGGTGCTGGCTAGTCTCCACCATCCCACCTTCATTGTTAAGGCCTCACGTAATCCATGGTACCAGATTCATCTAAGAGAATGTGACTAAGAGAAGATAGCTTACGGGACTATCAAGTATAAATTACAAAAAGGCAGGGGGCAGTGCCTCTCTGGGATCATTTAGCTGCAGTGTCTTTGAGGCATGTACACAGATTCAGATTTACATAGCTACAGCCATTTTGGTTGTAAACGTTGGTTTGACTGTGAGCTGACCTTGGTATGCGTTCCAAGCCATAGAATACAAACAAAGTCATTAAGATGTATATGTACAATGGAATTCTATGCCTCTATCAGAAAGAATGACGGCACCCCATTTGTTAGGAAATGAAAGGACTTGGAAAAAATTATATTAAGCTAAGTAAGCCAGATCCAAAGAAATATAGATCCTGTGCTTTCCTTTATGGGCAATAACCAGTGTATGTCTAGGACAAGCAGAAAAGAGCAAAAACGATGTACATATGACCACATAAGATGATGCTAAACGAAATGAACCCCAAGATAGGGACACAAGAGGTTTTATCTTTTATCTTTCTTGCTGTCATTTTTAATGTATTTATAATGTAATATGTGATTTTTTTGTTTCTTTTATATGTTTTTCACTCATGGTATTATCCCTGTTGTCATTATATTTGATTTCAGTGCCTTACATCTTGTATATATATATTTTTCTAATTTGGGGATGGGAAATACCAAAATGCTGAAATAAGGATACAGGATGACTCATTGTAACAAGGAGATGTACAAGATACTATGCTAAAACAAACTTTACAACTTTGGGGTGGGGGAAGGAGAGGAGTTGGGGAAGTGGGGAGAACAGGGATGGTAGGGGAAAAATGAAGGAGGGGGTAATTGCTTGATAGGAAATGGACTCATTACTTTGCTCATGTAACTGTAACCCCTCTGTACAGAATCTTTACAATAAAAAATATATATTTAAAAAAAGATGAAAGCCAGGCAGTGCAGGCCACCATGGATGTTCAAGAGTACTTTATTTCTTTAGAAAGCACAAGGACACTGTAATTGGCAGCAGGCAATCTTCATCTGGTTAAGAATAGAAATCCTCCCTACCTCAAGGTGTGAATATTCCACTGTCTTTTATTTCTTTTAGGTGGCATTTCTTCAAGTTTAATTTACATACAACAAAACAGTGGTGTTTACATATTTACACATGCAACAGATGAGAACTACCCCCTCCCATTTTTGGTATTTGTTTTATTGCAAAAAAAGGTGTTACAAATGTTTACATGTAGGTTCACAGAAACAGAGAAAGAAATGGTTTGTTTAGAGAGTCTAAGACTTAATCAAAACCATCTTGAGAATGTCATTGGATTTTCACTAAGATATAATTTGCTTCACTTTTTTTCTCTTATGCATATTTTTATTGTTATTATAAAGTTGATATACAGAGGGATTAAAGTGGTTTAAATCTACTGTCTTCTGCCATGCAAGACAACTAGAAACTAGGAAGCCACTAAAACAAATAACATTCTGTATAATCCAAAATTTGTCCACTTCTTTCTTTGTTGTCTTAGTTTTACACTGGGTTTTCCTGAAGCTTTATTTAAGGAGATTTTGAGATTTCTTTCTTTCTTCTCTTTTCTTTTCTTTTTTTCCGCCTGGTTGTGGGGTTTGAATTCTGGGCCTGGGTGCTGTCCCGGAGCTCTTCAGCTTAAGGCGAGTGTTCTACCATTTGAGCCACAGCGTCATTTCCAGTTTTCTGGTGGTTAATTTGAGACAAGATTCTCAGGGACTTTCCTGGCTTTGAACCAGGATTCTTAGATCTCAGCTTTCTGAGTAGTTAGGCTTACAGGCATGAGCAACTGGCACCTGGCTTGAGAAAGTTCTATGTGAATAGGACTGAGACTTCCTGTCAAAACAGACAGTATCAACTGAACAGTCTCATGACTGGAAGCTGTACTTTCAAAAGTTAAAGTTGCGGATGACTGCAGACCAGGCACCTAACCTGAGCTAGTAAGAGGTCCTCAGACCTTTGTGTAAGGCAAGACACTCTTGCTGTCCTTACCCCTGAGACTACAAGATGATGAGTAATTGTTCTAAGTTCCAAATTTGAGGGTTATTTGTTATACAGTACTATAACTCATACAAAGTTGCTTCTTCCTTCCTTCCTTCCTTCTTTCCTCCCTCTCTCCCTCCCTCTTTCCCTCCCTCC
>NW_012267244.1:538382-579113 GCF_000151885.1 Dipodomys ordii | reverse complement strand
CTTCATTGTTGGTGGGAGTGTAAACTTGTTCAACCACTTTGGAAAGCAGTATGGAGGTTCCTCAAAAGACTCCACATAGAGCTCCCCTATGACCCAGCAAGCCCTGCAAATCTTTAGCTCGGGGCTTTCCTTCTAGGCTCTGCTGTGTCGGAGTGTAGGATTAGGCCCGAGCTGCAGCCCGTTTAAATAAAACCTTAAAACAGCTGAAAGTCTGACTCTCGGAGGTCTTTTGGTGGGGGGTCCTGTGACCTGAGCACAACAGTAGGAAGGAGAAATGGTAAAAACCATATGAAGTTGGGAGCTGGTGTGGCTCATTGCCTGTAGTCTTAGCTACTCAGAAGGCTGACATCTGAGGATCATGGTTTGAAGCCCTCCCTGGCAGGAAAGTTTGTGAGATGTAGAATTATAGCTCAAATAATAGAGTGCTAATTTTGAGAGAAAACAAACAAACAAACTCAGGGTCAGTGCCTGGGTCCTGAGTTAAAGTTGCAGGTCTGGAATAAGAAAGAAAGAAAGAAAGAAAGAAAGAAAGAAAGAAAGAAAGAAAGAAAGAAAGAAAGAAAGAAAGAAAGAAGGAAAGAAAGAAAGAAAGAAAGAAAGAAAGAAAGAAAGGAAGGAAGGAGGGAAGGAAGGAGGGAGGGAAGGAAGGGAAGGAAGGAAGGGAAGGAAGGAAGGAATGGAAGGAAGGAAGAAACAAACAAAGAAACAAAGAAAGAAAGAAAGAAGAAGGAAGAGAGAGAAGAGCTGGCTCATGCCTGTAATTTTAGCCAGTCAGGAGGCTGAGATCTGAGGATCATGATTTGAAGCCAGCTGGGGCAGAAACACCTGTGAGACTCTTATCTCAAATTAATTACACAAAACATATCCGGAACTAGATCTGTGGCTCAAATGGTAAGCTCTCTTGCCTTGAGCAAAAGACGCTCAGAACAGTGCCCAGGCCCTAAATTCAAGCCCCATTTCAAGCTTCAGGACAGACAGATACACAGACAGACAGACAGATGGATGGACGGACAGACGGACGGACGGACAGACAGACAGACAGACACACGCACACACACACACACATACACACACGAAAAAAAATATCTTCTATTTTTATTTAATTTCAGAGCAACTTAATAAATGACCTGCTAGCTACTGTAAACAAGATATCCTACTAGACAGTTTTTAGATGATATATAAATCAGATGATACAGATCAGCATAGTCTGGAATTCTGCAGTCTGATTTGATAAATTCAGGATATTTACCCATTCAACAAGTTTAGAACATCTTCCCCATGTCAGCAGCTCTGCATGCACGCAGAGTAAGTGAGTGGAAGCCCTGATGCAGCTGCTGTCATGTAATTACCCATCTTTCCTTCATGCCCAGCTTGAGGGAAGGGAGTTGGAAGGGCAGTCCTGAACTTTTTATCATCAGTGCAACTTTGTATTGGATATGTATTCATCTGCTGTACTTTACAAATAGAATATTATTGTATTCTTACGAGTCCCAAAAGGTAGGTATATTTTTCACTTCTACTTTCTGGGCACAGAATCTTAGGTGTACAGGTGTGAGATAAAGCCTAAAGTCACACAGTAGTAGACCAGGACTGGAGCCCAGGTCACCTAATTCAGAGCTCTGTAGTCAGCCTATCCCTTACCTCCTCTGTCCTGCTGCGCGAGTGTGGTCACGGGACCATCATGGAGTTCCTTCAGAATTCATAACTAAATGCAAATCACACTTGACAGGAAGATTGGGTGGATGATTGGAGGGAGATGGAGTATCAGATTAGGAGGAAGTCTTTTCTGCTACACAGAAACATTGTTAACCCTAATGGTCTTTTGTGGAAATCATAAAAAGGCAACCTGTCCTCCAAGAAAATACTTCATTAAAAATAGAAACATTTGATGGGGTGCTGGTGGCTCATGCCTGTAATCCTAGCTACTTAGGAGGCTGAGATCTGAGGATTGCAGTTTGAAGCCATCCCAGGCAGAAAAGCCCCTATGAGACTCATCTTCAATTCACTACTCCACCCCTTCCCCCCAAAACCCCCAAACCAACCAACCAACAACAACAAAAACCCAAACTGGAAGTAGCACTATGGCTCAAAGTGGTACAGTGCTAACCTTGAGCAAAAGAGCTCAGAGATAGCACCCAGGCCCAGAGTTGAAGCCCCTCAAAAACATTTTTCCAGGCACCAGTGGCTCATGCCCGTAATCCTAGCTACTCAGAAGGCTGAGCTCTGAGGACTGCGTTTCAAAACCAGCCCATGTAGGCAAGTCCATGAAACTCTTATCCCCTATTAACTATCAAAAATCTGGAAATGGAGCTTTGGCTCAAGCAGTAGAGTATTAACCTTGAGCTAAAAAGATCAGGGACAGTGCCTTGGCCCCAAATTCAAGCACCAGGTCAGGCTATCTGCTGTGATTTATAAGCTATATCTATATCTATATTTATATATTATATGCTCTATATAGCATACTACATATACTACTATATAAAAAGGTTGTGATGTATATTGTATGTGTATTTGTATATGATATGTGTGTATATATGCATACATATGTATATATACATATACACACATATATAGTCTATGATATAAGCCTATGCAATGTATACCCAACACAACTCATAATGGTTCTGCTCCATAGCACCTGATATGGGCAGAATTACACCCCATTTAATGTCTATGTTGAAATCTCAACCCCCAGTGCCTCAGGATTTAATTATACTTTGAAATAAGGTCTTACAAGGTGATTAAGAGCTGGGCTTCAGTGGCTCATGCCTGTAACGCCTCAGGAGGCTGAGGTCTGGGGATCAAGAAAGTCCATCAGGCATTTTTTGTAGTTATTTTTGGAGATAATGAGGCTCTCATCTCCAATAATAACTACAAGAAATTTAAATTTGGAAATGGATGTCTGGCTTATGTGGTAGTGTTAGCACAGAACAAAAAAAGCTCGGAGACAGTACCCAGGCCTTGAGTTCAAGCCCCAGAATCAGCCCCCAAAACAAACAAGTAAACAAAAAATGAAAAAAAAAACCCCACAAAACAATGATTAGGTTAAAATGGAGTCATTAAGGTGACATTTTAATCCAAAGTGATTTGGGTCCTTTGTAAGAAGATGAAGAGACTCCAGGGCATACATAAGCATTGGATGATCACATCCATGAGGAGAGGTAGCAGGTGGCTAGCAGTTTCAACTCACTAGATAATGTGGGGAGGGAGAGAGAGAGGGAGGAAGGGAAGAAGGGAGAGAGAGTGAGAGAAAAAGGGAAGAAGGGAAAGGTAGAGCGATAATACATCAGAGTAAATGTTTGGTGTTTCTCATTACCCTTTTCTCACTCTTCATCTAGCATTTGCAGCCTCAATTTTAATTCTACCTTTATTTGTATAATGATTTGAATTTTTCCCCACTGTGTTAGATGCTTCACAAAAGAGGCCTTTGTATCCTCAGCACTTATATAATGAGTGATCTATAAATGTTTGTTGGCTGAATGAAGGACAGAGAAATGAAGGGATCTCTGAAGTCACAAATGTCTTTGATCAGATTATTATTTGATCAATGCTAGCATCTATGAAATATGCTAATATAATAATTACACAGAGTAACAACTTTTTTCCAGTTAGAATTACTGAAGCTTACCTAGAAGTAACACATTTCTTCCTCAGAGTATTTTGCTTAAAGGATTTATTTTTATTTGATGACATACAAACCTCAGGTCTGGACACTTTTCCATCATTAAAAGTCCCATGACTTTTCTTCATGCACAAATTCAATATGCCAGCCAAATTGTAGTAATTACATGTTTCCTCTTTAGAATTCCCAAAGAGTGTGGATTAGGAAGATAATTCTTTTCTTTCCCCACGTTGGCCATTATGGCCATTTATTGAAACTATCAATGTGCAGTGCAGCTGGTGGAAAATAGCAACTTGGGCCCCAGCCATGTTATATTCCTTGGATCCACAAACCTCTACAAGTTAAAGAATGAAATGACTTAGAATTTAAGGGTAAACCAGATAAATCATAGATAATGAAAATATTCAAGAGTTAAAGATGAAGGGAAATCTTGTAATTCCTGTATGTTTTCTCTAGTTATTTTTGCAAACTTCTGCATTTCATATGCTAGTGAAGGAATTTCATGTTAATTTTGTAGTTAACTTATTCCAGACCCTACAAGGCTGTATGATTAGATGAAAAACTCCAAATGAGCTTAGGCAGTATGTTCAAGATGCCCAGCTATCACCAGAACTCGGGTTTCTCTTCATTTTATTCTGGTACTAAAACAGCCCACTTATTACAGATAATGCCTAAAATGAAGAAATGAATGATAAGAAATAAAATAAGAAATGAATGATAATTCCTATAACCAGATACAACCAGGATGAGTATTTTGATGGTCTTTCTAGTAATTATCTTCATGATTACAAGTGCTTTATAAAGTACTACAAATATAGAACCTATAACGGTTTCTAGTCAGTTTCCTAGTATCTGGACAGATACTAGGGGCTTATACCTATAATCCTAGCTACAAAGGAGGCTGAGATCTGAGAATTATGGGCAGGAAAGTCCATGAGAGTCTTATCTCAAATTAACTACCAAAAACCAGAAGTAGAGATTTGGCTCCAGTGATTGAGTGCCAGCCTGAGTGAGAAAGCTAAGATCAAGCATCAGTAGCAGTACAAGAAGCATTTTCTAATTTTATATTATTGACAAGGTTTCTATAGTACTACTTTTACTAATTCTGTACTGTTCTAATTTACTAACAAATTACAATCTTTTACCCTTGGATATTCATCTATTGAAATGATATGAACAGATTTTTATATACAAATATTTTGGATCTATAATAACTTATTTCAGTATATTTATAGAACTAGCTTTAATCTTTAAAGGTACAAATTTATATATAAGATAATATTATGTATAATAATATATAATACACAATTATATGTTATAATATATTATATAATACATAATATAATATATATTATATCTTATAATATAAAATATTAATGGCAATAAATTTTGGTGTAGAAGATATTTTAACAACATTCCTTAGTCAATTGCCATAGCTCATGCCTCTAATCCTGGCTACTCAGAAACCTGAGATCTGTGCATTGCAGTTCAAAGCCAGCCCAGGTAGGAAGGTCCATGAGACTCATATCTTCTATTAAGAACCAAAAGAAAACAGCTGGAAGTGGAGTTGTGGCTCAAATGGTAGAATGCTAGTCTTGATCAAACTGTTCAGAGACAGTGCCCAAGTTCAAGACCCACCCAGGACTGGCATTAAATTAAATAAAACATACCTTAATTAGTATAATTTACACTATGTGTAAATTCAATAGAGAAAAGTTTTCTTGAGATTCATAGATTGCTTTTCTTTGTAACATATATAATATTTATTTATTTTTAGCAGGGGAGAAATTATTTTTGTGTTTGTATTGGTGCTTAAATTCAGGGCCTAATATTCTCACTAGGCTTTTTTATGCATGGTGGAAACATGTCTCCATTTACAACTATTTTTCTGGTTAATTGGAGATAAGAGTCTCATAGACTATATATTATAAGCTGGCCTCAACTTGAGGTTCTCTTGTGCCAGTCTTACAAATATGTGCTACACAAGTCTCTTTTTACTTTCTACTTTTCTACTATTGTATAATCTTCAAGAGTAAATTATCTAGACTCTTAGAAATAACATTTTATTTTAAACCCAAACCATTTCTGAAAGCAACTAGATGATCATTTTTGAGCATTTTGATCATATGTTGTATAAATATTTGAAACTTATGTCTTCCTTGGAATGGGAATAATTTTTATTGGAACAGATCAACTGAAATATTATTTGACCTAATAAGATCTTTATAATATTTAACTTTGAATTATATGCTTATTCACATCATTCAACAGTATTATAGTCAAATTGCATTATTTCTATCTGGAACATCAATTGCTTTGTCAAGATATAGTTTTGTAAAGTTTTAATTTTTCTTACTATTGGTGCTACTTGGGTTTAAACTTAGGATTTCACACTTGTTAAGCAGTTTACTACCTGAGACACTCTCTCCCAGCCCCTTTCTATTTTAGCTAGTATCAAATAGGATTTCACAATTTTTCCTACAGCCAGTTGCACACTGATCCTCTTTTTTAAAATGTTTTTTTATTGTAAAAATACTGTACAGAGGGGTTACAGTTACATGAGCAAGATAATGAGTACATTTCTTATCAAGAATTGATCCTCTTATGTCTGCCTTTACAGTAGCTGGGACAATAGGTATGTGCCACCCTGCTTGGTGTTAGGGATTTTTTTTCTTTAAAGATAGGTTATTGTGGGCTCTCAAATTCTCAGAACATAAATTGCATTAGTAATAGCATTTTCTGCAAAAACTCATGGAATTATAGTTAAAAGGCATTTAAAATACATTTTCTTAGGTCTTGGACTATACTTCTTTCATCTGACTATCTGAACAAGCAACTAATTCTTCAAGATTGTAAAGCCTGAGCATCACTATCTTGAAAATAATGTATCTGAAGTAGTCACTCTGCTTTCCGCATTTAGTTACAGAAAGGATTACTAAATACTGGTCTCTGAGAAGCTCTGTGCAGTAGATGCAGAATACAAAAGACAGGTCCTCTCCTTCTAGGCAGAGGGTCTAACAAGGAAAGTAAGCAATACAAAGCAACATGTTTGCTGTAAAATGAATCTTAAGTGAGAGAGGAGAAAAAAATTTCTGATAAGGGAAGCTGTGTGAAAAGGTATGTAGTTCAATTTAAAGTAGCAGAGGGCATGGGAGAAAGGGCCAACTGTGTGTGTGTGTGTATCCGCACAGAGGGATGGTTAGCAATTCGAGGAGGGGCAGAGGCAGAGATGGTATTATAAGAAAAGGAAATGCAGGAGTTAAGACAATGGAGAAGGAATAAGATCATAATTAGTTTGGCAAGAGTCCAGGGAGAGAAGAGAAGGTGATTGAAAGGCAGTTTTGGGGTCTATTTGAAGCAGTGTGGACTGTCTTTGTTTAGCACTACAAGGGAGAATTACAGTGTTTTTTATTTGGGTTGATTCAATTAAGGCAGAGCTTAAACAAGGTGGAAACTTCCTGTTAGGTAGATTTTTTTTTTTTTTTTGAAGAACCATGGGGCTATGATCATGGAGCCCAGGGTTAGGTCAAAACCAAATTAGAGATGAATCAATAGGAAAAGAAAGCAGCAGAGAGTTAAAAAAATAGGGAAGATAAAAAAAAAAAACAGATTTCACTTGGTGTTTAATTAGATATGGCGGGGGTAGGTGACGAGTACAATAAGATGACTCATGTTTGGAGCTGAGGAGAACAAGTATGCTATTAGCAAACAAGGAAGTCAGCAGAAACTAGTTCTAGGGGAAGTTTAATTTTAGAAACTGTAATTTGAGGGGTAGACAGATTTAGGGCCTGTATTGAGTCTGGTATTGTAGATGATAAGAGGGAAGTCCATTCCAGAGCCACAAAGAGCCTTGCTGTTGGTCCAATCACCTACCTTACTCTCCCAAGTGGGATCCTCCCCCTTTAAGTGGTTTTGTGTTTCCTTCTTGGATGGAAATTACCGGCATGTTTCTGTATTTTTGGAGTTGATACTGGAAGATGCACAAGACAAGTTGATATGTTTTCTTTGTTAATATCAGTGACTTCCCATCACTAAAGTGTCAGTTGGTCTTTCTCTTCAGTCTTACTAAAGATGGCTGCCTTACCAGTTGGGAGCTGAGGAGGAAGGGTGGAGTGAGTCACAGGGAAAGAATATCTATTTCCACTGGATGGCATTGCGTAGTAAGATAAGATGAGCTGAAACACTGGGCAGAAGTGAAAGTTGATGGATGGATGGAAGGATGGATGGATGGATGGATGGTTTTTGAGTTACCTGCATGAAAGTATTGGGAAAGCATCAGAGCAGAGATTTTCTCAGTGTGTGCTTGAGCAAGTGCTGCTTCACAGTTCATGTTTTGTTGGTGGTTGGCTGTATCTTCTAAAACAGATCACACTGTACCTAGCCGTAGTGAGTCATTCTACATTGTTTTCTTCCACTCTGTATTTATTCCCAAATAACTTCCTCTTATCTCTAATTCTTTCTGTCCAAGCATGTCTCCTGTCTCAGGTCAGAGGAAAGAGACATAGACTGGAATCACCACCCCCAAAACAAGTTTTTGTGGAGTGCATTGTGTGTTCCTAGTAGTCTAGATATTTCAGTCATACTATAATGAATGATTGGAAATAGGTAAAATAAAAGCCTATCTGATGTAACAATTATTAAAAGTTACAAGGAGTTATTGAGAGAGACAATATGGAGAAATAAGTTGGATGTTGACTGCTAGCTGACCATAGAACACAAGATTTTGTAAGTTTTTAGGTAATATGAATATATTTTCAATAATATTTCTTATAGCATAGGTGCTATGGTTAATTTCCTTCCTTCCTTCTCTCCTTCCTTCCTTCCCTCCTTCCCTCCCTCCTTTTTTTTCCTTCATTTATGAAAGGTTCTTGGTGTGTAACTCCAGGGTAATCTTCCTGCCTCAGCTTCTCAAGGGCTGGAGTGGCAAATGTGCAATACCATTCCCAGCTATTAATTTATTTTGTTTGGAGACAGGGTTTCTTTATGCAGCCCAAGCTGACCTTGAACTAACTTATGATCCTCCTTCCTCAGTCTCCCAATGCTGGGATTACAGGCATGTTTCACAGTGCCTAGCTACTTCCCACTACGTTTTTCAATGTGTAAGTGTTGTTTATGCACCCTTAGCTTGTATGACTCTTTACATATGATTTTTTTCTCTCTCTTGCATATTGGTTTATATATTGACCAGTGAAAGGGGAAAATTCTACTCTTGCACTTAAATCTTATCTGGAATAATATGGAAATAAAGTTTGTATCATAGTTAATTCTGAAGCATTTTAAATAATTATCTTGTTATATGCAGCAGACTTTATGCAAATAACAATTATTTTGCATTAAATAGAGGAAAAGAGAAAATAGTTTCCTAATTCCGCAAGAGGCTCTTTTGCTTTGTATAAGTAGGACAATTCTAATTTAGGACATGGTGGCAGGTCAGGTGTCAGGGAAGGGGTCAGTAAAACAGCTAATGTATTATACTTTCTCTTTTTCTGTAGGTTTTTGTTTATAGACCAAAAGATGACCTTACAAAGATTGTTTGAGTGCAAGTGACACAGAGTTTAGAGGAATCTGTTTAGGACTGTAATTTATTCCACTGCAGCCTCTAAATGCAGTTTTCTTGGCTCATTCTTCACTAGCACAGTCCACCTCTGGAAGCTCCTAACCTGGTTGGTGCTCATCCCTGTTGTTTCTGTAGGTGCCTGAGATGGTGAAAACCTAAGAGGCAGCTTGTGTGGTGACATGGGGAATACATATTCAGGTGATATTTTTTCCTCTTCATCATCTCTGTTCTAACCACTCTCTCTGGCCAAAGTTTTGTTCTAATTATACTAAATTCTAAACAAAGTGAACTTCAGGAACTTTTCAGTTCAGTAGTTCTTTGAGTTACATAAGGATTTTTTCGAGTAAATTCTCAATTATTGCTTACCTTTTATTCTATTTTTTGAGATCCAACTAATCAATCAATCAATCAATCATCTCTTACATCACACACAAATTAAAATCTCAAAAGTTACATTTCCTAATTTGTTTTGATGATTAAAGGAAATCATGTAGAACCTTCCTTTCTTCCTTCCTTCTTTCCTTCCTTCCTTCCTTCCTTCCTTCCTTCCTTCCTTCCTTCCTTCCTTCGTTCCATCTTGCACTTTTTCTTTCCCTCCACTCTTTTTGCTCTGGCTCACTCTCTTTTTTCAGCACTGGAAATTCAACTTAGAGTCTTCTGATTACTAGGCAAGTGCTCTCCTATTTGAGCCACACCTCTAGTCTTTTGCTTTTAGGTTTTTTTGTTTGTTTTTGCTTTTTGTTTTAGGTGATGTCTGGTGCTGACATTACTGTTTTTGGTTTTCCTACAGGAGAATTACAGATGTATATCACCAAACTTGACCACGACATACATTTAATAAAGAAAAATCAATTTATCTCAATTTGCCATCAATACTAAGATGGCTAACTTCATTAGTAATTCTGAATTTTGAAAATGGTGAAAAATTTCCTTCTTTCTTATAATAGCAATTGCTTGTTGAATATTTACTATGAATAAGGCATTATGTTAAACATTTAATAGTAACTTCTCATTACAGTATTGAGGACAGTTTGTATTTTTATTGTCAAGGTGATATACAAAGGGATTACAGTTACATGAGTCAGGTACTGAGTACATTTGTTTTGAACAGTGATTCCCCCTCCCTCCTGTCCTCCCAGTTTTTTCCCTCCCAACCCCCTCTCCCCTGCAAGTTGTATAGTTCATTTTCAACATAGTGTCTAATGAGTATCACTGCTGAATTAGTTCTCACTTTGTCCCACCATTTCTGTGCTTCCCCTTCCCCTCCCCAAATCAGATAAACTAACATACAAGACATAGTGTACAGAAATCAAAAACAGTCACGAAAGGGGAAAAACAGAAAATGAATACAAAAAGTAAAATAGCGAAAACTCTTATTTCCATTTTTTGGAGTTCATTTTGATAAGCATCATTTTATATGATCTTATGCTCATAACTATTGAGTCCTAGCGATACTCTCCTAAGAATATCTTCCTTTAGTCTCACTGTGTGAATGTTTAGAGTCCTTTTTAATTTATCACAACGCACATTTTATGACCTTTATTTTATACAAATTAGGTAGAAGTAATTTGCATAATAATAAATTTGCTAAGTTTGTCTGGCATCAAGGTGTGTAATCCATTGATATTTTATGACCTTATGGTAACCATCTTCCAAACTCAAATGTCATATTTTAAAAGCATAGTATATGAATTTGAGTAATCACTTCATGTTGCCTGGGAAGTTGGCTGCATGGTGAGAAAATTCTGAGTATGGATTTGAAATTCTATGATGCGGTATATTAGATATTACAGATATCTGGCAGTAGCCTTTCCTTTCTAGACCATTGCTTAAGAGCTTGGACTCTGGTACCCTATTTTCTGTGAAAGCGATGATGTAGAGAAAGCAGACTTTTCTGAACCTTGGCTTCTTTCTCCATATAACAATGGATATAATAGTATTCATTTCACAGAGTTGTTGCTGGAACTGAGATTCTTTCTCTCCTTCTCCCCTTCCTCCCTTCTCTCTTTTTCTTTCTTCTTCCTTTCTCTTTCTTTTTCTTTCTTCTTCCTTTCTCTCTCTCTCTCTTTCTTTCCTCCTTCCCTCCCTCCCTCTTTCCCTTCCTCCCTCCCTCCTTCCCTTCCTCTTTCTCCCTCTCTTTCTTTTTTTCTCTCTTTCTACCTATCTACACACACACTTCTTAAAATAGTGGTGGAGAATTGATAAATATGGTCAGATATTGTTAATACTTAGGTCTGTCACTTTACCCATATCTCTAGGCTATCTCCATGTGCTCATAACTGTACCCTTGATTAGAAGTGCATCGCTCTACTTAGAGATGTTTTGTTACTTGTCTATAGGAATGCAGTGTAGTTATGGGGCTATTAGGAAATTATAATAAAAGAAATGGTTGATCATTTCTTTCAGATTCCTATCATTTTCTAAGACAATTATATGCTAAACCTAATGTGATTAATTATCTTTTAAGTGTTTAATAATGGCATATTTATGAACTTGAAAGCTTACATTTTAAAAATTACTAAAATTAATCATAACAAAAGCTCAATATAGTAAATGACCCAATGACCTTACCCTTAGTGATAATTTCAGATTTGATGTAAATGTGAGTTTAAATGTGTGACTATGGAATCTTCTTTTCTCTCTTCCTGTTCAGGCATGGGAGCTAGGGCCTGGTTAGTTCCCTTAGCCTTTGTGCCCAGCTCAAGCAGTAGTTAATAAAGTAATGTTATGCAAAGTGCATGGAGCTTCTCCAGAGAGAAGTGTTATATTAATACCTGCCTCTCAGTGATGTTCTCAGCCTTAATGATAGAAAGTTTGTAAATTGCCTCGGTAGTCCCAACTACATCCTGATGAAGCATCATTTTGTTTTATTGCAAAGAGCTCTAAGTTACACAGAATGCAAGTTAAAGGGGAAATCATATCCCAGTCTCTATTTCACAATCAGAGGGACATGAAATAAAGAGAAAACACTTCATTTCAGTTATGAGTGATAGAGCTGATCAAAGACATATATTTTTCTCTCTGTCATCTTTAGTAGCTTAATTGAATACTTAATCACAAAATATTTAGAGGCATAAATGATGATCATAGTACTAAGAGATAGTTAAGGACACTTATAGGCAAGTATTTTAAAACCACATTCCAGTTTTCAATGAGTCAAGTGCCTTTTCATATGATTACTATTAAGTTTGGCATTTTTGAGACATGTCTTAAATCGATACCTGTAATACTTACAAACATCAGTTGGGAAAACAGTATTGTAAACACATATTCTTGCTGTAGGGTGTGTTTTAAATGTCTAAACAGTAATCAATATAGCGAAATTAAGTATTGACTAAAATAGCTTTATAATAAGTAATTATTGGTTTGCTCTTTCAGAAATTAGACATTTCACTTTGGGAATAAAGAGTAAATTTACTGTCATGGAATTAAAGTGTTTTTGACCTTTTTGTACTACTTTCCTCTCTATGAAATGATTAGGTTTAAATATGATTGCACAGCTGTATTATGTTGCTTGCATCAATTTTTAATTATTATAAGGTCAATGTTAGAACAAATGTGATTAGTGGAGTACATCAGTGCACCTATTTACTTTCTGCTCAAAACCAGCCCCATATTTACCCAAACTAACTCACATCTCTGGATGATAGGACTAATTAGACTAAGTGAAATTGCTTTTTTTTGTCTCTCTCTGTTCATCCGCTGTAAGTTATTTTGTTGGCTTTTTTGTTTTCAAAAATGCAAATTGTTTGACTTAACTCTGTCCTTTGTATAGAGTCTCTTGTTATTAGCTGTGTCTGTGTGAATATCTCTCTCTCTCTCTCTGTGTATAACCATAGATAGAAATAGTGTCCCAGCCCTTCTGCCTTGTAAAACAGGAACATTGTTTTCCATGCAATGTCACCAAGGATTGTTGTGATGGAAGACTAGTTACAGACAAAATGTGGTTACACTTCTGGGTTTGGCTTTCTGTTATCCCCTATTTATTGTTATTTGCCACTGGTCCTTGTTTTCTCCTTTTTTCTTTTTTCTCACTTTTATACGTGACTTTGAACTTGGCTCTTTGATTTAAAAGATACTGTGTATAAAAACTATAGACCCACAAATGATGTATAATTTTCCTGAGACTCATCATAAGTTGTGTTTTAGATTTTAATGTAAAATTTCTTATTTACTTCTTAATAAATTGTCACATCTCACAGGATCCCGGTGGCTCATGCTTGTAATCCTAGCTACTCAGGAGACTAAGATCAGAGGATCATGGTTCAAAGCCAGCCTGGGCAGGAAACGTCTGTGAGACTCTTATCTTCAATAAACCACTCAGAAAACTGGAAGTGGCCCTGTAGCTCAAGTGGTAAAGCTCTAGCCGTGAGCTGAAGAGCTGAGGAACAGTGCCCAGGCCCAGAGTTCAAGCCCCACCACTACCAACAACAACAAAAAAAGTTGTCACGTCTCATTGTCTGTTGTTAAGTTGTTTAAAACACAAATGGCAGCTATGATCTGGTGGCTCACACCTGCAGTAATTCTAACTACTCAAGAGTTGAGATCTGAGGATCGAGGTTCGAAGCCAGCCCAGGTAGGAAAGTTCATGAGGTGCTTATCTCTAATTAACCACCAAAAATTGGGAAGTAGAGCTGTGGCTCAAGTGGTAGGGTGCTAGCATTGAGCAAAATAGCTCAGGGACAGCACCCAGGCCCTGAATCCAAACCCCAGAACTGGCACAAAACAAAAAACAAAACAAAAAGAGAAATGGTATTAAATAAAAAAGTTGTGTACATTTTCTTGTGTTTAGTTAATAAAACAGAACATGATTTTGTTTAAACTAGAATATGTAAGCATCTTCTTAGTTCAGGCCCTCAGTTGGCTACAACAAATATCGAGGGTACAGATGAAGACATGATTTTTGAGTAGTAGTGATGAGCAGAGTGACTGTAAAGAAAGTAAAAACTGCCTTTGATTCCTTCATACTTCTGTCAATTGAGGAGAAGAACTTATATCTGTAATATATACACTTACCTCTGTCTTAGATGATGGAACTTTCTTTCTTCTACTTTCTTATTTATTATGTTATTTTTGAATCATGTCATCTGAAAATATTTGGTTTAAAAGGAAGAAATATGTAAAGTACTCCCCTGGAAACTTTAAAGGCTTTTTATATAGGGTTTAATGGACTGCAGGTATCGAAGCAAGGAGTTAGGAGACACTTTGAGATTAGATTGTTTTTCAATGAACTTCTTAAATGTATTACCCAAGTAAATTTATCCTGAGTGGGCTTTAGCAAACTCAGCTATGGAAGCCGGTGCTCTTGGTCTTTTGGAAACATCTTTGCCTGAATGTCCCCAGAAACTCTGGTTGTACAACATGGACCTGTAACAGGTTCACATTTTACTTCATAAATGGCATTCATAATTACTAAGATGCACAACCTTAGCATATTGGAATACTTACAGTTCTATATTCAGATGTTCCACAGGTCTAAAAAAAGGTAACTGAAAACTGCTTGTATGCCTCTGAGACAGGCTTCTTGTCACAATTTGTTAGCACTGTCATTAGACAGATTACACCATTCACAAATAACAAGTCTGATTGCCAATTTTTCCTCATTCTCTGGTTCCAGATCTCCGTCTGCCTCTAGCCTCACTCCTCAGACATCAGAATATTTGTGAATAATGTACTGTAAGCACTGCTAGAGAATTTTTTTTTTTATCGGCCCTAGGGCTTGAACTCTGGGCCTGGGCACTGTCCCTTAGCTCTTCAGCTCAAGGCTAGCATTCTACCATTTGAGCCACAGCACCACTTCTGGTTTTCTGAGTGGTTTATTGGAGATAAGAGTCTCACAGACTTTCTGCCAGGGCTGGCTTGAACCATGACTCTCAGATCTCAGACTGCTGAGTAGCTAGAAAGGATTACAGGTGTGAGCCACCAGTGTTCGGCTGAGAAATTCTTTTTCATATAAAGAGGACACCATGAAGGCAAGCAAATTATTTTTTATTGTGCATTGCAGTTGCAAAGAGATCACAAATGCAATAGAATGGAAAACCCATACAAACGTTGTTGATTAAGGTTAAAATCCTGCCCTATTCCTTTTAGCCATGGAACTTGGCAAAGGCTTTTGAAGGAAGGAAGTGTTACTATCTTAAGAGATTGCAGGTCTGATACAACAATAGCATCAGCCTTTCTCCATTACTTTTCTTCTGCCCAACTCCTCCCATCCACAGGTTATGCCTAAAACATCTTAAAATGAGGAGAGCCCCAGCCATAGGACTTCGTTCTATAACTCAAATGGTTTTTCTTTATAAGATGATTTCTTTGTTGCTCTGTGTGTCCCTCCCCCATAGTATAACCCATGTTTTCACTGTATTTGATGTTGGTATAATTTGTGGAGGGGAAGGGAAAAAACACGTTGTTTAAATAGGGATACAGGTGGACCCATTGCAACAATGAAATGTACAAGACGTTATGTGGAAAAACGAACTTTATCACTTTGGCAAGGGACGGGATGGGAAGGGATGGGAAGGGGAAACAAAGGAGGAGGCAACAATGCTTGTAAAGAAATGTACTCACTACCTTGCTCATGTAATTGTAACCCCTCTGTACGGTATTTTCATAATAAGAAAATAAAAAAATAAAATGTAATTATAATAAAAAGTTCTATAACTACCTATTGCTTTACCTTTCAAGAATGTGCTAATTTCATTTTGATTTTTGTGTAGCTTGTGCATATTAGAACAGACTGTTCTCTAGGGCATTTACATACTTTATCTGTGGCCCACAATACCAAGGGAAACATTATCTATGGCTGTATGTTGTAAAATTAAATAAAACTTGATATATTTATTACCCCCTTTGTCTAGATGTTAGGTATTAAGCCATAACTTGTCACTTTCATCTATTTTGTTGTCACATAGAGTCTTAAGTGGCCTTCACAGACTGACGAAGTTCGGGAAGGGCCTTGGTTGTCAGTTTTATTCCATCATGATAAATGGCCTATTGGTTCAATGGGAAGGACACAGCAAATGTTTCTGGTACAGAGTGAAGTATGGCGGCTGTCTAGGAAGGAAGCATCAGTAGGCTTGCTTTAGGTAGGGGTCAACCTATCTGCTTGTTCACAAAATATCCCTTTACTTGAAAGAAAAAACCAACACATTAAAATGATTACAAAAAATAACATGATTCCATACACATATACATATATATGTGTACATATATGTATAGAAAACCATGTATGTACATAATGCTTCCTTTCTAACCAAATTCCTGGCTTTAAAATATGTGTATTTTTCTAAAAATATGTTGCTTGATGGTGAGTTACTTTCAAATGAATTTGATATTTAAAACTGTATTAATATTTGAAGACACAATATGGATTCATAGAAAGAAAAAAAACCTCTTCAACAAGAGTTTTAAACCAAAGCTCCCTGGGGTCTTCAATAATATTTAAGTCAAAGTGGCACTGAGATGAATAATTTAGAGAACATACATTGTCCTTTTTCTGTAATAGCCTGAAAGGCTGAAAGAATCATGCCAACCCTTTGGCTAGCACAATCCAGAGGCTCCCTCCTCATTCATGGCAAAAGCTAGAATGCTGGCAGTCAACCATAAGAGCTTCCTTCTTTAGCTCATCATCACTAACTCTCTCTTTTGTGTCACTCCATGCACTCTGACCTTAGTGCATTTTGGAACATGCCTACTTTATCTTCCTCCTAATTTTCCCACATGTATTCCCTCTGCTCTGTGTTCTCTTCTAGACATTTCTCTCTTCATTCCATTTCTTGGCTTGACAAATGTCATCTGAGGGGAGATTTTTTCCCTTTGCTTTCTCTTATTTATTTCTTTTCCTTTCTTAAGTTTTCACTATGGAAGTACACACTACATGAATACTACCTGATAACTTATTTACCTACATTAATACTTGTTTATTAGTGGTTCTTGTGTTTAAAATCACCACTTTCTTATGTAACAGACTTTGTCATGCTCTCTGACTCAGCTACAGGATCTAGAAGGCACTGGCACATAACATATGTTTATGGTAGAAATGGCTTAATGGCTTGTTTTAATATCTTAGAAGTAACTGCATCCACAGGTAGCATGAAGTTGGAGGGATTCCTCTGGGGGAACTTTCTATATATACATTTTGGATCAAATCAGAAAAAAAATTCTCCTTCATGCCAGATTGGCAGAGTAGTATCAAGCGAGGGTCTTTGTGAAATTTCTATTAACAAATGAAGCCTTGAAATACCACAGTCCTAAATCTTGATTGTGTTCTACTACAATGGCAAATTTCCACAAATAATACAATATTCTGTGCTTGAAAGTCTATTTAATATGGAGGATACTGTTTGACTGACATAGTAATCAGAGTACACCATTCTCCAGAATGTTGCTTGTCTTGGATTTTATTAATAGTGATCCTTTATAATGTTGTAAAACACTCTTCCTCATCTAATTTTTGGTGGGTCACTTACCCACCAACATTTTTCTAGAGATGATGACAAAAATATTCACTACCATGAATATTTATATCATCTAGATTAAATATTAGGGCAAGTCACACATGTATTTACAAGGATTTTTTCTTATCAGAGAGCAGAAAGCTTATGGATGTAATGCAATCTCTGTAAAACTTCCAATGATATTCTTCACAAAAATAGACAAAAATCCTAAAATTCATATGGAGTCAGAAATCCAAGAATATCTAAATTAATCTCAATCAAAAACAGAAATGTCACTATCAAAGATGGAGATCTTCTCCAGTGGTGGGGAAGGCCACTTTGGAAAGCAGTATGGAGGTTCCTCAAAAGACTCCACATAGAGCTCCCCTATGATCCAGCAATCCCACTTTTGGGCATTTACCCAAATGATCACAAACAAAACCACACGAAAGCTACCAGCACAACTATGTTTATTGCAGCACTATTTACTATAGCTAAGATATAGAACCAGCCCAGATGTCCCTCAGTAGATGAATGGATCAAAAAAAATGTGGTATATATATACAATGGAATTCTATGCCTCCATCAGAAAGAATGGCATTGCCCCATTTGTTAGGAAATGGAAAGGCTTGGAAAAAACTATATTAAGTGAAGTTAGCCAGGCCCAAAGAAACATAGGTCCCATGGTTTCCCTTATTTGCAATATCTAGTATATGTCTGAGACAAGCAGAAACGGTCAGATAAGGTGATGTTAGGTGAAATGAACCTCAAGATAAGAATTCAAATGTTTTTTTTCTTTCTTGAGATTGTTTCTAACATATTTATAAGATGATTTCTTTGTTGCTTTGTATGTCCCTCCCACACAGTATAACCCCTGCTTTCATTGTATTTGATGTTGGTATAATTTGTGGAGGGGAAGGGAAAATACAAACCGTTTAAATGGGGATACAGGTGGACCCATTGCAACAATGAGATGTACAAGTCCTAATGTTGAAAAACGAACTTTACAACTTTGGCAGGGCGGGGCCTGGGGGGGAGATGGGAAGGGATTGGAAGGGGAAACAAAGGAGGAGGCAACAATGCTTGATAAGAAATGTACTCATTACCTTGCCCATGTAATTGTAATCCCTTTGTATAGTATTTTCACAATAAAAATTAAAAAAACTGGATAAAATCTAATTATTTAGAATAAAATAATTAATTGCAAAAGGTTACCTTAAAGGAAAATGATATTAGAAATGCCACCTTACTACAATGACCATCATTAGCAATTTAGTGACCATTCCCTTTGAAAACTTTCTCTTTCTCCTTCTCCCTTCCTGTATCTCACTCTCTGTATCTCTTATACACTCACACACAATATCACACAAGGTATTTTTATGGTCAACAACTTCTTACTTGTTTGTTTCTTTACACATGTGTTTACTCTCTTCGTTTGTTCCTTACCATTTTATACCTGCTTTATCAAGGTAACCTGCCTTATCAAGTATTAGAAATGTGCATATTCAGTTGATTCATGATATGTAAGCACTTAATTCTGTTGGAATTTATATCTTATGATTAAGTATGATGGAAGTTATTCATGAGATGTCTGAGGCAAGGAGAAAAAGCGCTTTAGCTCTAGCCTTGCTATATGATAATGCTTACTTATGAGACATTCTTTGTGGAAGGCTAGTTGTTACTGTGGGAAGCCTAAACCAAACAAAAAGGCCCAGCTGTACAATTCAATG
Organism: Dipodomys ordii; assembly: GCF_000151885.1. NCBI lineage: Eukaryota > Metazoa > Chordata > Mammalia > Rodentia > Heteromyidae > Dipodomys > Dipodomys ordii. The sequence goes on along the minus strand of NW_012267244.1, from coordinate 559,772 downwards.
CTCCATATGAAATCCCCACCAAGAACTAGCATTAACTGTGATCTTACATGAGCAGCTCAGTTAAACTGCTTATTCTGGCTATGTAAGAACCATCTCAAGATTCTAATAACATGTAGTGAGCCAGTAAATTTTTTGGTGGTTTTTAGTGAAAAAAAAAAAGGATGATCAAGACCATCACTACTCCTCATGCTTTCTTCTCCATGGAATACCTTGATGGATACTTCTTTAGCATGCCACAAGCAAATCTGTTTCATAATTCCAAGTGAAATACACTTCTCCTGATTAACTTCATTGGAATCTGACCTCCCCCCTGGCTTTTGAGATAGAATTTGTTCATGTGAATGTGCACTTAATTTCATTTTGTTTCAAATTTTGATTCAGTCTCCAGTAATATATATCTCATCTTTTCTATTCAGTTGTAAATTTTGTATGACACTCAATGTCTTGTATGTCCTTCCAATTCTGTGATAGCACCAAATTTATAAAAACAACTTAATTTTTAACTACCACAGTAAATTATAGAGTGCTACTTAAATCTTGAGGGCTCATACTATTGTGTTAAAAGCTGTTCTGAATTTGTTGAGTATGAAGTATTTATCCCACATTGACATTTTTTCCATAAAGCATAATAGTGGTATGGAATCTAGAGATTATTGCTGGAGCTACAATTAAACTGTTCGCTTGTTTTCCTTTGACCCTGTTTTGGCCTTTTTGCTAATTTTCCTCATTCCCCAGACTACAGTCCTGGTATTTTTTTTCCAACATGCTCATATTTTTCTTGGATTAAAAATTTTGCCTTTGGGTTTCCTTGAGTCCCAAATTTCTGTGAACTGGCTCTTTTATATTCTCCTGCTTTCAGCAATAATTTTATAGCCTCCAAGTTGCCTCTGACCATCCATTCCTCAGTAGTTCCAAACTTCAATCTTGTCATTATCCTGTTATTTCTATTTGTTTCAGTCCTTGTCACATTCTCAGAGTGGGGTAGAGTTTATTTAGCAGGAACATAGTAAGCATCTGATAAATACTCATTGAAGAAATGACCCTGGACTCTCAGCTTTCTCTCTATCAGCATAAGGTGGGCCTTGTGAAACCAGTTCACCCTAATATCTCTTGATTCTGTTCACTTGCTCTTCAGCAGCCAAACTCCAGTCTGCACTAGGCTGATGGCCACATGGAAAGTAAGCTACTTTAACAAGTTCAAATGAACTGCAACTTGTTCTAAAAGATAAGTTTAAAATACTGAAATCTTAAAAGTTCTTAATATTTTTATGCTTGGAATCTGCCTTTATGCTTAAGCAAACCAGACTTCAGATGACTGTGTCAAAATGAAAAATTTTATCTCGTTATTACTTTGTCAATTGGAAGAAGGTTTAAAAATTTTTTTTAAAGATAAGGCTTTCATTAGCTTAATCAGATTATTTGCTTTACTCTCACTTAACTATATTTAGTGGCTTAAATAATAGAATCAATTGTTAATCTTATCTGGTGTCCATGAGGCAATTTTCTCTCTCACTATGTAAGATTATAAATTCCAGAGCAAGTACATGGCTTTCTAGATTCTACACAGAGAGTTGCCTACAAGAGACTTGTGAATTATTCATTTTTTAAAAAGGTGTCATTTGAAGCCAGGGACTGGTGGTTCACGCCTGTAATCCTAGTTACTCAGGAGGCTGAGATCTGAGATTCACTGTTCCAAGCCAGTCTGGGCAGGAAAGCTGGGAGATTCTTTTTTTTTTTTTTTTTTTTTTGGCTGTGGGGCCTGAACTCTGGGCCTGGGCGCTGTCCCTCAGCTCTTCAGCTCAAGGCTAGCGCTATACCTCTTGAACCACAGCGCCACTTCCAGCCTTTTCTGCGTATGTGGTGCTGAGAACTCAAACCCAGGGTCTCATGCATGCAAGGCAAATGCTCTACCACTGAGCTACCTTCCCAGCCCCTGGGAGATTCTTATCTTCAATAAACTACTCAGAAAAAGCCAGAAGTGTCCTAGTGGTAGAATGCTAGACTTGAGCAAAAGAAGCCTAGGGAGAGTGCCCAGCCCCAGAGATCAAGCCCCAGGACTGTCAAATAAACTGTCATTTGAGACTTTTTTTGGGGAGGGGGGGCGAGTTTACCTGTAACCTGTTCTCTTCTTCTAGGCATACAAGAAAGGTGATGTGCTCTCCCCAAGCTCCAGGTCAGAGGAACAGAGGAGCCATGTAACTAATTCCAGCCAATGAGATCTAAATGATATGATGAGGTATGCCCTGGCACAAGACGCTGCAGGGTTCTTTCCATTTTTATACTAAGGGAGCTTTGCTTTCTAGATGGTGCAGCCTTAAGGTGGTATGAACCCACACACTGGCTCCCTAAGTGACTGCTGTGGTTAGATGGGATATGTAATATTAAGGGGAGTGGGTGGGATACTGTGCCACTGTATCTGTGAATGGTCTTTTGTGAATCCGTTTAGGGCACATAGCATGAGGAGGACATTAGGGAGTTTGGCTGTTGACGCTTTGTGACTACATGCTTTTGCACTGTAGTCAGTCCTAAATGTGTAATATTGTTGTATTAGCTTATCTCCCATAAAAATATTTCTTAATATTTAAGGAATCAAAACTGTATTGCAAAAATATGTTTTCAAAGAAAGAAGCCTACTGGAAGTGAATGCCTTGTATGCTCCAGATTGTTCTGAAAGGTATTGAAAGCAAAGCCATGTACTAAGCTGTGTGGCTCTGTAATGTTAGAGAGGCCTCGATTGTATGTGACTATGGAGGGAAAGCTCTATATCTTCCAAGATTGTAATTCACAAAAGTCTCTTTTTATTTCCACCGAAGTTCTCATATTTAAGTTATTCTCTCAACTATCATTTTCCCACACAAATGAACATTTTTTTTAAACCCCAAATTATCCCTGTTAATTCTAAAGATGTCCCAAAGCAGGAACAGCCTCCTGAGCTGTTAGACTTTGGAAGAGAATAGTAAATCAAATGGTAGATAGGACCATCTATCATATTAAACATAGGGAATTCACCACAAAATCATTACACTAAAAAGCGACAGTTTTGATTGATTAAAATTGTATGGGCTGGATAGTGTTAAATCATAGTGAGTGATATGACATTATAATTTTACATCTCATATTTCTGCCAGGACAATGAAGGTAAAAGGCATTGTCATCAGATGATAACAGACAATAAGGAGAATCCTGATGGTAGATTTATTACGGGGTTTAGATTTAGGAAGAAGTAATTCTTATCCTGTTCCACTTATCAAATGACTGTAAACTCAGTGAGGATGTAAAATTCTAAGGCAGAGCCACTTACAGGTTTGACAAAGTGCCGGCTATAAAGTATTTATTGTTCTCGGTGGTTCTGCTGTACACACTTAAATATTTATCAGAAACATAAGCCCTTCTGATAAATGTTTCTGATCTTTGGGGCTAGACTTTTTTTTTTAACACTTAGACTTTTCATCAAAAATGACTTCTCTATTTTTTTATTGTGTTAATCATGTTAAGCTCATAATTTGAAAAGGCAGTATGTGAATTTTAAAATTTTATTGCTCTTTAACTTCTGGTTTGAAGTGTGAGATTTTTTTTGAGGTGGTGTTCATAGTACAGTAGCGAAGATGCCCCTTTTTCCTCATTGATTTAGGGGAGGCCTAATTTTCTGAAAGTTATATACATAAAGCTAGATGACATTTAGGTTGGTGATGGTTTCTAGGTACAGTCTGAGAATGTGTATGGTATCCTCAAGCAATGTTTTAGATATTCCCTATCTCTGAATCCTGTTTCTGAGAAACACAGTCACAGGCCTTTCTAAGTTGAACACAGGAGTTCTTGCTTGGTAGCACAGACATTTCATCCAAAATAGAGCACATGCATCAAAGGAAGGCAGCAGGATGCAGAGTGGTAAGCTGTGGGGGGGCAGTAGTGGCATGAGGATTTTTTTTTTCAGGAAACAGGAGACTGGACCTTCTTGGACCTTCTCAATTTAAGAATTTAAGGCATGCAAATTTTAGACAAATAGTAACCAACCCAAAAGCGTCAAGATTCACAAAAGGAAGGCAAATGGGGACTCATAAAGTTGCCAAAGCCACCAACATAAAAAAGTAACAGATTGACAGGAGAAGGACAATTATACTAAGTAGTGGTATGCAAAGTAGACATCACAAAAACTGAAATAGAGTCACTGAACCAGCAGGAAACTGAATCCTGACCCTAAAACAGGCTAGATTCACAGGATAAAGCTGAAGAAATTATTAGTTTTTTTCCTCAGCTGAGTATCTTTATGGGAAATACTTTAACTGCTATTTTTTTTTTAATTTTGGCTTTTTACCCTTCCTAATAAAGCCTAATATAAATAGCAAAGCATAATGAATTCATAATATGGCAGAATTTCAATTCTACCAGAGGAAGACCTCTTGACAAAACATTAGCTTTACCTTTTATTTTTAAACTTAAATGATCTATTTTTTTATTTTAAAGATACAGTACCTCTTAAGTCATAGCTCCAGTTTTGGCTTCTTTTCTTTGTTCCACTTTTGGATTTTCTTTTCTTTCTTCTCTCCTTCCCTCCCTTCCTCCACTCTTCTCCTTCTTTCTTTTTTGGTGTGTGTGTGTGTGTGTGTGTGTGTGTGTGTGTGTGTTCAATTCTACATAAGAGTCTCATAGGCTATCTTGCTGGGCTGGCTTTAACCATGATCTTCAGCTCTCTCCCTCCTGAGTAGCTAGCAGTACAGGCACAAACCACTGGTACCAGGTTCCTATTTACTTTTATTATGAAGAATATCAGTGGCAGAGAAGATCAACAGCATATCCCCCTTCTAGCTGAGCATATACTGCAATCCCAGACTTTGCAAGACCATTTGCATAATTCTTCTCATTCTAGAAAGAAGGAAAAATCTCAACAGATGCATTTGAACAACGTCATAGTCAAATCTTATGTCATTGTTTGAGATGTAGTTAATTCTAAGTAATTGAAAGCAAGGACACTATTTTTTAAAAAAGGAATTGTGCTTTTTAGCTCTATTAGTCAATCTTCTGAACAGTTTCTTTTGGGCACATATACACTTCTGTACAAATAATCCAAAGAGGAGTTATTGATCTCATTTCATTGGGAATGTCAGTGGATTAAGGAGGTTTTTATATCCTTCAAAATTCATCCTGGAAATTCATTGCACGATGCTGGCATTTGGGGTTCACAAATTGCCTGGGCAATGGGGCAATGACAGACTCCAACTAATTTATAGTTAGGTCTCCACACCCGCTTAGATTCATGGATTAAAAGTGAAAAAAAAAAGGTTTGTGTTCTGGAACATTTTCTCCTTCAAGGATAAGGAAGGTTACTATGAAGCTAAGTTCTCTGACCCTCTTATAATTTACAGGGCGCATTCGGCATTGCTCTCATTTTCTTGAATATCAAAGGCTAAAGATTATTTTGAATAAATCAGAACTTAAAAGGAATCTCTGGGAAATTTTACATTTGTATTGAGCAGATGGTTTCATAGAAAGGAACAATTAACTGGAATCAGGAATATTTCTTTAAATATAGCCACCTCTGTTAAAATGGAGAGCAATCTAAGAGTCATCTGTCACTCAATTTTACTTTAACTTTCTGTTTTACCAAGACATAGGCTGACCCATTTCAACAATGATACCCACAGGACAGTATATTGGAAACGGACTTTACAACCTCTGGCGGGTATGGGGTGGTGGGGTGGAGAGGAGTATGGGAATTGGGGGAGGGAGGGGATAGTGGGACAATAACAAGGGAAGGGGTAACAATGATTGACAAGTAATGTGCTCATTGTATTATTCATGTAACTGTAACCCTTCTCTACAGCATCTTAACAATGAAATAAAATTAAAAAAAAACTTTGTTTTATTTTCAATTGTGAGAAATCCTTCAGAGCCAGAATAAATAATTTTCCAACATAACACATGATGAAGAGAGAATGCTAATTCTAAATTTCGTCTGGGTTTTGTGTCGCAAGTTAGGAAGACTCTTTAGTTTTGAGCAGATTCTGAATTATTGGAGGACTGGATTCTTCTTTTGTTAAGAAAGTACATCAGAGAATACTGATAATTTATGAGGCTTTCTCAAGTAGTTGAGTTTTGTTGTGTGTGTTTTGTTTTTGACGGATGTGGGGTCTGAACTCTGAGCCTGGGCGCTGTCCTTCAGCTCTTCAGCTCAAGGCTAGCACTCTTCTTGAGCCATAGAACCACTTCTGGCTCTTTCTGCTTATATGGCGCTGAGGAATCGAACTCAGGGCCTCATGCATGCTAGGAAAGCACTCTACTACTGAACCACCTTCCCAGCCCAAGAGTTGAGTTTTGATAAGACAGAGATTGAGCAAGTTCCACGCCCCTCTCTCTGCCTTATAGGAGAAGATGTAAGCCTTTCTTTCTTTGGAAGAAAACTGTAAAGTCAGGGGGATAGGCAAGCACAAGTTGTAACCATTCAGGAAATTAGCCAGTTACAATATTTCTGGAATATTGGAAGAAAATGCTGAAGGAAATGCTAGAGAGAGAGAAGTAAAGTTTAGAATTCCTATGCAGGCAAAAGGAATGAAAAAATGCTTAAAGGTTTGGTGAAGCTCTAATAAACAAGCAAACTTCGTATCAAGTCATGATTACAAAAGCACATCAAATGGCTTGGAAGGGGACTATTAACATCCTCCCAATGGCTCAGGACGGCCAGCATTTGCAAAAGAAATCCTCTGAACTCCTCAGTGGAGGCACAGGTTCATTTTCATAGCCTCATAACTGTTTATGAGTTAGACCTTTGCTTTAGAAATTAGTTCTGAAGGATTCTGGGGTCTTGGACTACTCTGACTTTACAGAAATTCAAATAAAAAAATGGTTCTCTCTAGTTCCATACATACTCATTACATATCACCTAGGTAAATGTTCAGTCTTCTTGATCTAAGAGTTTGCTCTTGAGCCTTGGGACTTGTAATGTTGTGCTGTAATGTTTACAGCAATTGAAAAGCTGTATCTACTCCTCGTGCGATTGTGGGCATCCACAGATGTGCGATAAACTGATGGACCTGCTACAGCTCCTCCAAGCAACAGTACAAGCCCAAGTTGAACTGGTGAATATTGAAATCCTCACTCAAAGTATTAGTTCTTCTTGGTGCTGGTGGTTCATATCTGTAATCCTATCTCCTCAGGAGGCTGAGATCTGAGGATCACAGTTCAAAGTCAGTCCAATCAGCATAATATCTGAGACTCTTCAGTTTAACCACCAATCCCATTCCCCTCTCCTCCTGCCAACTGGAAATGGAGTTGTGACTCAAGTGGTAGAGCATTAGCCTGGAGCACAAAAAAGTATATAATCCCAGGCCCAAGGATGGGCACATTCAAGCACATGAACACACATACATAAACACATAAAACAAGTCTTTTAATTGTTTGGTTGTGATGTTTCTTGAAGTTTAATTTGCTATATTTGGGTTGTCACTGTTCTGTTCTCTCAATCCATCTGTCACCACTATATATATGTCAAAGCAGGGACCTTGTTATATGTTGGATAAGTGCTCTATCATTGAGCTACACCCCTAGCCCTACAACCCTACATTTTTTGGATGAATCTCAAAATAAGCTACATATACTAATCAGTACCGTTCACACCTAAGCACTTCAAAATTTAATATTTAACTTTGGGCTAAAATTTAAACAGATGAAAATTTCAAACCATAAGTTGGATGGGCAGATGCCTATGTCTGTGTATCTGTGTCATCCAGGGCACTGCCCTTTGGTCCCCCACCCCCACTCCGCTTCCTAGCCCTTCTCCAGTACATTGTAAATAAGGACATTTGTATCCATATTTTGTAAGAGTTTTCAGTCAGCATGTTTTTGATTCATGCTGGGATTATCACAGACAAGCAATATTTTTATTGTTGAATATTAATATGTGAGATATAATGACTGGGGTTTACCCACTTACCTTGCTACCATGTTGGGAAGGTCATTGACTTTGAAGTCATCTCCAGTCCTTGTTTGTTTGTTTTTTCTCTTTGGCACACATTCCAGAGGGGAATTACTGCCCACAGCAAAACTTAGTTTAGTTTTAGAAATGCTTCTCAGAATTGTGCCACTTCATATTCCCGTGTTTAATGACTTTAATCTTTCCTTGACCACATTGTTCAACTCTGCAGAACCTGAGGTCAAGATAGGATATTTGTTTGTTTGTTTTCATTTCTCACAGGTTTGTGCTGTGTAATACATGGCAGAGGAAGCAACTGTTTGGAATTACTTTAGACCTCTCATTGTATTACCATAGTAGTGAGGCAGAGAATGTAGCCAAGTCCATAAAGTGTCAGTATCAATAGACTACAATCTTCCACAGACAGAATGTGTTCCAAAAGGATAGATATAATTCATTACAATGATATCAGTATTATCACTAAATCTCCAAGCCTTATGGAAGGCATTAGTGTCTTGAAGTACAGAAAACTGTATGTACTTTTCCATAAGTTCTTTATTGAACACATAAATAGTATAATTTATACCCTCTATAAATAGTATAATTTAAACTCTACTATGAGTTTGTCAATTTTTCTTAACTACAGAAAATTGACTAATATAAGGCAAGAGGTTAGACATGGCAAATGTAATATCGTTTTTTTCCTACATGAATAAAAGCCCTTACTCCTCAGAATTTTTATTACTATCAGATGGTTGTACAGGACAGTTTTATCTTGATATGTCCATATATACAATGTACCTTGGTCAGACTCACAGCTCTGCCACTCTGCCCCACCTGTCAAACCTTTCCTAACCAATTTTATTATTATTTTTCTTTGTTGTTGTTGGTTGTGGGGTTTGAACTCTGGGCCTAGGTGCTGTCCCTGAGCTCTTCAGCTCAAGGCCAGTGCTCTACCACTTGAGCCATGCTGCCACTTCCAGTTTTCTGAGTGGTTTATTGAAGGCAAGAGTCTCATGGATTTTACAGTCTAGGTTGGCTTTGAACCACGATCCTCAGATCTCAGCCTCCTGAGTAGGATTACAGGCACGAGCCCCCAGCCCCCAGCAAATCTTACTTTTAAAATTATTATCTTCAAGTAATTGCACAAAGAGGTTGCAACCCAACATATCAGTTTATGACTCTTACGCATCTTGTATAGTGTCACACCTTTCATTATTCTCCTCCATCACTTGAATTTTTTTTGCCATCATCTCTTGTTTATTAACAGACCCAATTACAAAAATAGCATGGCAGACACCTCAGTTCTAATAAGCCTATTGATCTGATCCTCCCTGTTGCCAGCATCTCCACCTTGTACAAAGTGGGTGGTCTTCTTCATGCCACCTCGGGGAGAAGATAACTTGAAGGGCCGCAGGAAGTTATTTGCTTCCTTGAAGCGTTTTCCAGCAGTATAGATCTCATGAATCAGATCCTCCATGCAGATGATGCCACAATTACCAAGAGATTGAGCAATCAAAGTGTTATCTGTTAAGGCAATTCGCTTCTTATTAATTTTGCCATAACCACACTTATAGATTAGCTCATTTACCGACTTCAGGTAAATGAGCAATTTATGGTTCCACAATCCTCAGCATATTAATTGAAGCCTTATTGAGCTTAACAAAAGTACCATTGAAGATCTGGCGAAGAAGCTGCAACACCTTACGGACTTTTGGACTCACACCATTGATTCCTCTGATTCTGATGACAAATGCCAATTTAGGTTCTGCAGGTACATAGAAGTTGCTCACTTTTCTGGCCATTCTAGCCATTCGGATCTCAGTTCTGTACATTTGCCTGTATTCTTTGTGATAGTGCTTAGCTGTCTCATAGATGAGCTTCCTCCTGGCCTTTGGAAGCATCTTCTGAGCACATTTCTTTCTCAGGCGCTTTATTTTAAGCTCTGAGAAATTCCTTCGCTTTTTCTTAAGGGTTTCTGGCACAGCAGGCACCTTTTTTTTCTTCTCTTCGGCACCCTCCATGGTTCCAGCCAGAAAAGAGCACGTTAGCGCATGCGCCCACTTGAATTTTTTAGTTCAATTTTCACATATATACATTGAAGATTATGAATGCATTCTTCTATTTCCTCTCTTCATTTGTCTACTCATCTTGACAAGCTTAAGCTTCACTGTTCCATTTTCATACACACATAACATTTTAACTGTGTGATGAAATAAAATAACATGTAATGATGTACTTCTGTGATAGGGTGCTTTCTCAGCATGATTGATCTACAGCAACACACACTCACATTCATATGCACATATGCATACACATACCATACACAGAGCAGTTAAATGTAATATTCTATGGAAGATCAAATATCTGGGTTTTTCTTCTATGTGTTCCCCTTTTCATCCTCAGGAATTCAGGGTGCCTTGTTCTCTGTGTTGCTTCACAGAATCAATTACAGAGAGAACTCAGATGTAGCCAGGAGCCCATGGGGGAGGAGTCTTTATATGGCTCTGTTGGCTCAGAGTCCTCTTTTCCCTGGAGATGGTAGTGTAAGATGTCTGACATTTTATTAAGACAAATTTTCTGGAAAAAGTTTTTTCCTAAGTAGGATTTTTTTTCCTCCACTACTAGCTTTATTAAGCTTCCTGGATATGTTAGGAAAGTATTCTAGATTCCTTGAAGTCATTGTCAAGCTGTAAAAACCCAACACATGAAGCAAGCATCAGAAGTGGTAAGTTCTTAGAGGAATCTGGCTAAGAAGTGTTGATACCTAATTACAAACTTCACCTACCTTCTAACCTTCCTTGGGGCTGTTCGTTTTCAAAGAAGTGATGTATGTACAGACATTCCATGGATGTCTGGGATTACTTAAAATGTATCATATTATCATTGCCCCAGTTATAAATATTTGCCATCCTGAGACTTTAAAATCACTAGGGTCAAACCAGCCAAAATAAATTAGGAAAAAGGTTTTTTGTATGATAATAATCAATATCAAATAATTTTAGTGAAAGGATCTGGAAACTTCTCAGGACTCTTGGGCACATGTGACAGAAATCTAACTCCAGTGACCTTGAGCAGAAGGGGATTGTGCCAGCTTTTTGAAGCTGAAATCTTTCACCATGCCTGAAGTTGCTGCTCTCAGAAAGTTGGGCCCTCAGAAACCAAGGGCTGTCAGGATCTTTGGCCTATCCTGCGTAGTTTCTTTCTTCATAAATTTTTTTTATTGTAAAGATACTGTACAGAGGGGTTACAGTTACATGAGTAAGACAATGAGTCCATTTCCTATTGAGCATTGTTACCCCCTCCTTTGTTTTTCTCCTACTATTCCTTCCCTCCCACCACCCCAACTCCTTCCAAGTTGTAAAGTTCATTTTCAATATAGTATCTTGTATGTTTCATTGTTACAATGGGTCAACCTGTATCTTTATTTCAGCATTTTGTTATTTCTGTTCCCCTCCCCAAATTAGAAAAATGTATATACAAGATGAAGGACACCAGAATCAAATACAGTGAAAATTTTTTCTACTGTTGTAATAATGGCTGAGCTGTCTGTACTTCATCCATTAGCAAACAATGTAGAGGACATCTTCTAGTAGCCTCAGAATTTTATCCTCCAGGCTGCAATTCCTGCAGAGTGAGAAATCCTTTCTGTTGGTTCAGGATTCTGTTCTTTTTTGAATTTGATCCTCAAGTGGTTGAAAGAACAATAAAAGTCCATTAATTGGCCAACTTGCCTTGAGATCTATATTTATTTTTGGTAAATAAACCTTTATTAGAACCAGGTCTAAGATAAGAACAAGTTGAATTGGGCAGCAGGATTATGTACAACTGGAGAGATCCTATCATTATTTGGAAATTTTTGCTATTTCATACAATAGGATGTAGAACTGATGGTGTTGATGTTGCTTGTTAGGATTTGGAAAGGCTGTTTTTCTCTACTTTTCAGGGCTGCAGTTCAGCTGAGAGATAGAGGTGAATCAGACAAAGATTTGAAGTTATTAACATTTTTGGCTGGGCACCAGTGGCTTGTGACTGTCATCCTACCTCCTCAGGAGGTTGAGATCTGAAGATCGCACTTTGAAGCCAGCCCTGGAAACAAAGTATAGGAGACTTATCTCTAACTATTGAAAGGCAGGAAGTGGACTTGAGGCTCAAGTGATAAGGCAGCTAGCCTTGAGTAAAAATGCTCAGGGACAGTGTTTAGGGTCTGAGTTCAAGCCCCAAGACCAGCATAGACACAAAATATTTATTAACATTTTTTCCTGAGGAAGACTTTGGAGAAGTTGGTTTACAAATGGCCCTGGACACCTCTTCCTTCTTAACACTGTTCCCTGAGACAGCATCCTGTAGGAAAATTTAGGCATTTTTAGGAATTCCCTTTGTATAGGTTCTGGTCTCCATCCCCTGTAGATTTCCATACCCAAATACTATCTGCCCATCAAGTCAATCACTCCTACTTCAGGGAAAGAGGTCAAGGCCATAGAAAGAGGTGCCTTCAATAGTCTTTTATATGGAATCAAGGAGCCAGGCAGCTTTCTTTAAGAGAGACCTGGCATAATTCACTTATTTTCAAATATCTTAAAGTCCTGTTTTCAACAAAGATAATACATGTGTACACTGATGTTTGACTTAAGGCTACTATTTTTGTGTGTCTTTCCATACATCTGGGCTTTTCTACTTCACAACTTCAAGGTTATAAACAGTCATAAACAGCTGGTGTTTACCGAATGCCTACTATTCAAAATTGCTGTGTTTGGCTCTGAGGTTAGGAAAGAAGGTAATTTGAGTCAAACAAGTCAGGTATCTCCAGACACAAGTCTCTGTCCTCAGAACCAGAGAGAGGAGGCATTGAAGGGGAGACTTTACCAAGGTGCTATCTTTTCATGAGGAGGATGTTTGTGAGTTAACCCTAAAGAAAGCTAAAGGAGCAGCATGACGAAAGCTACTCAGCTTGGGTTGTAGACTGAACCTGCGGGAACTGGTATGACAGGTACCTTGTGAATCCAGCGAAAAAAGTTACAAAAAGAAACTACTTAACACCTTTGGCACTATATATATGGACCAGAACCCACAGGGTTTTTCTGCATCATATTATTTAATCGCTTCAAAATCCTATGAGGAAGGGACACTGGCTCTGTTTCTTGAATGTGGTGGCTAAAATTAATAAAGATTAAGCAATATTTTCTAGACACAGACATCACTTAAGAGTTGAGGAGAAAAATAATGTCTACTTGATGGCAGGCTTGATGATCTTAATGTGTATTTTGGTAAAAAATGGATATGGATGTACCAAGGAATTCTTAAGTTTGCTTAATTTTTCCAGGGGAAGGAAAAGGCAAAGTAAGATTTCTGTTGGGCAAACATTGTGCATGAATGTGCTTTAGAATTTTTTGATTAAATGCTCAATAATTACTTTGAATAACACATATTATACATTAATAATATAATTAATATATAAAGAACTTGAACAGAGTAAATGCAAGCTTTGATCCTGAATGCTATCATCTTTCATAAGAGACAAGCTAGTAATAGGAGTTAGACCATTAAAAATCAAGTATCACAAAGAATGTTTAGGTTTGTGGGAACAGAGTCATGAAATGTATTTGGGAGTTTACACAGGTATGAACAATCATTGAAATAATTTATTGTTTAAAAATTTTAATGCAGCAATTCCTATTTTTATAGAACTAGATTAGCTATTGTTATGATGCATGACCAGTAGATGGCAATATAAGACTAAAGTTCAATTACTGTTGCTGCTACCATACCTTTAAGTATGGTATGTTCAGAAGGAATATATATATATATATATATATAATGAAAAGTGGATTCAGAAACAAAAAGACATATCTTCTTTGGAGGATGGAGAACTTTTAAAAATATTTAAAAAAGATTTATTTAAAATAAATCATTCTTCTGTGTTACACTTTGCAAAATATACCAATTATAGAAAAATAGCCTCATTTAATAAATACTCAGTTATTTAAAATTAGTTTGACAGTATATTTTATCACTCAAAAGTAAGCACAGCTTCAGATTTAGATTTCTGGTTTTCATTTGTGATAGTAGCTTAAATTATGGTTTTAATGAAAATAAAAAACACCTATACGAGTGTTCTGTGACTACTACTATATATCCACATTTGTAAAAGCAGAATATATGCACAGTGATGAGGTGTTAGTCAGATATTCTTTTTTCTCTGGTCTCAGTGAGTCTAGTAGAAGAAACTTTGTTACCTTTCCGAATGTTTCCTTATTAAATCTACAGATTTACCTTGTTAAAATCTACAGAAATGTATTTCCTAAATAATAAGATGGAGACTTTTTAAAAAAAGAAGTTCCCCCCTCTGTTTTAGCTCTTGCATTCTGATGCCAATTTCATCTTGGATAAATAATTTCAAATTTTGAACTTCAGATTTTCTTGTTGATAGATCAGAATAGTGGTCACTTTTTTCTTTTTAATTTTTTTAAAATCACATTTCATCCTCGCTGTGATATGTAGGTTCTTTTGTCAGTTTCCTGCACTGTTCTGTTCTTCATGGCCCTGGCCATGTGCACACACAGGCTGCTGCTTCCCCTCCCCCCTGCCTGTGCCCAGCGGTGTTTGTGAGTGCTTACATTGCCTTACTTTCTCACTCTTCTTAAACCTAGGCTTATTTTTGTTTCCCAGCACTCTTCAGGTACATCCTCTGTACCTGTTATCATTTATAACAACATTGAAGATGAAAATCATTAATTTCCCCCAAGTTACTTTCCTATCTGTTTTGTGACTGTGACACCAAAGTCACTGGAGGAGAAACCATGTTGGATGAGCAGTCACTAGGTTTTGTTGCACGGAAGCAAACACTTGCTTGGAGGGTTGTTATTCCCATGGTGGGGAGAGTGAATGGTAGGTTTCATATGGACATAGACTTTGTCTCATCCTATTTCTCACAACTCTTCCATCTTTTTTTCACGGTCACTAACCAATTCTGTCCAACCATTTCCTGATACCTTTAGAGCATTTCTTCCTTATAGTCTTTCCTCTTGGAAACTGCAGACATCAGAACAGCACTTCTCACTGGCATCATGGTTTTCAACTTCTACTATTGTTTTTGTTTTCCTTTTGCCTATCTGGCAAAACAGCACAAGAAGACACTATGGTACTAAGATCTAGCTGCAGATAACTCCTACCACTTAAAAAAATGGTTCATGCAGACAGAAACATGAAAAGGTTTCCTCAATGTGTTCGGTCTAGAGCAGCTCTACAGAACAATGCAGCTTACCTTTACTGAGGACAAGGAACATGTGTGCTGGCCTTTCGTGGCTGTCAGGCTTTTTCTTTTATCATAGGGATATTTAGTAAGAGCAAGGTTTCCTATCTAGAATCCTCCTTTCTGCCATGTAAGGTAAGTTTCCTTGTTCTTCACAGGCCTGGAGGTGCAACTGCACACAGCCTTTCTCAGGGCTGACAGTGAGAGTTAGGAGCCAGCTATTGATCATCTGACCAGTCAGGCTGAACCTTGACAGGGGCCAATTCTGGAATCTCACCAACACTCAAAAAAAAAACCAAGACATATAATAAATAGGATGTAAGGAAACCAAGAATCAAATTCTAGTTGTCAAATAGTCCATAGTTTCTGTGGTATGGGGTGAAGACACTTAGAGGATGATCTCAATTACACCAAAGAGAATTGAGAATTTATGAAGTTAAGCTAAGTGTGACGCCAACTTTAAATGACTGAAAGCAAAACGACCCGTCTGCTGTGCAGCAGAATCCAGGTCACCGTTAGTAAAGTGTGGTCCATAGGTCAACAGAATCAGCACCATTTGACACTTTTCTAAAACTGGTGCATTTAGAGACAGGGTCTTGCTGTGTAGCCCAGGCTGTCCTTGGATTTACTCACTATTTTCCTGTCTCAACCTCCTAATGGTTGGAATTAAATGTGTGCCAAAGCCCTTTTTGTGTAAATGGAGGCTCTCAGATCAAAACTGGATTAAAGTTCTATTTCAGAAATATCTTCAGATAATTTTTTATGCATATGGAGAAACACTGATTTAGCTTATAGTTAGACTTAAGATTAGTTAATCTTCTTAAGATTTTGAAAGACAGTGTCTCTCAACCCCTTCTCCTCCTCTCTTACCTCCCTCCCCTTTCTTCTCACACAATATTTGGAGAACAGTATTAAAGGAAAAAAAAGTTTCATTTTTTTTTAGGCAACAGAAAAAACGTAAAATAGTAACTTCTTCCAATTACAAAATGCAACGGACGCGAAAAATGTCAAGCGGCTGCAGTGGATTTCATGGCAAGAACTTGCCTTTCTTTTGTGCCAGAAACAGCCTCACAGAACTACACCATTGCCTTCGTAGGCTTGTCTTTTCTATTGCCCCTCTGTCTTATCTGGCCCCACAAAACCATTTCTTTCTGCTTCCTGCCATACCTCCCCTAGTCTAGTGGCCAAATTGTCTTCCAGCTGGTAACAGTTGATGAATCCTGTGGCTGTGTTAATACCTTGTTAAGGTTGGTTCAGCTGCGGGGTCTTGGAGGGGGGTCAATGTCAGGACTGTTTTGCTTTGAACTCTTGCTGGGTAGGATATAAAGCTGAGGCCCGGTGCTCTGGGAACAAGGCTGTGGGAGCAGTAGGAGGAGCTGCTTTCTGTCACATAGGGAGGGGAGTTAAGACATTTGGATTTACAAGTGGAGACAACATGGAATTCTTTAGAATCTTTAGTTTTTAGCTCAGTGTGGTCAGTTATAGGTGTGACAGACCCCATAGACAGTATAACCTCTTTTAGCCGTATGGTATGGTTTCAATTATAACCTTTATTTCTAACAGACAACCTAATACTTTAGAATCGATGACAGAGGATGAAAGAAGAAAATAAGACATTTTATTCCAATTGTATCCTACCAAAATATTCTCTAGAATTGCCAGACTTCATTAGGGTGTTTTCATTAGGCCACTGATGGTTCAGATGTTAAAAATAATCTGGCTAGCCATTATTTTTCCTTTTCAATGAAGCATAATTTATTGAAAGCAATTTCTGTGTTTTCCCTTAAGAAACTAATATTGTCCAGACCTTTAACTATGAGGAAAGGGGGTTAAAACATATTAGTGCCTCAAATCTACTATAATCTAGTTTAATTTTCATGGCAGCATACCTAATCTTTTTTAAAATCTATAAAGAAAAATGTAGTGCAAAACACTTCATCCTGATTTCTTTTCTTTTTCTTTTTTTCCCCTTTAGTTGATTTAAACATAGAATTTGAGTGGTCAAATTTTATTCTTGCTTGTAAGGTTAATCATAGGCCAGAACTGTTTATTTCTTTAATATTGACTTAACTCTGACAGCTGTTGACATTTTTTAAAGTCTATTTCTTTTAATGCTACATAATTTAAGGGGGAAAATCAAGACTAATTAGTTGTTAATGAGAAACGCATATAATGAGAAACAAATGTAACATTAATGTCATGTACAATGTATGTCTATGTGGTTTAAAAGGTAGGGACACAACCATTATTCAAAATTAGGGAATAAAATCATCGTAATAATTACTAACAGATGTGTTGTAACTTGAATTGCGAGTCAGAATTTCGTTGGCAGAACAATGTGGTGTACTGTTTGATAGTGTTCATTTGCTATGATTTTTGAAAGCTTCATATTGTTTACATATGTATATGAAAAGTAAATGTTCTTAGTTAGCTGCCTGGCCTCCTTCTTAGGAGATTGGTAAAGAATTTTAGTTGTTTACTCATTTCATCTATCTATCTATCTATCTATCTATCTATCTATCTATCTATCTATCTATCTATAGCCAGTACCAGAGTTTGAAGTCAGAACTGGCTTGAAGTCAGAATCTCTCGCTCTCTGTCGGGTGTTCTATCACTTGAGCCATATCTTCAGCCTGTTTTTTTGCTGGTTAATTTTTAGAGATGAACTCATGCAGACATTTCTGCCTAGGATGGCATGGAACCACAATTTCAGCCTCATGAATAGTTACGATTACAGCCTGAGCTCTCAGTACCCAGCTCACATCTTTTCTATTCCTTTGGACACAGTATGGTGTCAGACACTGTTGTGGGAGCTCATGACTCTGTGCATCAAGACCTCAGGGACATCTCAATTATTTACAAACTATGTATTTCCCAGTACAGACAGTTAAATCCCACAAGGTACCTGGAATTCCATGACAATGTGACATCATCGATTCCTGGAATTTCTGTGACTGGTAACATTGATTCACTAGCTCTCAGCCTGTGTCCACAGATGGTGGTACCACTGAACAATGAGATAGGCAGAAAGAGAGAGTCAACTTCAGGGAATTCTAGTTGGGGGCAACTCTGACACCTTACTGTTTTAGATTCATGCTAGCAGAACTACGTGATTGGGCCAGGGCTGTGGGGTTTGAGGATGAGGACAAGGAAGGAAGACAGAGGTGCTAGTGAAAAAAACAATCCCAAAATAGCAGGAGATGTGAAAGTGTTAACCCTTGCACTGCTGAATGGTTTAAACTTAAGGAGGTGATAATAACAGCACATTTCATAATCCTACTCTCCATCCCTCCATGCGTCCATCCTAACATTCTTTCATCCATCCATCCTTCCATATGCTTATCCTCCCACCTATGTTTCCATCCATCCACCAATGCATTTACCCATCCGTCCATCTACCCCATCACAAATACTTGCTAACTGCTTTCTACATGTCAGAAAGGAAGTTATCGTAACTCATAAAATGTAGGAAGTCTCTGCTTCATGAAAATTATGTTCTTCTGACAATAACATTATTGAGACTTTACTATATTCTAAACACTGTTCTATTTGACATACAATATTTCATGTAACCTTCATTGTAAATGCTGTAGATTGTTCTAATTAAAAATTGGTAATATAAGAAAGTATGATATCACTAACACTCAAACAAAAGAACACATCCTTATAAAAATATAAGAATTGTTTGTAAGAATATTTTTTCAAAATTTTCTATGAAATAAACACTAAAGAGATTCTGGAAAACATTTAAATAGTACTTTAAAATGTAGCAAAACTAATTTTCTATATTATATGTCATACTATATTATAGAAATTAACCCCCATAAAACAGATTTGTAAGGAGTTGCAGGCAGTGGAGATTGCAGAAAGACAATGTTGAGTGTTACCTTAGTGCTAGTTAATAAGTGGCTCCTAAGGATAATTCTTCTGAACTGTATGGTACATGGACTACTTCTGTCAAAAATCATTGGGATGCATTCTAAAATTGCCAGTCTATAGTTACCTCTCAAGATACTGTGTGACAGACAGCTTGAGGCAGAACTCAGGAACCTGCGATTTTTAAACCAAATACTTAGATGATTTTTTTTTTTTTGAGACATGGTTTTGCTATTTAACCAAGACTGAGCTCAGATTTACCTCTTACTCCAGGCTCAGCTCAAGCTCACAATCTTCCTTCTTTAGTCTCCTGAGTACTGGGATTACAGGTGTGCACTACCACTTCCAGCTTACATGATCTTTTTTTAAATCATGCGAAGTTTGTGAACCACTGATGTAGAATGCTATTTTCACAGCCTAATATCTCAGATGGTCTCTTTCTATTTGAAATTTTCCAGGAGTTATGTTGTCAGCTGGTGAACATCTGTCGAGAATTCTAATACAAGCAATAATAGTGTGTAATAACATACAATATCCATTAATGTTGAACAAGGGTGTCTGTTCCCTGGCATTATGAAACCTAGAATATTGCTTTTCTTTCTCTGTGTATTATGAGCCAGTAGCATAAATCTCAATTTTTGTCTAACTTTATCTCTGGTACTCTACTTTCATTTATCATCCCCAGTGCTTTAGTTTCATTTCCTTTTTTTCCTGCTATTTTATTATGTCCCAGGACTTCTCTCCAAAAGTTATTTTGAAAAGAGGGTAAGGACACTGATTACTAATCAATCCATGATCAGGATTGAGTCATTAAATTTCTATATGTGTTTTCTGTTTTCCAGGCTGGTTTCCTGCTATTTTCAAAACCTCAGTGTACACACACACACACACACACACACACACACACACACACACAAATTTCTTGCTTCTGCCCCAAAGGCTAAGGTGGGTGTGTGGTGCTTTGTTTCCCAGTAAGACACCAAAGGTTGTCTGAGGCTCTACTTCCGCAGCTGTGTCATCAGAAATGCATTCTCCTTTGTCAAAGGTGGAGAGTTGAGGGATCACTCATGGAAGTGTGTGTGTGTGTGTGTGTGTGTGTGTGTGTGTGTGTGTATTGGTCTGGTGGCTTGAAGTCAGGTCCTGGGCACTGTTCCTGAGTTGTCTTTTTTTTCTCTCTCTCTCTCTTTCAAGGTTAGCACTCTAGAGCCATAGCTCTCACTCTAGGTTTTTGGTGGCTAGTTGGACATAAGAGTCTTACAGATTTTCCTGTCTGGTCTGGCTTCAAATTGTGATCCTCAGATTTCAGCCTCTAGAGTAGCTAGTATTGTAAGTGTGAGCCACCAGCACCTGGCTATTCATGGGCTTTTAAATACTTTGCTTAGGAGGACTATGTGACACATCTCTCCATGGACTACAGGACCAAATGTGTTTTCCTAAGGAAAAGAGGCAGGATGTGTGGGAGAACACTTGATGTTTTGATAACTTTGAATGTTTAATTTAGCTGCATGCCAAGAGCAAGGCAGATTCAGATGATTAGCTTCATCTAAGGATGAAAGGAGGCATTTCTGTTAAAAGACATGGTTGCTTATGTCAATCAGGTGAGAATTAAATATTTTTACCTCCTCCCCATTTAGGCAATATTTAAAGGGTAAATAATGTGTAAAGTTCAGATGTAGAAAAACCATGAAACAAAGAAGAAACATAATATTTGACAAAATAAATCCATACTAATAGGTTGTAATTCATTGAAGTGTGTGTGTGTGTGTGTGTGTGTGTGTGTGTGTGTGTGTGTGTGTTTGGTCCTGGGGCTTGAACTTAGGACTGGGGTGCTGTTCCTGAGCTCTTTTTGCTCAAGGCTAGGGTTCTAGAAGCTGAGCCATAACTACACTTCTTGCTTTTTATTTTTATTTTTTTGATTACTGAACTGGAGTTAAGAGTCTCACCCACTTTCATATCCGGGCTCGCTTCTAACTGTGATCCTCAGATCTCAGTCTCCTGAGTAGCTAAGATTGTTTAATAGTGAATATCTGTCTCAAGCATTATGTTGAAAACTCTGACTTCAAATGAGCTCTATCAAACTCCTGCTGAAAGTGGTGTTAAAAAATGTATATTTAAAAAACAAGTTAGGGCTAGTTATAAGATGATTTCCTTTGTTGCTTTGTATGTCCCTCCCCCACGATATAACTCCTGTTTTCACTGTATTTGATGTTGGTATAAATTTGGGGAGGGGAAGGGAAAAAACAAATTGTTTGAATATGGATACAGGTGGACCCATTGCAACAATGAGATGTACAAGTTGTTATGTCGAAAAATGAACTTTATATCTTTGGCTCCCGGGGGGTGGGGGTGGCAGTCG
>NW_012267244.1:488064-536212 GCF_000151885.1 Dipodomys ordii | reverse complement strand
TCAAGGCTAGCACTCTACCACTTGAGCCATGGCGCCACTTCTGGCTTTTTTCTTTTTGCTTATGTGGTGCTGAGGAATCGAACTCAGGGCCTCGGGCATGCAAGGCAAGCGCTCTACCACTGAGCCAACTTCCCAGCCCTTGTTTTTAAATATACCTGAGATTGTAGTTGACTCGGATATTGCCAGATTACTAGGGCTTGAACTCAGGTCTTCACACTCTTGCTTAGCCTTCTCTGCTCAAGCTTGGAGCTTGACCACTTGAACCACACTTTCATTTCTGGCTTTTGGGGAGTTAATTGGAGATAAGAGGCACATAGCTTTTTCTGCCTGGGATGGAAAATTGAATCCTGATCTTTATCTCTTAGCCTCACAAGTATCTAGGATTATACATGTTACCCACTGGCACCTGCTTTGTTAACATTTTTTTGTTTGTTTTTTTTGTTGGTCATGGGGCCTGAACTCCTGGGCCTGAGCACTGTCCCTCAGCTCTTCAGCTCAAGGCTAGCACTCTACCACTTGAGCCACAGCACCACTTCCACCTTTTCCTGCTTATGTGGTGCTGAGGAATCAAACTCAGGGCCTCAAGCAAGCAAGGCAAGCACTCTACCACTGGGCCACCTTCCCAGCCCTACTTTGTTATCATTTTTAACTTTACCATGTTCCAAAGTATATCTCCTGGACTTATTCCCCCTAACTGAAATTTTGCATACTTTGACCACCATCTCCCAATTCCCCAGGTCCCTGGTCTCTCATAATCAGTTCTACCCTTTGCTTCTGTGAACTAGACTTTGTAAGACTGTGCAAACACACATACACACACACACACACATATGTACACATAGTCCATTGTTTGTACAGATGAACAATGAAAGCGAGTTTATGAGGCACTTACTCCCCTGGATCTTCTTTCATCAGAGAGTGTCCTCCAAGTTTATCTACATGCTTGCAAATGACAGCATTTCTTTCTTTGTTTAGTCTCAAAAGTTTTCTGTGTATATAAACACACACACACACACACACACACACACATTTTCACCCATTCATCCTTTGATCAACCCTGAAATTGATTCTGCATTTTGGCTACCATGAATAATGCTGTAGTGAACATGAAGTGCACAGTATGTCTTCCAGTTCTTGGTTTCTACTTATTTGGATATAGACCCAAAAGTAGGATCACCAGATCATTTGGCCATTTTATTTTGATTTTTGAGAAACATGCATTGTGTTTACCATATCTACACTAATTTATAGATTCCAATCAAAAGTGTGCAAGTGTTCTTTTTTCTCCCATACCCTTAAGAGTTATCCAGCTGTGGGGTGATATCCCATTGTTTTTATTTGAATTTCTGTGACTAGTGATGGGGATCTCATTTTAATACAGTCATTGACCATTTGTATGTTTCCTTTTGAGAAATGTCTTTTTAGATCCTTCATTCATTTTTAAATTAAGTAATTTACCTTTGTTATGTGTTTATTAGCAATACTAATTGTACAAGACAAGGAGTTGTTTCATGACATTTTTTTTTTTTTTTTTGGTTCCGGTTGTGGGCCTGAACTCTGGCCCTGGGCGCTGTCCCTCAGCTCTTCAGCTCAAGGCTAGCACTCTACCACTTGAGCCACAATGCCACTTCCGGCTTTTTTTTCTTCTTATGTGGTGCTGAGGAATTGAACCCAGGGCCTCATGCATGCAAGGCAAATGCTCTACCACTGAGCCACCTTCCAAGCCCCTGTTTCATGACATTTTTATGCATGAGTATAATACACTTCCCATACTCACTTTCTGTTACTCTTCTGTATTCACTTCCTCCTTTTCCTATCTCCTGTCACTTCCATAGTAATCTGCTTTTTCCTTCCTTCCTTCCTTCCTTTCTTCCTTCCTTCTTTCTTCCTTTCTTCCTTTCTTTCTTTCAGCCTTCTGAGTAGTTAGGATTACAGGCATGAGCCATTGGCGCCTGGCTTCCTTTTTACTTTTCATGACTCTCCTCCACAACATCCACTAAGAGGAAATATACAATCCTCTGTGTGTCTGCTTTGTAAGACTGGTTTATTTAACTTAATATTATAGTCTCCAATTTTACCCATTTTTACAGCAAATGACATAATAATTTCATTCTTTATGGTGGAATGAAACTTCATTGTTTATAGGTATAACAATCGAACGTATGTTATATATGTATGTATCACATTCTCTTTATCCATTCATCTATTGATGGGCACCTAGGCTGATTCACAATTTTGATATTCTGGCTAATGCTACAATGGATATGAATATATGAATATATAGAGTTTTAGTCTGATGAAATGTCTGTATATTCTTTCATTTGTTGTGATGTCTGGGAATTTTAGATGTTTTACTTGCTACTGAAGAAGGAAAGGAGGGGAGTGTGAAAGGAGCTAACATCCACTGAGCCTTTGCTAAGTGCCACATGCTTTAAATACATTTGCTTTCTTTGTTATTTTATTTGAAAGACAGAAATTACTATTTCCATTTGCACATAGAGAAATTGAGCTACACTGAAGTCTCTCATTGCTCTCTGTTGCTGTGCAGGGCTGCACTCTCATCCCATCATCCTGGCTTTCTTAGTCCTTACAGTAGGTTCTCCATATTCACTGGTAGACTTTCTTTGCATTAGGACATTATATACTGAACACTTAGTTTACAGGTCAGAGTACTCTGTCTTCACTGGAGCTCTCAAAGCAAAGAGAAAATAAAACAAAATGTGGGGATCTTGAATGCTTAGAACAGTCTTAAAGTTACAGATAAATGATTAGGAAAGGTAACCCTGTATGAACAGGTGTGACTTCCTTGGTCTTCACCAGAAAATGAAAATATTACATTCATTACATACTTTCAAGTAATAGAGTCACTTTTTATAAGAATTCTGAGCCAGGCACCAGTGCTCATGCTTGTAATCCTAGCTACTGAGGAGTCTGAGACCTGAAGATCATGGTTTAAAGCCAGCCCAGGCAGGAAAGTCCATGAGATTCATCTTCAGAAAAAGCTAGGATTGGTGCTTTGGCCCAAGTGGTAGAGTGCTAGCCTTGAGCCAAAGAAGTTCAGGGACAGTGTCCAGGCCCTGAGTTCAAACCCTAGGACTGGCACACACACACACACACACACACACACACACACACACACACACACACCACACAGCACACACACATCTGCTTTAACAAAACAACACTAAATGGAAAAAAATGTTTCAAGGTCATGTGGACACAGGAAGCTAGGAAGTTGTATATATTTATTTATATAATTATATGATAATTACATAACTCAGCTATGATGTACAATATACTCTATGAATGTAGAGATGATTCACAAAGTGGAAAAGTCTGACACAAATACAGGAAAGGAGAAGAAAATTGTTTTCAGGTGCAGTGTACTAAATGTATAATTCAACAGTGGAAAACAGTAAATCCATGGCCAACTGATCAGTTAACATTATTTGTGGCTTCCTGTGGTTACATGGCATAGGCAATTCCATTCTCTTTCATGAGCCCACAGACAACATTTATTTGCCACTTTGAGAATGAAGCTGACACACACGGTAAATGGGTCTAAAACCAACTAATACAAGTGGGAGTTTGTGAGTATTAGCTATCCATGTCAGTTTCAGGCTTTGCACAAAACACCAATCCTGCTTCCCAGAAATCTCAATGCCATTGATATTCATTTGGTAGTAGACATTAGTTATTTGCTTATAAAATATGTGTTCATTACAAAGGTCTGTGAGTGCAGTTGCATTAATTATTCATCCTAAGATTCTGAAACATGTTGATGGTTCTGAAAGGCAATTTCTAGCTACTGATGGGAAATGCTCTGCACCAGAGACCATCAGTGAGGTTTCAGGAAATGGGTCATGGATTCCAAAGGTAGAAACCAATCAGACACTTAAAAAAATAATATCTCTTAAACTTTTATAGGATTTAGAAAGGTAGAATAAAATGAGAAAACTAGATCCCTTTATTTTTCTCGGAAAGTCACTATATTACAAATGTACCTAAAGGTTATGAAATTATATCTAGGTCTTTCCTTCAACTTTCTACTTCCCTTGAGTGAGTATAAACTATGACTTGCAATGTCATATGATTGTAGACCTATATTTATTATTTTCACTGTTTTAATGGGATAAGCATATACCATACCTTGAACGTATCCTATATGTATGCAAAATTCTATATATTAAGTCAGAAAAATGAGATTATTATTTAATTTTCAACATTTTAAAGAAAATGCTTAATATCTTTTCTGTAGCATTTGTCTTGATGCTAAGATAATATTCTTTACTTTTATGTTTTATAAAATTATTATTATGTGTAGAAAAATGTTACAATTTCAAAAGCCAGGTTATGAATAAAATGCTTTTTGATCAGTGTCACCCCTTCTATCATTCTCTTCCATTTTTCCTCTCCCATCCCTACTCATGTTACTTAATTCAGTTTTTACATAATGTTCATTGGTTGTAATTATTATATGAATTCAAAGCCTGGGTGTGGTCCCTTAGCTTTTTAACTCAACACTGGTGCTCTACTTCATGTCCAACATTTTGGTGGTTAATTGCAAGAGTTTCATTGACTTTCTTGCCCAGGCTGGCTTTGAACCACAATCCTCAGATCTTAACCTCTTGGGTGGCAAGGATTGCAGGCAAGAGCCACTAGTGACTGAACTAAAGTTTAATTTTTAGTTATTATAAGCTGTGATTTGTCATCAACTATATATGTGCTTAGATTACATACATATATATGCTAAATGAAACATATATATAACTCCTTGTTAAATTTAAACTTAGTCACAAAAATTAAAAATATTTAAATTTAGTCACAAAATGTAAATTTCTCATTTTATTATCTTTCCCTGAGCTTCCTTCTTATCTGAGCAGTAACAGAGACAACAATTTTATGAATATTTTCTGTTTCTTTGCATATACGTAGTTTCTAGACACATACATAGTACATGCATACACATATTTTGGTTACAAAAATAGAATATAAGGACACAGGTTGTCCCATTGTAACAATGAGAGGTACAAGACACTATGTTGAAAACAAACTTTATAACTTCGGGGGAGGGAGAGAGGAGTTGGGGAGGTGAGGAAGGAAGGTATAGTAGGGAAAAAACAAAAGAAGGGGTAACAATGCTCAATAGGAAATGTACTCATTACCTTACTTATGTAACTGTAGCCCCTCTGTACCGTATCTTTACAATAAAATATTAAAAAACAGAATTTAATATTTTTAGAATGCAATGTAGTAGATTTATTAGGATAAATCATCTCTCATATGAGGACATCATTATTTTTATAATCATTAACACAGCTTTCTTTTGAGTTCAATTATCTAGTGTAAATTTGTAGAAGTCCTTCATTAATGATAAATATTGTAGTCCTTGGTTCCATGATGCTAAATGCAAAGTGCATGGAATATATTATAGGTTTAAGTACTTTTCTTTCTAATTAGCAGTAAAGACATATTTGCATTTTTGATTAAATTATCTGTGAAGGTGTCTTTTAAACGTAGAATTGAGTTATGTAAACATATATTATTTGATATTGCGTTGAGGAAGAAGGATGTACAATAAAGATTATCTAATGTGTATGGGAAACTTAGGGATATGCAAACTAATTATGCTAGTTAAAGAATCAGAGCTTCCTCCAAGTTAAAAAAAAGATATGAAAATATCACCTTACATGTAAGGGAGAAACAAACAAAAAAGAAAAATGGGTTTTAATGAGCTTAATATGTATTTACTTCAGAACATATTAAAAATACTTTACCTAGTTTTTTTAGATTTCAAAAATGATTTATGTGCATGGATAACATTCAAATAATATATCATGCTTCCAAGTATAAAGTAAAATTCTTTGACTCTGTTTCTATAACAATCATTAACTCCACTTTGAGAATGTCTTTCAATTTTTCCACATCCAACAGCCCAGAACTTAATTATTTTTATCCTTTGGAAACCAAATTTGGTAAAACACTTTGAAGTTGAACTGTGGCTCAAAGTGGTAGAGCACTAGTCTTGAGTGAAAGAGCTCAAGAACGGTGCCCCGGCCCTGAGTTTGAGCCCCACAACCACCAAAAACAAACAAACAAGCAAAAAACCCTCAATCTTTTAACCATGTGCCAATGGCTCATGCCTGTACAATCCTAGATATTCAACACGCATAGATCTGATCATGGTTCAAAGTCAGCCCAGGCAGGAAACTCCAATTAACTACCAAAAAGACAGAAGGAGAGCTGTGGTTCAAGTGGTAGAGTACAAGCCTTGAGCAAAAAGTTCAGGGACATCATCCAGGACCTGAGTTCAAGCCCCATGACCACCACTAACAACAAAATTTGATAAAGCCCATAAGGAGGAAATCTTTTATTTATTGACAGGTATGAGAACAGCTAAATTACAGAAATATCTTATGTTGTAATTAGAAGACAATAGTGGGAATGTCAATTCTCAAAATATTTTTTAGACTTAGATGCAATTAAAATTTCATTCTTTTCTCTTAGGAACTTAAAAATCTGTTACCTATGAAAAGGAAGAGGTTGGGAACTGCCAGCACATACCAGAAGAAATGTTGAAGTGACAAAATGCAGATTTGTTTTTGCCAAATTACAAAACTGTGGTCATTAAATTATTGTAAAGTCAGAGTGATAATATAATTAAACCCACAGAGAAGAATACTGATGATGGAAAGATGCATGCATAAATGTAAATTTGATTAGTGACAGAATTGATATTGTCAATTAGTGGGAAAAGATAGATTCTAACAATAGTGCTCCAACAGCACAAAAGACACCTTTTATTGACATACCACCCTGTAGACAAAAACCAAAGTCTAAAAAATATAATAAATTGAAACATCAAGTTTTCCAAGTTTAGCGTAGGAGTTTTGAAGTTTTATTAGCATGCATCAATAGTACAAAAGGGGTGGATAATTGTGATAATCCCACAGTGTATATAGTACAATTGGAACAAATTCATTTCTATATTATCTCTGCTTTAATTCTCTTTCTCTTCTTTTTCATACATATTTCGGTTCTCTTTAACCTCTAGTACTTTCTCCTTTCTCTCTCCTACTCTTTGTGGATACCTCCAGAGAGTACTTATTTTACACCATTATAATCATCATCATCATCATCATCATCATCATCATCATCATCATCATCATCATCAGCAGCAGCAGCAGCAGCAGCAGCAGCAGCAGCAGCAGCAGCAACATCTTAGGTCTAGATTCTACCTATCAGTGAAAGCATATGGATTGTGTGTGTGTGTTTGGGGGGGGTATTGTCAGTTGCAGAGCTTGAACTCAGGGCCTGGACACTGTCCCTGAGCTTTTGAGCTCAAGGCTACTTCTCTACTACTTTGAGCCACATGTCCACTTCCAGTTTCTAATGGTTAATTGGAGATAAGGGTCCTACTGGCTTTCCTGCTCAGGCTGGCTTTGAACCATGAGCCACTGGCACCCAGTTTTTTATTTTTAATCCATCTATTTTCTTGCAAATGACAATGTCTTTTTGTCTTATTTTAATTGTGTGATATACAACATTTTCTTTATATGTTCATTGGCTGTTGGGCACCATGATTGATTCAAGAGTTTAGCTATTGTGAATAGTGCTGAAATAGAAATGGTTTATTGATTTATTCTCCTTGGAATATATACCCTAGTAGATACCCTAGTATAACATAGTTATAAGGTAGGTCTATTTGTAATTTGTGAAGCAACTCTATACTGATTTCCACAGTCATCGTACTAGTTTACATTCCTACCAACAGTGTTCCTTTTTCTCTGGATTCTTGTGAGCATTTGTTTGTTCTTGATGTTGAGATGAGATGGCATTTCACTGTAGTTTTAATTTGCATTTCCATTATGGCTAAGGATGTTAAACATTTCTTCCTACATTTATTATCCATTTGTACTTGTTCTAATTAACTGTTAAATTCACTTATTATTGCTTCATTTTTACTTTATATCAATGTTTGAGTGGTTTTTGATTCACCTTTGGTTGGCTGAATGCATTTACAGATTTATCCATTTCCTCTAGATTTTCCTTTTTATTAGTATATGTTTTTGCAGTATTCCTTAATGATACTCAATGTTTCATTGGAAGTTGTTATGATATCCCCTTTCCATCTCCAATTTTATTAATTTGGGTATTTTCTCTTTTCCATTTGATCAGTTTTTCTTTTTTTTCTTCTTCTTCACCAGTCCTGGGGCTTGAACTCAGGGCCTGGGCACTGTTCCTGAGCTTATATATACGTAAATATATACATATATATATATTTATATATATGTATATACACACACATACATGTATGTATATATATAATTGTATATATATGTATATATATAATTGTAAAGATATTGTACAGAGGGGTTACAGCTATATGAGTAAGGAAATGAGTACATTTCCTCTTGGGCATTTTTACCCCCTCCTTTGTTTTTGCCCAGCCATCCCTTCCCTCCACATCCCCCCAACTCCTCCTTCCCCCACCACCAAGTTGTAGAGTTTGTTTTTAATATAGTGTCATGAACATCTCATTGTTACAATGGATCAACCTATATTCTTGTTTTAGCATTTTGTTATTTCCTTTCTCCTCCCCAAATTAGAAAAATGTATATACAAGATGTAGGGCACAGGAATCAAATACAGTGAAAACTGGGGTTATACCATGGGGGGAGGAACATACGAAAGAAACAAAAGAAATCACATAGTACATTATAAGCACATTAAAAACAAGGGCAACAAAGATAAAACTCTCTTCTGTCCCTATCTTGGGGTTCATTTCACTTAGTACCATCTTATATGGTCATATGTGGATAGCTTTTGGCCTTTTCTACTGATCTGGTAAGGTTATCCTATACATATACTAGTAATTGCAAATAAGGGAAACCATGGGACCTATGTTTCTTTGGGTCTGACTTATTTTGCTTTGTATAATTTTTTCTAAGTCTTACCATTTCCTAACAAATGGGGTGCTGTCATTCTTCCTGATGGAGGCAAAGAATTCACACACACACACACACACACACACGCACACACACACACACACACACACACACCACATTTTCTTGATCCATTCATCTACTGAGGGGCATCTGGGTTGGTTGCATATCTTAGCAATGGAGGATAATGCTATGATAAACATAGATGTGCTGGTAACTTTTGTATGGCCTTGTTTGTGATCATTTGGGTAAATGCCCAAAAGTGGATTACTGGGTCATAGGGGAGCTCTATGTGTAATCTTTTGAGGAACCTCCATACTGCTTTCCAAAGTGGTTGAATAAGTTTACACTCCACGGACAATGCAGTAGGGTTCCCTTTTGGACATATCCCTTCTAGCATCTGTTAGATTTCTTGACTATAGCCATTCTAACTGGAGTGTGGGTGGGTGGGGGGATTTCAATGTTGTTTTGATTTGCATTTGGCCAGAGAAGTTGAGCATTTCTTCATGTGTCTATTGGCCATTCTTATTTCCTCTTCAGAGAAGTCTCTAGCCCTCTTATTAATTAGGCTGTTGTTTCTTTGAGGATTTGTTGTTGGGGCGTTAACTTTTTGAGTTCTAAGTATATTTTAGACATGAGACCCTTATCTGTTGTATGACTAGTGAAGATCTTCTCCCAATCTGTGGGCTTTATATTGATCTTGTTAGCTAAGTCCTTTGCCATGCAGAAGCTCTGCAGTTTCATGCAATCCAACTTGTCCAATCATTCTTTGATTCATTGTGTTTCTGGGTCTCTATTAAGAAAGTTTCGGCCTGTGCCAAGGAGCCCTAGAGTTTCTCCTATTCCTTCCTGTTATGTTTTGACTTTGAGGTCTTTGATCCATTTGGAGTTGATTCTGGTACAGGTTACAGATTTAGCTTTAGTTTTCTACAGATGAGTAACCAATTTTGCCAGCACTATTTACTGAAGAGGCTGTCTTTCTTCCATTCTATTTTTTAAGCTCCCTTATGGAAGATTATGTGCTATACGCCTGTGGTCATTTCTAGGTCTTCCGTCTTATTCCATTGGTCCTCAGGTCTGTTCTTGTGCCAGTGCCAAGCTGTTTTGATTACTATGGCTTTGTAGTACAGTTGGAAATTTGGAATTGATATTCCTCCAGCACTGTCCTTTCTGCTAAGGATTCTTTTTGCTATTCAGGGTCTTTTATTGTTCCATATGAATTGTTGGATTGCTTCTTCTATTTCATGGAAGAATGAGGTGGGATATTGACAGGTATCACATTGAATTTGTAGATAGCCTTTGGCAGTATTGCCATTTTCATGATGTTAATCCTCCCAATCCAGGAGCCTGGGAGGTTTTCCTACTTCCTTAGTTCTGCTTGAATTTCCTTTTTCAGATTTTTAAAGTTTTTGTCATAGAGGTTCTTCACTTCTTCAGTTAACTCCTAGGCATTTTATTTTTGTGGGCTATTACAAAAGGGGTTGCTTTCCTGATTTCAGCTGTGCTCTTCTTGTTATTGGCATACAACAAAGCCATTGAGTTCTGAGGGTTAATTTTATACCTTGCTACTTTGCCAAAGTTTTGAACCAACTCAAGGAACTTGTGAGTGGAGTCCATGGGGTTCTTTAAATACAACATTATGTCATCTGCAAAAGAGGGAGAGTGTGACTTCATCTTTCCCTATTTGGATCCCCTTTATGTTTGCATCCTGTTTTATTTCTCTAGCTAGTTGTTCTAATACTAAATTGATGAGAAGTAGAGTGGACATCCTTGTCTTGTTCCTAAATTTAGAGGAAATGGCTTTAGCTTTTTGCCATTAGGTATAATGGTAGCTATAGATTTGTCATAGCCTTTAATATATTGAGGAATGTTCCATGGATTCCTAGTTTTTCCAGAGCTTTCATCATAAAGTGGTGTTGGATCTTTCAAATGCTTTTTCTTCATCTATGGAGATAATCATGTGGTTCTTATTCTTGCTTTTGTTGATGTGATGAATTATATTAATTGATTTGTGTATATTGAACCAGCTTTGCATCCGTGAAATGAATCCTGTTTGATCACGGTGTATGATCATTTTGATGAATTGTTGAAGTCGATTAGCCAAAATGTTGTTGAGAAGTTTTACATCCATGTTCATCAAAGAAACGGGTCTACAGTTCACTTTCATTGATGGGTCCCTGCCTGGTTTTGGGATGAGGGTTATGATGGCTTCATAGAAAGAGTTTGGTGGTGATGAACTATCACTTTCAATTTCATTGAAGAGTTGGAGGGGTATTGGTGTGAGTTCTGCTTTGAAGTCCTTGTAGAATTCAGCTGTAAAGCCATTCAGTCCTGGCCTTTTCTTGGGTGGGAAGTCTCTTATTGCTGTTTCTAGTTGATGTTTGATATGGATCTGTTAAGTTGGTTTAACTCATCTTGGTTTAGTTTGGGCATGTCAAGACTGAGCTTCTTTTTGCTCAAGGCTAGCACTATACCACTTGAGTCACAGTGCGACTTCCTGGTTTTTCTGTTTATGTGTTTTTGAGGAATCGAACCCAAGGCTTCATGTATGCTATGCATGCACTCTACCAGTAAGCCACATTCCAAGCCAAGGTTTATTTGTTGTTGTTGTTGTTATTGGTCGTGGGGCCTGAACTCTGGACCTGGGCTCTGTCCCTCAGCTCTTCAGCTCAATGCTAGTCCCCTAACAGCGCCACTTCCAGCTTTTTCTCCTTATGTGGAATTGAACCCATGGCCTCATGCATGCAACACAAGCACTCTACCACTGAGCCAACTTCCTAGCCCAGGTTTATCTTCTTTTTTCTTGTTTCTTGTCCTGGGACTTGAATCAGGGCCTGGAAACTGACCCTTCACTTTTTAGCTTAAGGGTAGTGATTTACCACTTGAATCGTAGCTCTACTTCTGACTTTTTGGTGGTCATTTGGAGATATGAGTCTCAAGAACTTTTCTGCCTGGCCTGGTTTCAAACTCAAATACTCAAATTTCAGTCTTTCAAGTAGGATTAAAGGTATAATCCACCAGCACCTACCTGGTTTGTCTTCTTTACCTTTTTAAAACACCAACTTTTTTTTTCATTGATTCTTTGTATTTCTTATTTTGTATTTCCTTTCTTATTTGGTTGATGACCCACTGGTCATTCAATTAATTATTATTCAGTCTCCATATGTTTTAATAATTTCTATAGTTTCTTTTGTTGTTGATTTCCAGTTTTATTTTATTTTATTTTTGTTTGTGGTTTAATAAGATACAGGAGGTTATTTCAATTATCCTGTGTTTTAAGGTCTGATATATGTAAATATTATTTTTTATAATTAATTTTTTAAAATTAATTTACTTTATCATTATTATAGAAGTGATGGATTACAATTACATGAGTCAGAAAATTAACTTATTTGCACTTAAAATATCTGTTCAAATAAAGTTGCACATGATGTTAAGAATAATGTGCATCCTGCAGCTGATGAATAAAATATTTTGTAGGTATCTGTTAGGTGAATTTTTATTTTTTATTTTATTTTTTTTATTTTGTTAGGTGAATTTTTAAATGATGTTGATTAATTCTGAAGTTTCTTTGTTGATTAAAAAAATTTATTGTGTGTGAATGTGGCTTAGTGTTAAAGTGCTTGCCTAGCATGCATGAAGCCCTTGGTTCAATTCCTCAGTAACACAACAAACAGAAAAAGACAGAAGTGGTGCTTTGTGACTCAAGTGGTAAAGTGCCATCCTTGAGCAACAGCTCAGGGACAATGCCCAGGCTTTGAGTTCAACCACCAGGACTGGCAAAAATAAATAAATAAATAAAATGAAAAAAACCTATTTATCAGCATCAGTTCATTGTACAGGGTGTTTCATTTTAAGATGTCCACTTATAGGAGTTCAATACATCTTGATCAACATTACCCTTCTATAATTCTCCCAGAAGTCTTGCATGTTACTTACAAGGCATTGGCAGCTCATACTTGTAACCCCATCTATCTATACAAGAGGTGAGGTGGAGGTAGGAGAATTTTAGGTAGAGGTCAGTCTAGGTAAAAAAAAATGTTAATGAGACCTTATCTCAAAAAACATGCTGGGCATGTTGGTACATGCATATAATTTCACCTATGTGAAGGAGGAGGTAGAAGGATCACTGACAGAGGATAATTTAAAGACAAGAAAAGAAGAAATGAGCTATAGGTGTGGCTCAAGTTGTAAATAACTGGGTAGCAAGCACACAGCCCTGAGTTCTCACTCAGGTAATCCATAGGCACACTGCCTGTCTCCTGCAAAATATAAAAATCAGCCCCTAGCATCTAGCATTGTATGATCTTTTCCTTAGAAAACTACTCTAGCATGTTATCCTGTATGAGAAGGAGAAATAATTTGGGGAAAAGTTCAGTGAGTGTTGGGTCCTTTAAATATGTCACTGTATTTACAGTCTCCAGTCATCCTGCTGTTTCCTGTTCTTGTTCAATCCAAACTTGGCACCTCTCTGATGCTATGCCATTGAAATAGCTCCTATCTTTGCTGCTGTCTCCTGGGGCTTTTCAGCCTTTACCATCTCATTCATTTTTTTTTTGTGTGTGTGTGTCTCAAAGTGGCTGAAATTCTCTGGTCTACTGATTGTTTCCATTCCTAGTTGTAGTGTTCATATTTCTAGTATTTTAATGGGGTTTGGGAAGGTGATAGCCATCTTAAAACCAGAAGACTTTTTTTTTAAAAGATGAATCACATAGTACTTGCAAATAAATTAAGTTTTTTTGGTGTGCTTTAGATGAACCTGAATTTTATAGCATGCATGGTTTGTTGAATATGCAGTATGTATTACATTTAGGAATTATATTTAGGTGTGGATCTTTTACCATGCAGATATAGTGGGTGCGTGCATTGATTTTGCAAAAAAGAACTTGGATTTACTCTCTAGGTAATCCAAATTTAGAACAATTTAGATTTCCTGAAGAACAGATTATGTTTTAATTATTGCATTTCAGAGTCACAAAATATTCAAAGTCATTTTTACCACTAGGATATGTTCCATAAGGAAATAAAATCTGAACCAAAGTACCGTTCCTTCTGTTGCTAAGTGAAAAATGTTCTTAAAAGGCATACCTTGCAGACTTGGATTTACAGACTACTTTCTAAGCAGCTCACCTCGCAGCCATCATTGACTTCCACAACTTAATATAAAGAAAATTGGTTTCTTCAGAGATTATATTATGGTTGTAAGATTTATTAGTGACTAAACCATGTATTTCCCATAAATAATCCAGTTCCGGGTTTGATTCTCTAAGGCCAAAGGGATCACGTGACATTTTTCATTTGGGTACAGAATGGCTATTTGAGCTTATGGGATCATTGAGTCTACATTTCTAGTACTTGACACTGATCCATCCAAAGTCTATAAAATATAGGAATTGCCTCAGATGCCTTTAATGTTTTAAAATAAATAATTGAGTCTCTCTCTCTCTCTCTCACTCTTTCTCTCTCTCTCTCTCTCTCTCTATATATATATATTTCTTTTTGCCTCTGGACTCCATGAAATTTAGTGAAGGCCAACTTGGTCTGTACTTAAATGGGAAACAATGAAAGAGTGAAGTTAGGCCTAGGTAAGTACCTGTAATTGCTTTGCTCCTTTTATTTTTATAATATTCACTGATAAAACAATTCGTATGGGGTAAGTTTTGCTCTTTTGTGTGGACTATATTTTTTTCTTGGTTAGTACTGGGGTTAAACTCAAGGCCTGGGTACTGTTCCTGAGCTTTTGTGCTTAAGGATAGCACTCTAGTACTTGAGCCATGTTTCCACATCTGGTTTTTTGGAGGCTAATTGGAGATAAAGTCTTACAAGCTTTACTGCCCGGGCTGGCTTTGAACCGTGATCTTCAGATCTCAGCCTCCTGAGTAGCTAAGATGACAGGCGTGAGCCACCGGAGCTCGGCATGAGGAATATTTTTTTAGGCAGTAACTTAGGTCCTGATTAACAATTAGTTCAAAATAGAATAATTACCTGGGCGTAAGGTAATCTTCAGGGTTTGATTAAAAGTACCTGCTTGCAAGGAACAGAAACATTTCTAAGTATTAGTAGACTATGATTTTTTTCCAGAAATTGAATTTCAATATGTATTTTTCATTTTCTCTGGCTCAGTTCACAAGTCTCTGAGGAATAAGGAAGTAGGTTAATGCACACTCTGAACATTTAAAATACAAAGTACTCTCAATATGCACTATTTACTTATATATTTATAGATAGGCATAAATGTAGTTGTTCAACATTTGAGTGCAATTCTTATGAATTTCAGAATATAGGATTTGGAATGCTTGAAATCCTTCTTGCAAACCTGTGGCATATAAAGAAAACATATAATAGTATCTGAGTTTTTACTTAGCATGTGTTTACAATAGAAAGTCAGCTCTACATATTTGCTCTCTGATAACAGGGTGAATAATGCAACTTAGCGATTTTCCCGCCTCCTACCTTACCTGCATCAGTTCACAGATAATAGAGAAATGATCGTATTGATTTTCCTTACTCTGGTATTACAATATCATTTGTACAGTTGTATTTCAATTTTCCTTAAGTTCATGTATAGATGTTATGGAAAAATTATTATAGAGATATTTGGTGCATTGCAATAAATGAGCTCATGTGGTGACTTAACAGGAGATCACCATTCATCCTTATGTCTAAAATCATATAATGAAGGTCTAATACCATCCCTAAATATTGATTTTCTCCTGATCTTTATATTTATTTAAAAATTTTAATTGTTATAAAGTTTATATACACAGGGATTATCTTTATCAGTCAGTAGCAATTATAAGAGCAATTATAAGAATTATTCTCTTGCTTAGAGTTACAATGTTCTGCTTCCTAGAGTGGTCTTTATGAAACCTTCACTTTTCCAGTCTAGACTCATTCTAGTCCTTTCTTTCTGCCATTTTTACTTTCAAGGACTTAAGAGTTATTTATCTAGTTTCTTGCATTGTGGATTTGATTCCTCACATTAATCAAAATTTCAGGATAACTATTGCATCTTAACTGTTTTTTTTTTTTTTTTTTGGTGATAATACCGCGATTTGAATTCAGGGCTTATACTTTCTGCTTCCTCACTTGTGGGACCCCCCCGTACTCTTTTGTGCTTCCTGTTTTCAAGATAGGAATTCACTTCATACTTGGGCTTGCCTGAGCTGTGAACATCCTAATTTCATTGCTGTGATAACAGGTGTGCAGCACTGCTCATCTAACTATTGGTTGAGATGGAGTATTGTAAATGTTTATGCTCAGGATGACATGGAACCGTAATTCTCTGATCTCCATCTCCCAAGGACCTATGATTATACGTTTGAGTCACCATACCTTGCTTGACATGGTGCTTTGAAAGAAATAAATACAAAAAATAAATCAAACATCTAGGTGGATATTTTACCCAAGGAGTAAAATTTTTCCTATTTGAAAGGCTGGTTCAAGTGGTTTAGACACATGCAGAACTCAATTCCTTACTTTGCTTTCTCTTTTAAAAATAGTTTACATTAGTTATACATGGAGAATTTCATTGGATTCTTTATTTTTCTTAAGCTGCTTTTTATTTTAACTAAAAGAAGCTTGGATAATTGATTCAGTGATTTGGATATAGATTTTATATGGGAAGTTAAGGCTTTTTTTTTTACTTGATTGATATACTTACTTTTCTTGTTGGAAATAAACTTTATTGATTTTTTGTTTTCCTTTAATGTGTGGTTCTTCTGAGAAGACATTATCTTGCTAATATAACAATCATTTAAATTTAAAAAAAATCAAAGCAAACTTGAAGACAAACTGATTAACTAAAATTAATTAATTTAAAGCAATTAATTTTACTCTTTTGGAGGCTCTATAGCTCAGAAGCATCTATTTCCTAAAGATGATAGAGAAAATCTCTTTTCTCTTTTTATTTTCTGTGATTGTAATAAACAGTAGATGGTCCTCTTAGACTGATTCCAGTCAGAGGGAACCTGACTTAACCCACCAGAAGTTTCATGAGGCCCACTAGAGCGTAACTCCCATGACTATTAAAGAAATAGTTAATGGAATGACATTGTGCTTTGACCCATTATTGAACTTGAGGTGGCACAATGGCTATTTCTTATGTTAGCTCTTTTCAGGTTTGTAGACCTATTTTTTTATTTCTCTGTTGTCTTGTGGAAACATGACTTGCCTCTGAGTAAGTTTCCAGGATGAAGGAGAGCATGGAAAACATCTCATTATCACAAAAACACAGTTTCTTATAAACTCTAATCCATATGTAAATGCCCACTCTTTGAGTTTCGTTTCAATGTTTGGCATTTCAGTTTGTATACATCTACATATTTGTATATAAATTACCCTGTGCAATAGCACACATTAGGAGAAACTATTATGGGGTGGGAAATATGTTAAATAATTTTCATTTTCTACAGTTTGAATTTTTTCCTTTTCTATTTTTAAAGCACTACCCTTTACAACGTATGCAGGAGTGACATTGAAGCCTGCATAGTTCAGAACCCTGCAATTCAAATAGCATATCTTATTCTTGAATAATTAAAGCTCATTATAATTGGAAATTTCTATAAAAGTTATTCGGTGTATTTCCATAGCCTCTCTACCTTGTCTATTCAATTGGTGTGTTACTGTTTCCAAACTTCTGTGAGAGAAATACACCTAACAGCTTGTGATTCAAATTATGCAGGAAAGAATTATATGTTTACACACAGAATTATTTGAAGTGGCACTTGTGTATGGAAATAATCATTCCCATCTCTGCTTACTATTTGGTCATGTTCTGCCACTGCTTAAAACTATGAATGACATTGTTTTCTGAAATATGTGTTCAAACTCTCATGACTACCTAAAGGCTCAACCCCTTGTATTTCTTGATGCAAATCTCATAATATGTCACAAGCTTTCTTTTGGTTTAAGACTGTCAGGCTTTTTGCACAGCCCATTCTATTAGTAGTGTTTTAGTTACCTGCTTTTTGTTCCCAGGCAAACTCAAGTTTCAAAGCATAGCATAAAATTTAGTGTCCATCAACTGTTCTATTTATTTATTTATTTAGGGTTCAGTCGTGGGGCCTGAACTCTGGGCCTGGGCACTGTCCCTCAGCTCTTCAGCTCAAGGCTAGTACTCTACCACTTGAGCCACAGTGCCACTTCCGGCTTTTTTTCTTTTTGCTTATGTGGTGCTGAGGAATGGAACCCAGGGCCTCATGAATGCAAGGCAAGTGCTCTGCCACTGAGCCACCTTCCCAACCCTCATCAACTGTTCTAAAAAAAAATCTCAGGTGCTCTTTCTTCTGTCCTTTTGGTATATTTTTAAACACACTATTATAGCAATTATGGTATTTGTTTATTTGAGATGCAATATTAATTTGTAATATTAATGTAGTAAACTAAGGACAGAGATATAATTTTCCACTATTACTTTTCTGAATCTTAAAGCATGAAACTTTAATCAGGAGTGGTTCTCCTCCTCCTCCTCTTCTTCTTCCTCCTCCTCTTTTATGTCCTTCTTCTCTTCTCTCTTCCTTTTTTTCTTCCCCTTCTGTCCCTCTTCCTACCCTTCTTTTTTTTCTCTTTTTTTTGTGTAAGTACTAGGGTTTGAACTCAAGGCTTCATGCTTGTTAGGGAGATATTCCATCAATGAACCACGCTCCTAGCTTAATTTTTTGCTTTGGTTACTTTTCTGTTAGAATTCACACTTTTGCCTAGGACCAGTTTCAAATTTCAATTTTCCTATTTACCACTCAGGTGCTAGTAAACACATGAAACACCATGGCTGGCTTATTTTTGTTTTTATTTTTTCTTGGTTTTGTCTTGAACTGTTATCCTTCTAATCTCTGCTTTAAGAGTATCCATTATTTCTTTCCTAGTAACTCACGGAAATACAATACATTGAACAATAAACACACTTTCAAACATAGACTTCTTTTCCATCATTTATTTTAAACAAGTGTAGTTTTATAGATTTCTTAGTCTAGATTCATTGACCACTTCATGATTCATTCACTTGTACATTAAAGACATTTCATCAAAATATATTCTACTTTAACTTATGATATATAAGCATAGGACAAATGCACTCATAATTATTTCTAAGTTCAAGGTATAAATCTTAATGCATTATAGATTTAAAACAAAATTTTGAGATGAGATGTTTTAGGCTGGGTCTGGAAGTAATAGTTCCATATTTTACCCCTGAGTAGCTGCATCTGATGTATGTTGGAGTTGAAAAAGCATAGTTAATACTTACACACATCCATTCTCTCTTCTTATGTTTTAGCCATAGTACGACTGAACTATGACAACTGTCATTTTTTCTGGAATATGATGTTTGGCAACTGGGCAGAGCACCGATGTATGTATTGGTGTTTCCTATGGCCACAGGATAGGCCCATGTGAGTTAATCTACATGATCAACTATTCTTTTTAATGACCCAGGAAACTACCAGGCCTGTAGAATGGATGGGGGTTCTGGGCTACAGGGACAATAACCTGCATAAGGCCTCGCAGCTATGTTGAGTGGATAAGCCAATTTATCCTTCAGTGTTGCTGGCTATATGAAAATGGTCCTAATGATCCATGCAACTGGAAGTGGCTAGATATGATTTGCCCTATCTCAGGATAAAGATAACAGCCTGATGATGTTCTTTCAGCTTTGTTCAGAAAAGGATGGAGGGCTTGGAGACATTTTTCAGTTGGTGGAGTACCAGCCAGTCAGAAAAAGTGTCAAGTACTGAATCCTGGTCTCTGACCGCCCCCCCCCCAAAAAAAAAGGATGGAATTGGTGGGAGGAGACTAGAGAAGTAACTGAAATTTAGGAATTGATATGAAAATCTGGCCTGACACACAGAATCAAATGGTAATATCTAATATTTTGTGGGCAGAATGTATCTGCCTTCCCTGCCTTCACTTCTGTTATCCCAAGACTAGTGTCCTGAATACAGAAGGAGTCCTTATGAACCGAAAGAATGTTCTATTGATTTATGACACATCATTTACATGTCTTTTCCTTCTTTGCATTTGAAGGTAAATACATTGTATTTTTGTTTCAGTGTCTTCAGCATCTATCATAATGCCCAAATCTAGGTTAAATGAACCAATGCTGAATAAGTTGGTTGAGGAGAGACCGTAGTTCCTGTTGGAGGAAAACATACGTTTTATTGGTCTGCTGGATGGCTGATTTGCATGAAATTCAGGCCCTCATAAGCCTGGCTCTTTCTGCATGTTCCTGTATGGACATACCCTCCTCTCCTGTTTTAAACCCTTTTGAAGTTGTAAACTGACAAGATCAAGGCGAGGTTCTATGAATGCCATTATTTTCAGCATCTACTCATTTTAGAAGAAAAGGATACTTCCTTTCCTCACCTCCCACAGCCTGAAGAAAGTTTCCTTTTTGAGAACAAAATTACCATTTGTTTCAAGATTTCACTTCAATTATAGCAATTTCCACATGTTTTTAAACTATTCTCAGCAGAAGAGGAATATGTGCTTTTCAAACATAGGCTGATCTGGCAGGCAGAGGTTTAAAGAAACCATGGCTGGAACAAGGGAGTCACAAGCATTTGCTTACTCCTCAGGGCTGTGGCCCATGTTTCCCATGAACTCAGGAGTAGAAGCAGGACAAACAGAGCTGCTTTTTGAGGGCCATCAGATTGCTGTGTATCAGTTCACACTCTCTTAAGGATAAGACCTCATGCTTAGTAGCTGAAGTTTTCCTTGAACGTATTTTATGTTCAGCAGCATCTCCTGGGAGGACAGTCGGAGAGCATCCACCGCAATTAAGCAGCTGTGGCCTGCCATTTCTGGTTCCTGACAGGTAGCAAGCCAGATTCTTGGCTGTAAAGAATTTCAAACAATTTTGATGTGCTCTAGGGAGGGCAACTGTTTAGCCTAAGCAATTCAAAGAAGCATAATTGTGCTTCACAGTACACAGAAAGTCACCACATCTGTTTCATATTTTTGGCTTTTAGAACTGAACTAGAACAGAAGAAATAAACATACAGCTTTGAATGTAGAGTAAAAACAAGTTCATGGTGCACAGATGAGCATATTGTATGTAAGTCAGTGAAAATTTCCTTAATGAGGGTTTCTTTTGGTTAAGTGAGAAATATTTCTGGTGTTAATCAAGGTTTTTTTTTTAAGATTTAATAGAAAACATTATTTAAATATCAAGGCAGTCTTATCATTCGTTCTTAAACCTATTACAGCCAATTGTTGAGATTCGGTAGCGGTGTTCACGTGACCTACTGCAAATATTTGGGGTGTCATCTGCAGTGCATTAGCCTTTCTAGTGGTAGTTATTTAAAAAATAATTTGGATGTAGTAGGCTAAAAACATTCAAAGCAATGAATTAGAACTTTATTAACTGCTTTCATCTTTTATTTTGGTTCAAATGTAAATGCAGTCATTTGATATCTAAGTGCTATAATATGTGATGACTGTCTTTTAAAAATGTAATCTAGCAGAAAATACATCTTAATTTGAATCTAACACTGCTTTAAATATAATTTTAATATTCTTCAGCATCTGGCGTCTCAAAGAATGAGGTCATTTGAGGTTAAGAAAACTTTTCCCAGTAATAACAATAATGATCTTCAAACAAACAGTGGAAAAGGCAAGTATTTACTGAAACTGATCAGATACTATGGAGAAGAAGGAAAAGAGAACCAGCTGACAAGTTTTCATTTTCCAGTGCCTTAACCTTAGGATACTTAGACACTTCCTACAAAAACTAACCTAGAGGCAACACTTTCCCATCTTACAGAGGAAGAACCTGACCTGATGTCATTTGCTCTGAATTCCTATGCTCTGTGGCTTATTCCCATTTTCTGGCTTATTTCCTTCCCTTTAGTTTGCAATCAGCTCGACATATTTATATTTATTTTCAATATCTGCCTTTTGAGTAGTCTGCAAGTCTTTCCAGGTTGAGGACCAACTCTGTATTCCATTGAACACCCAGAAACTGCCCATGTTGAATAAGAGCCAGTTGACATTTGATAAGCAATTATGGATACCAGGGCCTGTTGTAAATTACTCATTTAGTACTCCCAACAACCCTGTGAGAAGATTTATGCTTCCTACACCTTATAGATGAGTAAAGAGAAGCACGGAGAAGTTACTTAACTGGCTAGAGTCATGTAGCTGTAGCGAGGGGAGCAGGATGTATGAATACACATTCGGATTATCTAGATACTTGCCTTTAGTTATTAAATGAGCTCTTGTAAGAAATGCTCTGATATTAACCCAATCCAAAAAAAGTCATAATAGACAAAATTAAATAGTAAGTAAGAACATTATTGTCCCATGTAATTATACTTATCCATCTAATGAAAGTGTATTCAGTACTTTTCATGCACCATTTGCTAAACAACTTTTATCTCAACACTTGAACCTCACAGAATCCTGTATGTGTGTGTGTGTGTGTGTGTGTGTGTGTGTGTGTGTATATGTAAGAAAGAGAGAGAAAAAGAGAAACAAAAGAGTGTATTAATCTAGTTTTCTATCTTTCTCGCTCTCTTTCTCTCTAAAGGAAGAAATCGAGGCCCTGAAAGTTAAATAACTTCATTAAGGGAATGAATGCTTGCAATTCACATTTAGTCTTGAAAGCAAAGATTGTCCAAGTGCACATTCAGTCATCATGCAAAACAAATATCTCTTTCCATCCTTTATTAAATCAATAGAAATTGATCTTATTAGTCAAAATATGGTGACATCTAGAAAGATGGTGATAGCCTTGATTTGGGGTGTGTCTTTTTCTTATTTCACAATTTGGGCTCTGTGAATAACATGGCTCGGTTTCCCCCTTTCCTTGAAGGAAAAGCCAGGCAGGGAAAATGTGTATCTTAGTGACTGATTTAGGCTGACAGCAGTTTAGTGTAGCCTGGAAGTTATGGACCAAGAGCTTTCATGATTCTGTACTA
This sequence comes from Dipodomys ordii, assembly GCF_000151885.1. Lineage (NCBI taxonomy): Eukaryota > Metazoa > Chordata > Mammalia > Rodentia > Heteromyidae > Dipodomys > Dipodomys ordii. The sequence continues at coordinate 513,354 of NW_012267244.1, read as the reverse complement.
TAAGCCAGAAAGAATAAATTATTCTCTTCCCTTTTTCTGTCATTTTAAATCTGTAGAGAAATTGTGTGCTATAAAAACTAGAAATCTGCTCCTCTATTGTTAACATATGATTTTTTTATAGGCCGCTAGAGATTAGAAAAAGGGTCTGCACAGTTCAAGTGTTATTTTTAATCAGGTACCTATAATTCATCTTATATCAGAAACCTGACAAGTATTTGTTAATTACAGCGATCCTGTAATCTTTCAAATGCAAATAGTCTGACTCAGATTTCAGTTTGTTTGTTACCAACTGATGATTAAAGAATGGTATAGCTTTAGAGTTGTTTTACTTCCATCTGTGTGCACCAGGCAATCACCATGTACAGATGGCTGTGATTCAGAGACAGGTTGCCACATGCGAAAAAAGTATGTTTCAGTTATTTTAATAAGATTTATTGCAGTAGTCACAGTTAAATGCTTAAACCTTAATGATAATTGTAGCTAATCTTTCAAGAAAATGATTAGACTTTAATAAACCTCAAGAAGGGTATTTTACTGTGAACTTCAGTGAAATTGCAAAGGTAAATTTTATGTTTATTTTCTCATTTAATAAGTTTAAACACAGTATATACCTTTTGTGTTTCTGTTTTCAGAAGCTGGAATTTGTATGCACATACACACACATACACACTTAATTAGACAAATTAAAGACCGCTAATTGTTATGAAAAAAATAGGTTAATTGGCACTAGATTGCTCTGAGCAAATATACTAAAGTAGATTTTTTTTTCCCATGGGCCTTGATCTCAGGGTTGGGGCCATGTCCCCATGCTCTTTTACTCAAGGCTAGTGCTCTACCACTTTGAGCCACAGTTCCACTTACTGTTTTCTGGTGGTTAATTGGAGACAGGAGTCTCACACACTTTCCTGCCCCGGCTGATTTTTGAACTGTGATCCTTAGATCTCAGCCTTCTGAGTAGCTAGGATTAGAGGTGTGAGCCACCAGTGCCTGGATAAAGTAGATTTTTATTTTCTTGAACTTTTGTTTATGATAAATATACATAAGAAAATAGCCTGAAGTGGTGCATCTGAACTAGCAGCTGCTTTGGAGGCTGAGGCAGGAGGATCCTGAGTTCAAAGACAGACTAGAAAAATAACAAGACTCTCTTAAATGCATCAGCTGGGTGCTACTAATCTGAATGAAGATCTTGGATAAAAGCCAGCCTAGGCAAAAAAATCCATGAGATTCTTTTTTCCCCTCTTTTTCCATTTTGTCAGTCATGGGGCTTGAACTCAGAACCTGGGTGCTGTCCCTGAGCTCTTTTGCTCTACAGCTGCACTTCCATTTTTCTAGTGGTTAATTGGAGATAAGAGGCTCAGATTTTACTGCCCTGGCTGGCTGTGAACTGAGATCCCCAGATCTCAGCCTTCTGAGTAATAGGATTACACATGTGAGCCACTGGCATCTGGCTTCCATAACACTCTTACTTCCAATTAACCACCAAAATATAAAAGCCAGAAGTGGAGCTGTGGCTCAAATAAGAGAGTGCCAGTTTTGAGCAAAAAAGCTAAGGGACAGTATCCAGACCTTGAATTCAGGCTCTAGTACTGTAAAAATAATATGCATAATATAAACGCTGTCATCATAGCATATTTATTTATTTATTTAGATATGTACCCCAGGCTGGCCTTAAACTCAAGATTCTGCTACTTCAGCCTCCTGAATGGTGAGATTATAGGACTATGCATTCTCTTCCCCCTCTGGATATTTGAACCATTTTTAAGTGAAGAATTTACTGTGTAAAACCCATTGATCTTCTTAAATAATTATTCCCCATTTCTTCACCATCTTATTGCCTAGCAAAGTGTATTTAATTTTTGTGTCTATAAATTCACCTATTATGGTTTGTGTATTTGTATCCCTGTAAAATTCATGCTGACATGAAGAGGTGACGCCTTTTGGAAGTAGTTAGGTAAAATAGGATATGTATATCTACATCTGTACATGTATATATAGACATATACATACAACATGCACATAAGACTACTTGCAACATACACATAAGATACACAGACACACATGAAGAAGATTCATGCCCATATATAAGAATTTGATCATCTACTGTCTGAGGATGGGGCAAGAATGGGCTAACGTTTGAAGCATAGATGGAGACCTTATTAGACATCATGCCTCTGGCATTTTGTTATTGGATTTCTCATCACTAGAATTGTAAGAAGGAAATTTGCAATATTTATAAATTATCTAGACTAAGATATTTTGTTGTAATAGCATGAATGAACTCACATACACATAAAGGTAGAATAATAATGTATTCGTCTTTTTTGTGTCTGGTTTACTAGTTTTCACAATTTTTATTTTACTTAACATGTATCAGAATTTCATTCCTTTGTGAGTAAATTATATCCTATTGGATACACATACCACATTTTGTCCACTCATTCATTTACTGGTGGATGTTGGCATGACCATTGGAATGGATATCGTGCTTCAGTGAACAAATACATGTCTCTTCAAGTATTTGCTCTCAATTTCTTTGCATACTAGCAATGAAGTGGCTGATCTTACCCTAATTCCTGTGTAACTTTTTGAGGAAGTGACAATTTATTTTCACAGTGGTGGCATCATTTTAAATTTCTCTAAGCAGTGCACAAAAGATCTGGTTTCTCAATACCCTTGGCAACACTTGGCATTTTATATTTTTGGACAATAAATATGCTAATAAGTGTTTTCCTTGAACTTTTGTAATTTAAATCACATATTTAAAAATGTATATTAATTCTATGTAAATTGTCACAGAGTTGTCACTTTAAATGATCCTAAGTTTGAACTATCTTTTTGTTCTGTTTGGCTAACCTTCTTGACTAAGTGGAAAATTCCTTTACTTAAAAGTGGTGCATATCTAAATAATGTGTAACACTTTGTCAAAGTTAAATAGGAAAATGGGTTTGTCTTAATGCATAAGGTAAGGGCGATCATAAAATTCAAAACTATATGAAGAGAAATAAATTGCTATAGGTTATACTTAAGGGAATTCTTATTGTTGTCTAGGAGGATGTTATATGTTTGATATATAGATTGAAATAGGATTTATATGTGTACATAAACACATGCTTATACATACATATACATACATGTCACAATAAACATACGTAGATATAAAAAAGATGCATACCACATATACATCTCATATAAGCACATGGATCTTCATAATAAGGCTGTTGCAGAGTAGACATGGGTAAAATAAATTTTGACAGGTATAAAGATCTGGCTACTCTGGTTGGCCTTGAATTTCAGGATTTGTCTTTACAAAATATGCACTGACATGCTGAGGCATGTCATCTACAAAAGTAGATCCTATTGCACATTCTAATTATGGTTATTTCCTTTTTAAGCCAGGACCTAATTTGACTTGATTTGAAAAGAATTTGTGCCTTTTTAAAGATAGTTCATTGCTAATGTATACTTCTGGTGAGGAGAACTGTGAAGATGATTTGAGGAAGAGATCTACATTAGAGAAGTTACTTGCTGGAGAGCTGGGTCTCCTGTCTTGGGAAAAAAAATCAATGGGTATTGAGCTTTGATTGAAGATGGCTACAAAGCATCCTTTAGACACATTTTAAGGTTCAGTGTTTCATTTCTTGCACTGAGTACCAGTATTTTATCACCATATAATTCTAGGTTTATATGGCTATGGAGCTTCAACTTTGGGTTCATGTCTGAAATAAAAGTCCTTAAGTTATTTATTTGTGGTTCTAAGATAAAATAGCTGTATTTTAGTTTTCAGAATCAAATTCAACATACTTTATAGGACTATTACATTGAAAAATTCCTCTTAGCAAATAGATACAAACAAAATTATTCTTTGAGATACACAATGTTGATAGCATTTGTATTAAAATGATAAAGTACTTAAAGTACTTTATCTTATATAATAACAGAGAGTAGTAGTCCAAAAATGATCTACACAACTCTGGCCAGGAATCAACAAGATGTACATAAAATGAATTCTGTCCTTTTCTCAGATAATGTACATTCCACACTTCAGAGAAATGCATCAGATTGGGATTTAGACATTGTTTTAAACCCAGCCGTAAATGAAAGACCAGATTGTAAGGGATAGCCAGTATTTTTTCATTGTACTGGAAATATATGCTAGCCTGGGTGGTTGTGGAAATAAGTGAATCATTGCTTCTCCTTCAATGAGTCATAGCTGCCTGAATGGAGCTGTGAGTTTTCAGCACTCTTTCTTTGAGTGATGGAAATAATTTTTCATAATTTTATATATTATTCAATATCTCTGTCACTATCTCTGTTGATAAATGATATGAAAAATGATCCTTTATCATTTAAAATCAATCAGAATATTTACAATTCATACTTTTCTTCTATAGATCTGAAAGTACTTTCCAAAAATCAATTAATTTGCACAATATACTGCTGTAAGATTTGTCTTGTTATCACCATTTTATGGACAAATTCAAAGCAAGAGAGGTTAATTAACCCATTACAGAGTCTAAAGGGCTAGAGTGCGAGGCAAAATGGACTGAAGACTGACTTAAAGGCCAAGAACTCTGCTTTTAGCATGGATTTTTAATTGATTTAGATCAGTTTCTGTAGACTAAAAAGCACATGCAATATTTCTGAATTATCAAGCAGCAATATAGTGTAGATTAAATAATTAACATTCTGAAGTCCTTTATAAATGTGAATTATTATTACATATTCTAGCCTTAGACTATTAAGTAGGCCAAGTTACTTTCCAGCGCTGGTGTCTAAAGTGTAAATTAATTGGTTAAGTGAGAAATTCATCTCACACATTTCCTGCTGAGAGATCAGACTCCTTTGTTCTGATTGGAAATCTATATATATACTATGGTACATTTTACTCTCCCTCCTGTATGTTTGCATCCAATTCCCTTATAAACTTGAAATTCATTTTCCACAGAGAAACACGTTCAAATAGCTGCATAAACAGTTTATGATTCTATTAGAAAAACGCACCTTCACTTTCCTGGAGATACAATTAGAAAAATAATGTCGGAAGGCCAGCCCAATAGTAGTTTGATTCACTACTGTTAACAAACCCATGTTTGGAAAGACTTGAAAATGGTTATTTCCTTTGAGTAGACATTATTTTGGGTTAGCAAACTATGTGCTTGTGTTTTTTTCTTTCTCCTGTCAGTTGTGGAGCTTGAACTCAGGGCCTGGACACTGCCCTTAATCTCTTTTTGCTCAAGCCTGATGCTCTATTACTTTGAGCCATAGTACCACTTCTGGTTTTCTGGTGGTTAGTTGGAGATGAGTCTGGAAAATTTTCTTGCTAGGGCTGTCCTTGAACCACCTATCCTCAGATCTCAGACTTCTGAGTAGCTAGGATTTTAGGTATGAGCCACCTTTCTCCGGTTAGTTTTTATTTAGTTTTTCAAGTAAATCTACTAAAGGAATACCACAATGTTAAAAATGCTGGTGTTGCTTTATTTAAAGATTTTTTTCTCCCTAATCATTTATTAGAAAGTTCTTGTTAAAGAAGCAAAATTCTCAGGTACTTTCTCAAAGGAAACAAAAACTGACGGATGAAATATGTAAGGGGTAAAACTAGCTCAATGCCTTTACAGAGGAAAAAGGGGCATTTACTTAAATCATTCTTAAGATGTAAATGGTTAAATGATGAAGATAGTTTTCAAGATTATGTGAAGACAACTTTGAAGATGTTAATTCAACAAGCATCTATTATAGAGTAAGTATTACATGTCAGGCAGGTTCTAAAAAGGACAAAGAATCTTCCCTGTATTACTTAGAGATGAGAAAATTTCTGTTCTACTCTTTCTTAGATGGCAGATTGCTTTTTGTTTGTTTAATTTTTAACCAGGAGAAAATGTTGGATTTTGTCAAATGCTTTTTTCTAAAAGGATCAATTTTGTTTTTAAATGGTTTAGTCAGTTATACGGGAGTGGGAGTAGAATTTCATTGTTAAATTTCTACACATGTTAACTGATATATTCTAGTCCATTTCATCCACTCCATCAGAATCTATGCATCCTTGTCTTAGAGAAATAGCATTTTCAACACATTTCTTGTTCTAGCTTCATAGTTGAGAATAGGCTATTTTGACAGTATTCAGTTTTCTTTTTCTAACCCCCCCAGGCATATATTCTCTTCCTACTCATCCCCACTGCTGAGTCTATTCCTCTTCTCTCTCATCTTCCTAGTGATCAGCATCTTTTGTTGAATTTCTCTATGCTGCTGAGATGATAAGTTTTTAAGTATCTTTTATTACCATAGTGGGGCTGGAGTGTAGCTCAGTGATAGAGTGTTCACCTGGCATGGATGGGCAAGGCTCTGGGTTTGATTCTCAGTGCCACAAGAAAGCAAATCAACCAACCAGCCAAAGAAATCACCTTATGCTTCTTAGATGTAGTGTAATCTTTTACATAAATTGTTGAATTTGATTTTCTAGTATCTTACTGAAGAATTTTATACCTATATTTATGGAAGCTATTGGCCCACAACTTAGTTTCCTTGTAATATCCTTCTGTTTTTCATATACGGTATTTTGGTCCTCATTGACTAACCTGTGAGGGTGACTTAGACAGCTTTTCATTATCAGGACAAAACGTTTGAGGCAATCAAATGAAAGAAAGGTTTATTTTGGCTCATGGTTTCTTAGGGTTCAGTCCATAGTCACTTGACTCCATTATTTCTGGGCCTGTAGTGTGGCAGAACACCATGGCAGAGAGAATGTGGTAGAGAGGAGTTGCTAACCTCAGATGGCTAGGAAGGAGAAAGGGACAGAGAAAGATAGAACCAGAAACAGCAAGAACAAGACAAAAAGGCATACTCCCAGTGATCTTGGTACAAGGAAATCCTACTTCCTCTTATGTATCCAGCATCTCCTCACAATGCCATCAGCATTTGATTGCATCAATAGATTAATTCAGTGAGAGTCCTCCTGATCCAATCATCTCTCAATAGAGCCACCAGTTTGGCAGTGGGAACATTTCATAATCAAACCACAACAGGGATTATTACCTCTCTTGCTAGTTTTCTTCTGTGGGAGTATGGGGGGGCAGTTGGGAACAGTTTGTATAGGATTGGTTATTGGTAATTTTTATTTAGTTTTTATTTAATTTTATTTTATTGTAAAGATGTTGTACAGAGGGGTTACAGTTATATGAATAAGGCAGTGAGTACATTACGTGTCGATCATTGTTACCCCTTCCCTTGTTGATGTCCCACTATCCCTTCCCTCCCCCACTTTCCCCACTTTCCCCATACCTCCCCCACTCCTCTCCAAGTTGTAAAGTTCGTTTCCAATATACTGTCCTGTGGGTATCCTTGTTGCATGGGTCATCCTATGCCCTTGTCTCAGCATTTTGTGATTCCCCTTCCCCTCCACAGATTAGACAAATGTATCTACAAGATGCAGAACAATAGCACCCCATTTTTTAAGAAATGGAAAGACTTGGAAAAAAAATCATATTAAGTGAAGTAAGCCAGTCCCAAAGAAATTTGGGTCCTATGGTTTCCCTTATTTGCAATAATTAGTATACATATAAGATAATCTTATCAGATGAGCCGAAAAGCTCAAAAGCCATGTACATATGACCACATAAGATGATGCTAAGTGAAATGAACCCCAATATATGGACACAAAATGTTTTTCTTTATTGTTATTGTTTTAATTGTACCATGTGATTTTATTTTTTATTGTTGTTGTTTCCTTTATATGTTCTTTCCCCTATGGCATATCCCCTGTTGTCACTGTACTTGATTTTGATTTTTTTGGTGTGTGGACATCTGCTATTTAGTTGTTCTAATGGAATTTTATGATTATTAATAGAAATTCATGTCATAAGTCTATTTAGGGGGCTGGGAAGGTGGCTCAGTGGTAGAGTGCTTGTCTTGCATGCCTGAGGCCCTGGGTTCGATTCCTCAGCACTACACAAGCAGAGAAAGCCAAAGGTGGTGCTTTGGCTCAAGTGGTAGAGCACTAGCCTTGATCTGAAGAGCTGAGGGACAGTGCCCAGGCCCAGAGTTCAGGCCCCAGGACTGACAAAAAAAAGTCCAGATTTTCTGATAATTCTTGAGTAGATGTTAGGTGGTTTATACCTGTATGTGCACACACGCACCTGTGTATGCCCTGGGGCTCGAACTCATTGCTTTTTCATTCAAGGCTAGTACTCTACCACTTAATCCACAGCTCCTACTGCTGGCAATTCCACCTTTTTTTTTTTTTTTGGTATGGAAATCATTGATTGTTGTTGTTGCTGAAGGACTTATGTCTTTATTCAATTCTTTCTTTTCTTCACTCATGTAGGGCTCTGCTCTGAGCATATACGTTCATTATTGCCTTCCTTGTTTTATACTTTATCAACATGCCTTTTTGTTTCTAGAAAATTTATTCTGTGGAGATTAGTTTAGCCACCTTAGCTTACTTCTTTTTTGGTTATTATTTACATAATAAATAATTTTGTATCTTTTTACTGTTTAATCTGTTTTTGACAGTAAACCTAGAGTTATATATTTCGGATATAGCATCTAATTTTGTTGTTTCAATCTCTGACTTTTAAATGGATCTTTTAATTCGTTTATCTTTAACATAATTACTGGTAAGGGAGAATATTTATCATTTTGTTCTTTGTTTTTTGCATCATAGTTTCTTTTACTTACTTGATTCTAACAATTCTTACTTCTCTTGTTTTAAGTAGATGATCCCTATTGTATTAGTTTAGCTATTTTTTCTTTTACAATATTTAGCTATTTTCTTAGTGGTAAAGAGTATAATCCACATCTTTATTGTTTTATAATCTATTTAAAACTCTTACCAATTAAATCAAAGTGGTATAAGTATTCTCTTATGTGGTTTTATTTCTCTTCTTTCTTTGTGCTGCTATTGTACAAATTCTATTGTAATAAAATTTATGACTATATATAGATTACTAATGATTATTTTATGATTTGTCTTTAAAATCACAGAGGAGAAAAATGCAAGAATCCTCTTTATTAGCTTTTTAGTTACCTTTGTCAGTGGCTTTTGTTTCTATGTGCAAAATTGTTGCTTAGTGTCTTCATTTCAACCAGAAAAACTCCTTAAAAAATTTCTTTTTTTGGTCTGATTGTGGGGCCTGAACTCTGGGCCTGGGCGCTGTCCCTCAGCCCTTCAGCTCAAGGCTAGCGCTCTACCACTTGAACCACAGTACCACTTCCGGCTTCTTTTTTTCTGCTTATGTGGTGCTGAGGAATCGAACCCAGGGCCTCATGCATGCAAGGCAAGCACTCTACCACTGAGCCACCTTCCCAGCCCTCTTTTAAAAATTTTAAATAGGTCAAATCTACTGGAAAAATTCATCTGAGAATGTCTTCTCCAGCTAGGATGAAGTACTCATATCCAGAATACACAAAGAGCTAAAAATTTAACAGCATAGGAACAAATAATCCAATTAACAATCCAATTAACAATAAGACAAATGAATTAAATAATCTCAGAAGAAGGATCAGTGACTGATAGATGAAGAAATGTTCATCCTTATTCAGAAAGGAAATGAAAATCTAAATCACAATAGATTAAACCTCACTTCAGTCAGAATGGCAAATCAAGTCAGCAAACAATAAGTGCTACTAAGAATAATGAGGAAAAGGAATTATATTTTTTTACATTAATATATGATAGGAATGTAAAACAGTACAACCACTAAGGAAATTAGCATAGATTCTATAGTAGTTGCACACCACATAATGGTAATAAGAGAACAATCATATATCCAGCAGTACCACTCTTAGGCATTTAGTGAGTGAAAATATAATAAAGACATCTGTGCATCCATGTTAATTGCAGTAGTATTCACAATATTCAAGTTATGGAAATAGCCCATATTCCCTAAAACCAAAGAATGGTCAAAGAAAATGAGATACACACACAAATACACAAATGCAATTTTATTTATCCATCAGAAATAATGAAAGTATGTCATTTTCAAAAAGCAGATCTGGGAAAAAATCAGGTCAGTCTGATGTAAGCCAGACTCAGAAAGAAAAAAAAATGTGCATATTTTCCCTTATGTGAAGATTAGATCTAAAATATAAACATACACATAAACACCATCAGAAAGTAGTATATGCAAGAGTGATATCCCATGGTATAACCCATTTTGAACAATTAACAATTTAATAAACATGAATGCCAGGAGGCTGAAACATGTGACTAGGTATGAGTAGGGGCTAAAAGGAGTGAGGAAGCAGATCAGTGGAGAGAGGAATGATGGTGGATGGATGAAACTGCAATATTCACATACTCATATCTGAAAATAAAACTAGGAGATTTGATGAGTGGGGAAAGCACAGGTGAGCAGTGAGGAGAAAAATAAAAGAGGTGACTCTGGTCAAGATGAATTGTACACCAAAATGAATATGTTAAACTGAAAGAGGTTTTGTATAACTATTTGGAGGTAATAAAAGAAAAATAACATATGCATATATATATATATATATATAATGTAACAAGTTCTGGTGAGGGTACAAAGAAAAAGGAATCTCATACAATGTTGGTGAGAATGTAAACTAGCACAACCATTATGGAAATTAATATAGAGATAAAAAACTACATATAGACATCTTATAACTCTGTCATATCATTCTCTGATATGTCTGAAAGGTAAGAATGCAATATATAAAATAGATACCTACATATCCATGTTTATTGCAACTCTTCATTTTAGCCAAACTGGAATTAGACATGTTGCACATTCATTCATTCATTCATTCACTCATATCTCTCTCACTAAATATGCATATGTAGATAAATGAAAAAACAAATATTTCATATACAGGAAAATGGATGGATCTGGAGATCATCATGTTAAGTGAGATAAGCAAAATTCAAAAGGTCAAATATCATACATTCTCACTTATATGCATAGGCCTAGAACTAAAAGATGATGATGATGATGATGATGATGATGATGATGATATAATGGACATGAATATAAACAGGGAATTGTTTAGATGGAATCAATGTGAGGGGAGATTAGGGAAAATAGGAAGTACTGAGAAGTGAAGAGCATTAATACAATTGTGTGTGTGTGTGTGTGTGTGTGTGTGTGTGTGTTTGTGAATTCAGCATAAATCTAATGTGTTTATTTGTGTTTCATTTATTTGATCCTTATGTATTTGACAGATCAGATAAAGGTAATGCACCCCTCCCCCAGTCAGGAAAGTCTGTGAGGCTCCAATCCTCCCCTCCCCCCCCAAAAAAAAGAAAAAGAAAAAATAGAAAAGCTGAAAGTGGAGCTGTGGCTCAAATGGTAGAATGTTAGCCTTGAGCAAATTGAATTACATTTTGTTACCTCCAATGACTGCCATCTTCTTAATTTTTCTTGTAAAATGTAGGCTTTGGTTTTTCAAGGCTATATTTTTGAAGGGGTTTAGGGGAATAAAGAAATTTCTCTCCTGAATACATGTGCCCCAATTACAGAAAACTTTTACTTAGAGTGCTGAAAAATGTTAATTTGATTTTTTGGCTAATATCCCTATTTATTTATTTAATTTTTGAAGAAGGAGAAGGAGGAGGAGGAGGAGGAAGAAGAGAAAGAGGAGGAGGAGAAGGAGGAAGATTTTCAGTGATCCTTCTTGTCACCAGAGCATGAATTATGTATCACTTAATTGTCTTAATGTCACTAGAGCATGAACTGTAAATCACTTAAATCGATTTTGTTGTATGTTCCAAATAAAAATTAGTTATTTTAAATTATATTGAAGACTGTTTTGGCCAGAATTTGACTGAGGAGAAAAAGTGAGGTGCAGAAAGATGTGTGTGTGTGTGTTTTGTGTGTGTATGTGTATGCTTGCATGCATATGCCTGAGAAAGTGGGAGGGAAATAGGAAAGGAAGGAAAGAAAACGAGAGGGATCAACAACCATTATTAAGAATGTGGTCTTAGCCGGGCAACGGTGGCTCACACCTGTCTGTAATCCTAGCTAGCTACTCAGGAGGCTGACATCGGAGGACAGCGGTTCAAAGCCACCCCGGGCAGGAAAGGCTGAGACTTTTATCACCCAATAACCACTCAGAAAACCGGAAATGGTGCTGCAGCTCAAGTGGTAGAGTGCTCGCCTTGAGCTGAAGAGCTGAGGGACAGCGCCCAGGCCCAGAGTTCAAGCCCCACGACCGACCAAAAATAAAAATTAAAAAAAAAAAAAGAATGTGTTCTTGAGTTCATGCTACAGGCAATGGAGGCAGGATTCTATGGTACAGGATTCTATAGTAGCACAAAGTGCTTTCTTAATAAACGCATATATTCATTCTCTCTTGTCTTCTGTTGGTCAAGAAGTACACAAAAGTTTTTCAGCTTCTCCATACCTCGAGTTCCCCAGTTTTCATGGCAACAGCAAGGTCCTGAACCCTCTCTGTACAATGGGGAAAGGAATGGCATTTGCAGGAGGCATTATCATCATAGAATAAGTCCACATTTTCACTGGTTGTCCAGCCCTAACAGAGATTGTAGTTAGAGACTTTAGTTAGAATGTGTTGGAATGACTGCGTGTATCCATCTGATTTCCTTAGAGCAACAGAAGCAATAGGAAAATGGCTAATCCATTATAAAGAATTTCATCATACAATTTCAGAGGTCAGCTAGTATTAATATAAGCAAGTCAAAGACATGCAAGAGTCAGTAGCATGTATTGTATCTGCTGGCCAAAGGCAAGGAAGAGGCCTAGGAAGAGTTCATGCATCAGTTTGATCAGAAGTTTGGAGAGAAGTCTGTTTCTGTTCAAAAACAGTCAGGCTGCTTTTGGGTTGCATCTGCCTCTTTGTTGTACTCAGGTCTTTTACTGATTTGATTACTTTATTTAGTTTACCCACATGAATCTTATTTTAAAAAAATTCCTAGAGTGTTTTCCCACAGGAGCAGAAAAAATAAGATTTGACCAAAAACCTGGGCACCTCTTGCTCAAGTTATGGTGAAACCCAAGCTGAATGATTATGCTATGGTGTTTCTGTAACTAGCATTTCTATCAGGCAATAAAAATGATTTGGTTCAACCTAAGCTTTTATATGGCAATGTAGCATATTGTTAAACAATTTCAAAACCTCAGCTTATCAACTTCTCCAGATAGGAAACGAAACAGCACTAAGCTAAGCTTGAAAAACATCGCTAAAGTACTGTATGTGCTGAAGAAAAACAAGCATTAATATACTGTATTTTAGTTAAGATAAACTATTTGTAGATACAAAAGTAGACTAGGTAAAAAATAATTTCTAAGGAAAGCAATCTAAAACTTTTTGATTAAGAATAACATACGCTAATGTGTCTTTCTTCTCAAGTGTTGCATTACCATTTATTTTGTGAAAGTATGCTTTATAAAGAATTTATATGGTATATCAATATTTATTAACTTACCCAATTTCTCTAAGTAGAGCTATAAGTAAGTTATTTTCCATTTCACATGACATCATAATTTTAGGTGATATTTTATATGAGTACTATAATTCATTAGGTTTTCCTTAACAATATTGTATTTTAGTGTTATGTGACAGAATTAGATTTTTAGCCCCAGGGTATTGAAAGGTAACAGCAAAGTTCTGTTGCATTTTTAAAATTTATTAGATATATTTCTAAGATTTGCAAGATATAGGCTTTTCCAAGTTTCCTTATAGTCCTGAATAAACATCTGTGTATTAGTATGAAAAAGTCAGTGTTCCAAGTGTTTCTATAATTTTCTTTTCTTTTTAAAATCTTTTTTTTTTGTCGGTCGTGGGGCCGAAACTCTGGGCCTGGGCACTGTCCTTAAGCTCTTCAGTGCAAGGCTAGCACTCTACCACTTAAGCTTTTTCTACCACTTCCAGCTTTTTCTGCTTGTGTGAGGAATCGAACCCAGGGCCTCTTTCATGCAATGCAGGCACTCTATCACTGAGCCACCTTCCCAGCCCTTAAAATCATTTTTTGAAAGGTAAATGCTTATGAAGATATAGGTTATGAATTAGTATAGGTTCTGTTGGGTGAATTGGATATTTAATTTTATGCAAATGTTATATTTTCAGATTACTAAAATATTATTAGTCTATTCGGAAATGTTATCTGACATTGATAAAAAATGGCCTCCAAATTAGTGACTCGGGCTGGGGCTGTCCCACAAGAGACAGGGTAGCAGTTAGCCAGGAGGGATAGGGATGTGCAGGGCCTTCAGTCCTTGGTGGGGTCAGGATGTTAGTAAGTAAATATAAAAATCGAGGTAAGGAAACCTAAGGAAATGTTTGGTATGTGCCTAGCAGTATATTGTGCCTGAAAACTTAGTAGATCATGGTACCCAATGGAAGAAAAGACAGGGGATTCCAAGGCTCATTGCTCAGTCTCCAACTTACATAATTTGGAGTGACACTAACTGACTTTTGTGTTGTTAAGATGCCATTTTATTCTAGTTATAATTGCAAAGTTTCATTCACATAGGTTTTGCTTAAGTGGTCATGAGAAATTGCATACAGCAAATAATTCATGAGATTTGTTGCAATTCCCGCACAATTTTCATGTCAATCACTCTTTGGGGTCCTGGGGTGGGACTTGATGTAACATGCTCCTAAACTTCAATAAAAGCCTGTGCTGAGGTTGAAGTGACTGTTGTTCTCAAATTCTTTTTCTCAGACAACCTACTTTTACCTCTGAGACAACCTACTTTTAGCTCTATACCAGTCACTATAAATTTTATTTTTTGCTGTTCTGCTGCACATACTTCCAGAATCTCTCACCAGATATAAGAATCTAAATATCCAATACAGGCCTTACAGTAACCTAAGTCCTAAAGGGAAGAACACAGAACCACAGACAGTTATTCTTAGGCTGTGAAAGCTAACGAAATGCTACATCTTGACCTTCTTTAGGAAAGTGACCCTTAATTCCTATCTTTCTCCTTTTATGAATGAGAAGGTCTATGGATATTTGTCCCATTATTGTAGTTGGCAGTAGATAACTTTTTTTCTATGTTTCACAGATAGAGAAGAATTTTACCCAAGAGGAACTGTGTCCAGAGTGTTACCTCTACTTGATTTTTTTTGGGGGAGGTCCGGTCAGAGGGCCTAACTCTGGACCTGGGTGCTGTCTCTCAGCTCTTCAGCTCAAGGCTAGCGCTCTACCACTTGAGCCACAGCACCACTGCCAGATTTTTCTTTTTGCTTATGTGGTGCTGAGGAATCGAACCCAGGGCCTCAGGCATGCAAAGCAAGCGCTACACCACTGAGCCACCTTCCCAGCCCCTCTGCTTGATTTAGATATCCAACGTAGTGCCTATATTTAGATGAGATTTTGTTTTAATTAATATGTTTAAGTAGTTGTACAAAGGAGTTATCATTTAACAAAGCAGTTTATGAATACAATATATCTTGATCAGTGTCACCCCTTTCAACATTCTCACTCATCACTCCCCTACATGTCCCTTCCCTCCATCTTCTTAATTTTGTGGGATATACATTGGATTTTTGTCTATATTTCCCTCTTCATCTCCTCTTTATTTGTCTGCTCTTTTCCCCTTGACCCCACCCTACCCTTCGAAGTAACTGCTTCTTGGTGTTATATTTTTACTAATCTTTGATTTTGGCTTTCTAAGGAATTATACTATTTGAGATATCTTTTGAATCTATGATATTTCAGTTAATAATACTCTTACATTATATACTTTTACATATTACCCAATGTAATGAGTTTGTAAGCTAAATCTAGCTTCAAGCTATAAGTTGGATCCTTTATCTTTCTGAGTCTGTCTTATTTCACTTAACATAAATTTTCAAAGTCTTTCAATTTCTTTACAACTAGTACAATACCATTCTTTCTAGTGAATGAGTAAAATTCCATTTTGTATACATGCTACATTTTCTTGATCCATTTGTTCATTGAGGGGCATCTGTGCTGATTCCCATACTTTGGGTATGGTGAATAGTGCTTCAATAAATATGGTTGTGCTGGTGGCTTTACTATATTTTTGTTTGTATGTAATCTTTTGGGTAAATGCCCAGGAGTAGAATTTCTGGATCATAGGGAAGTTCTATGATTAATTATCTGAGGAGTCTCAACACGGCTTCCAGAATGATTGAACAACTTTACATTCCCACCAACAGTGTATTATGGTTCTATTTTGACCATGTCCTTGCCAGCATCTGTTATTGTTTGTTTTCTTGATAATGGCCATTCTAACAATGGTGAGGAGGGATCTCAATGTTGTTTTGATTTGCATTTCCTTTATGGACAGAAGATTTGTATTTAGGGCTATGTTAGAAAGGTTTATTCCTTTGGCTAAATTTAAGAAGGAATACACACACACACACACACACACACACACACACACACACACACACACACACATGTACATATGGTGGACATGAGTTGGTGGATCAGAGGTAAATTTTGCTGGGTTATTTCCTTCTGAAAGTCATATTCACTTGTTAACAGAATATTTATGTTTCTTGGAAATAGGTTCTTTACAGATTCAATTAGCTGAAATGAGGTCGCACTAAATTTGGGTGGCTCTAAACCCAATGACTAGTGGCCTAAAAGATATCACATGAAGATACAAAGATACACATGTGCAAAGGAAAGAAGGCATTTTTAGTTAGGTGGAGGCAGAGGCTGGTATAATGCATCTGCAAGCAAAAGAAGGCCAAGGATTGCTGGCATTCACCAGAGCTGGAAAGGGCAAAGGAAGATTATACCCTAGGGCCTTCAGAGGAAGCATAGATTTTTCTTTTTTAAAAATTTTTGCTCAGTGGTGGGGCTTGAACTCTGGGTGTGGGCGCTGTCCCTGCGCTCTTCAGCTCAAGGTCAGCACTCTACCACTCGAGCCACTGCGCCACTTCCAGTTTTCTAGTGGTTTATTGGAGATCAGAGTCTCACAGACTTTCTTGCCCCAGCTGGCTTTGAACCACGATCCTCAGATCTCAGCCTCCTGAGTAGTTAGGATTACAGGTGTGAGCTACCGGGGCCCTTCCCCTCCCCAAATTAGAAAAATGTATACACAAGATGCGGGGCACCAGAATCAAATAGAGTGAAAACAGAATATACCACGGGGGAAGAACATACAAAAGAAACAAACAAAAATATCACAACAGCAACAAAGATAAACTTTCTTGTGTCCCTATATTGAGGTTCATGTCACTTAGCATCATCTTATATAGTCATATGTGCATAGCTTTTGTCCTTTTCTACTTGTCTGGTAAGATTATCCTAGACATAGTTATTGCAAATAAGGGAACATTAGTTCTGCTTGAATTTCCTTTTTCAGGTTTTAAATTTTTCATCATAAAGGTCCTTCACTTCTTTAGTTAACTCCTGTGCCTTGCTACTTTGCCTGCTCTGGACTGGTCTTTGTCAGTATGAAAGATGGAGTTCTTCTCTGGTGGTGGGGCAGGGGCTACCTTCCCATCGCTGCTCCATGAAAAAGAGTGAGGATAACTTGTGGGGTACTCATGCCTTTCCCTTCGTTTCCGGGCTGTCCATGACCTGCAACTGTCTGTGGTCAGCAAGATGAAGATTTCCACTCATTGTCAGTTCTTGCTGGTGATGAGTAGAATCTGCTTGCACATTGCCTCTGTAACCTTTGTCCTGGGCTCTATCTGTTGATATGGCAGCTGTTGCTGCCACAGACACCAACAACTGCTCGGATCTGTCTCCTTAACCAAGGTTCCTGAATTTTTCCTCTCTGGCCAAACTCTCTGTACTATGATGACATAGTTGGAGTGACTCTCTAGCCTTGGACTTTTCACTGGAACACTAACACTAGTTTCTAAGTGAGTGCTTGTTTAGCCCCCAGCTTCTCCTCTGCCATCTTCTTCCGGACTATTCAATGATGGCTTTTGTTTGTTTGTTTGTAAAATGTGGTTCAAAATAGCAGGGGATAAAGTAGTAACCATAATACTGATGAACTTTATGTAGTGTTAATTGGTATAGGATATGCTCTTCATCACCAAAAAAAAAAAAAAAAAAGAAAGACAAATGACAAGAGACATTGTACTTCAAAGGCCTTTTTATAATTGGAAAAATATGGTAAGTTACCAACATATCTTGGGTATTTGCTTGTGGCTAACACTGGAATCATTCATTTACAATTAGAATTAACACATATAATCATACTAAAAGAATCTCTAGTGACAATTCCCTCCTTCAACAAGATCTCATGTAAATATTTCTCCATATTACCATAGTCATACTGAATATGAGTGAAATTCAGAACCCATAGTTCTAGTTTTCATTCTTAAGCCAATAATTCTTGACTAAATGAATTTTTAAGTCTTTACATATTGAAAAAGGCTTGCTGAAGTTTGAGAAATATTATTTTTCAAAATTCCAGGTTATGCAGATAGTCCAAAATATTTTCTGGAAAAATAAAGCCTGAAAACAGCTTTGGATTGTAGGCAATTACTGTGTTTATATTACATTTGTGACTCTCAAGAATACTGTGGATTCTTAGCATCACTGGGCAGAAATTGTTCCCCAGGGACTCCTTAACACATTTCCTTGCTTTCACACAGGGTGATGGTTCTCCTATTTTCAATATCTTCAGAAGCAAAATCCTCACAGATACCTTTTAATTTTCAAAAGTGTTAATCCTTTCCCTCTCATATTTATATCAAACATTATATCATTTCCTCTGATACTTTTTGATATAGAAATTGAACCTTGAATGTCATAGGTTATCGTCACAATTGCAGAAAAATATATCTTGCTTCTCATCACATCTCATCATGTATCACAGAGAAGAGAAAGGTACATTTTCTCAGGAGAGGAAGCTCCTGCTGGTCTCCTCACCCCTCTCTCTCTCTTTGCTTTTGGATAAACAGCTGTTAGAACTAAGGCCCCTGATAGGCATATGCCATGAGTTGCAGGTGTGGTAAATGTGGCATCTCAGCAATTTTGTTCTGCCATAAAAAGAAATAAGCCACAAATTAAATGACCCTTCAGGATCTTCCAAATTGTATCTTCATACATTGTCTTATTTGTCACTTGATGGGTATGTTATTTTATTTTTTGTTCATTTATTTATCTTTAACTTCATTTTAATGTAAAGATGATGCATAGAGGGGTTACAGTTACATAAGTAAGGTAATGAATACATTTATTGTTGAACAGTGTTAACCCTTTTTTTTCCTTTCACTTTTCCTCCTCCCTCCCAGTTCTACTCCCATCCAAGTTGGATAGGTTACTTTAATTGACGCAGAAGGCGTCAATCTTTTAAGGGAGAAGTAAGGCTTTAAAAAAAACATAAACTGCAGCTAGACACTCGTGGCTCACATCTTTAATCCTAAAGAGATCTGAGGATCATGATTTGAAGCCTCCTGGGCAGGAAAGACCGAGACTTGTCTCTAATACCTGGTTACAATTGAGTACAAGAGAGACTAGGAAATAGTTGTATTGTTATGACTAACAAGAGCACATGTAACTTGACCAAACAGCCAAGTTCCCCACTAAGATATGTCATAATCTTGCCTGTACCTGCCTATACCTCTACCAGGTTTCACTCAAAGTTGATAACTTTGACCAGTAACAGAAAATTTAAAGTACATCTATATAATCATTATGTACTGCCTACAGTCTCAACATTACAATACTTGCATAGTAATTTTCTCCATAACAATAGTGTCATGCAAATGAACTCAGATTCTTACTATTGTTAACTTTCTTATAATTCTTCCTTTGTAAAAAAAATAGGAAAGGGAAATAATTTTCATAGGTATATTTATAAAGAAGTGTAAAAACAAAGTTAGTAAGAGAATGACTTTAGCTTAGGAGCTATTCATTTCATAAGAATTGCATAAAGAAATTTGAACAACACAAGTTAATTTATGCACATGCTAAATCTGAATAATAAGATTCGCATTCAGTGGATGTCAGCTACATTTATCTGTATAGTAATATTCATTTGCATGAACTGAGAATCATTTGCCATTATTGATCAAAGAAAACAGTGAAACAAAAAATGAAGATACAGAGATTAATAAGACTGTCAGTGTAATTGTAATGGGGAAAACATGGATATTCAAGAAAGGCTTGCTAATTCTACTCCACTCTTAATTCAACTGATTATTCTAGGAAAACACCAAATAAATGTTTTCTGACCTTTCTTAATCTTAGATGTTTTTAATATATCTTGCCTAAAATTTAAAAGCACTTTCAAAGACCTGAAATACTTACTTAGACACCTGGAAATATGATGTCTTTATAGCAGTACATAAGACAAATAATAGTGGCTATTGCTCAATAATTTGATCATGACCTGAAAGATTAACAATTAAAATATTTAAGTGCATATGAACTTCTAAACCTACACAGTTACACAGACAATATAGAAAGTTGAAGGGGTTATGGAAGCCTAAGAGTGAACTATGGTATTTTGTCTGATACATCACTCTAGACTTTGGACATGTCCCAGTTAAGAGATTCACTACAGCGGGGCACCTTTGTCTCACACCTAATCCTAACTACCAGCAGGCTGAGATCTGAGGATCATGGTTCAAAGCTAGCCCAGGCAGGAAAAATCTGTGAGACTCTTACCTCCAATAAACCACTCAGAAAACTGGAAGTGGCTATGTGGCTCAAGTGGTAGAGCACTAGCCTTGAGTTGAAGAGCTGAGGAACAGTGCCCAGGCCCAGCATTCAAGCCCCACAATTGACAAAAATAAAAAAAAGAGAGAGAGAGAGATGCATACAATCACAACTGAGTCAATTTGAAACACACTGTTAACAGCAGTCTAAGAGAGGTTAAGAAAGTAGATCATACATTGAAGTCAAGTATGGACAACAGAGACCAGAAACTTAAACAGGTTTGTTTTTAAGCAAGCATGGCATGGAAAATGATTTACACATTCTCTCCTGTTATCACACAATTAACTTTGCTCAAAATGACCTTCTGATTATGTTTATTTTCCACATGACTCTGCCAAAAATGAGGTAATGTGTTCATCAGGCCAACATGAAAAAGTCTATCCATATTTGAAAGCCATATTTATCATTATTGATTCACAATTTGGTATTAGTACTTTATTAAAAAAAACTGGGGCTGGGATGTAGCTCAGTGGCAAAGTGCTTGCCTAGCAAGTGCAACGTCCTGGGTTCGATCCCCAGTACCAAAAAAGAAAAGACAAAAAACCCCCGTTCCTAAAAATTCATTTTGTCTGTGATCAACAAGAAAGTTTCTGGTCCTAAAAATCAAGTAAAAAAATTCCAGGACTGTAATTGTTGCTTTGTATGTCCCTCCCCCATAGTATAACCCCTGCGTTCACTGTATTTGATGTAGGTATAATTTGTGGAGGGGAAGGGGAAAAACAAATAGTTTAAGTAGGGATACAGGTGGACCCATTGCAACAAGAGATGTACAAGTCGTTATGTAGAAAACGAACTTTACAGCTTTGGTAGGGGGAAAGGGGGAGCGGGGAGGATTGGGTGGGGGGACAGGGGGAGGATGGGAAGGGATGGGAAGGGGAAACAAAGGAGGAGGCTACAATGCTTAATAAGAAATGTACTCATTATCTTGCCCATGTAATTGTAACCCCTCTGTACAGTATTTTCACAATAAAAAAAAACAAAAAAAAGTTCCTAAAAATTCATTTTGTCTGTGATCAACAAGAAAGTTTCTGGTCCTAAAAATCAAGTAAAAAATTCCAGGACTGTGATTGATTTAACAGCACAACTTACAGCCACGTGATCTATGTCACTTCTTTCCTAACAGCTTTCTCCGAAAGTTGTGTTTTTATTATCTTGTAATTATAAAAAGGCATTTTTCATTCAACAAATTATTTTATCAGTACAATTCCAATTAGATTTTCCTTCTTTTTCAAATTATTTATTGTGATTAAGTGGTTACATAATTTCCCAAATTTCACAGTATTGTGGGATAGTGATGCTTAGTTAGAGTCACAGACACATTCTAACTTTCATGGGGCAAATTGTCTATCATGGTCTATAACATTTATGAGTTCTATGAGCATTGCAATACAATTTTTTTCTTCCACATTGGGTGATATGTACATTTCTTTTGTTTTGTGTAGCATCAGCTGTTCCCTCTTTCCCACTTGTTCACTCCCTCCCATTGCTGCCATTGAGTTGCTTAGTTCATTTTGGTCAATGTCCAGTGCAGCTGATGGGTCGCGCTGTTGTATGTTTTTCCCTGATTCCCTCTAGTTCTGTGTCATCCTCCTGGTTTCTCTCCAGTGTGCACATATATACCATATATGTGATCAGCAGTGTGGGGTTATTTAGTAGTGATTCGACCAGATGAGTGAAAGTCCTTTGTTTCTTAAGTCTTATTAACTTTGTTGTATCACATTACTTTTTGGATTTAACATCCACTTATCAGGGAGACCATGTGCTGTTTGTCTCTTTGCTCTTGGTTTACCTCACTCAACATAATTTCTTCTAGCTCCATCCATTTCCCTGCAAATATCATTATTTTTTTCCTTTGTAATGGCTGCATAATATTCTATTGTGTATAGATACCACAGTTTTTGGATCCATTAATCTGTGGTGGGACATCTAGGTTGTTTCCATATCTTGGCTATTGTGAACAGTCATGGAAGTGCATGTGTCCTTGTACACTTGTTCCTGTTGTTCAGGATAGATGCCTAGAAGTGGTATGACTGGGTCATAAGGTAGGTCAATATTTAGCTTTCTGAGGCCCCTCCAGACTGCTTTACAAAGTGGTTGTAAAAGTGTAATAGGGTTCCTCTTTCTTTGCATCCCTTCCAGCATTTGTCATTGGCTAACTTTAGGATGTGGGCCATTCTGACTGGGGTAAGGTGGTATCTCAGGGTTGTCTTTATTTGCATTTTCTTCACAACCAGGGATGGTGAACATTTCCTCATGTGTTTCTGTGCCATTTTTAGCTCTTCTTCTGAGAAGTCTCTCTTTAGTTCCCTTGCCTATTTAGTAATTGGTTTGTTAGGTTTGGGAAGGATTAGTTTCTTGAGTTCCCTGTATATACTGGATATTAACCCCTTGTCTGATATAATGCTGGTAAATATTTTTTCCCCAGTTAGTTGGTTGTCTTTCTAGCTTGGTTGATATAGCTTTAGCTGGGCAGAAACTTTTTATTTTAAGGTAGTCCCATTTGTCAAGTCTCTCTCAATTTGTTGTGACCCTGGGACTCTGTTCAGGCAGTTCCTGCCTGTGCATATAAGTTCAAGTGTCTCTCCTACTCAGTCCTGCAGTAGCTTTAGAGAATCAGGTTTGATAGTAAGGTCTTTAATCCATTTTGAGTTGATGTGGTGCATGGTGATAGGCTGGGGTCCACTTTTAGTTTTCTGCACGTGGCCTCCCAGTTTTCCCAGCAACAGTAGTTGAAGAGGCTGTGTTTCTTCCACTGTATGTCTTTGGCTCCTTTTTCAAATAGCTGACTATGGTTTTATTTCTGGATCTTCTATTTTATTCCATTGGTCTTCAGGTCTGTTTTTGTGCCAGTACCATGCTGTCTTTGTTATTATGGCTCTATAGTAGAGTTTGAAGTGCGGCATCGAGATCCCTCCCATTTTTTCTTTTTTGTCTAGAATTGTTTTGGCTATTCTAGGTCTTTTGTTGTTCCATATGAATTTTTGGACTATTTTCTGTATTTCAGAAATGTACGTCATTGGGATTTTAATAGGAATGGCATTGAATTTGTATGCTAATTTTGGCAGTATTGCCATTTTCACTATATTAAGTCTGCCTATCCAAGAGCATGGAAGGTCTTTCCATTTCCTGATGTCTTCTGTAATTTCTTTCTTTAAGCTTTTATAGTTTTCGTTAAATAGTTCTTTTACATCTTTGGTTAGGTTAATTCCTAAATATTTCATTTTTGGGGGGTTATTGTGAATGGGGTTTCTTCCTTTATTTACCTCTCTGTACATAGTCAGTGTACAGGAAAGTTACTGATTTTTGTGGGTTGATTTTGTATCCTGCTACTTTGTCCAAGAGATTTATAATTTCTAAGAGTTTGGGGATGGAATTTTTGGGATCATGAAGATATAGTATCATGTCATCTGAAAAAAGGGATAGGTTAACTTCTTCTTTCCCTATGCAGATCCCTTTAATGTCTTTTTCTTGCCTTATTGCCCTGGCTAAGGGTTCCAGGAATATATTGAAGAGGAGTGGAGACAGTGCGCATCCTTGCCTTGTTCCTGATTTTAGGAGAATTGGTTGTAGCTTTTCCCCATTAAGCATAATATTGGTTATTGGTCTGTCATAAATGGCTTTTATTGTTTTAAGAAATGTTCCTTCTATTCCTATTTTCTCCAGAGCTTTTAGCATGAATGTGAATGTTGAATTTTATCAAAGGCTCTTTCTCTCTTTTTGGTTGGAGAGAGCTGTGGCATTTCCCTACTGTCCTGTCACCTTCTTGGTCCCCCCTCTAGATTTTCCTTCTATTTATAATGTTCTGTATTACTTTCCAGCCAACAAACTGGTACACCCAAATGAGCAGTCTCTCCAAAGACACTCATGTTACAAAAAATGTTTTATCAATTTGCTGAACTATTCCCATAGTTTGACAAGATAATACTCAGTTAAAATAATAATAAAGTTAAATATTTCATATTCTCCTTCCCACTTTTCTTTTACTCTTTACTCTGATTCCATTTACTTTGCCTGGTTAAAGTGAGACCCTGAAATGTGTTCTTCTTTAAATATGTAAATGACTTGGAGAAATTAAAATACAATTGCTCTTTGTTTTTGGAGACAGTAACATTGATTTATCAAGCCATTTCAGCATCAGGTGGGGATATCATTTTCTATGACTTTTCAACTGACTCTAACTGCACTCTTATAAGAAAAGTCCTCAGAAAACTGGTCAAGAATACCACACCAAGTCTGGCTGAGGTAGGAATTGGATACAGAAAATACCATGCCTCTTTTAGCTCTGACCTCTTAATTTTAGAAAGGGAATGTGTGTGA
This sequence comes from Dipodomys ordii, assembly GCF_000151885.1. Classification (NCBI taxonomy): domain Eukaryota; kingdom Metazoa; phylum Chordata; class Mammalia; order Rodentia; family Heteromyidae; genus Dipodomys; species Dipodomys ordii. The sequence goes on along the minus strand of NW_012267244.1, from coordinate 488,459 downwards.
TAGGATAAATGTCAAAACAAACTTTAAGAGTCATTATTACTTTATGGACTAACATTATGTAACACAACTGATTTCAAGATTCATTCTCTTTTCTGGAGTTAAATGTGAATAAGAAAGTATAATGTAGTTAAACTAAATAAGCTAAAGTAGTGGCCTTTAGTCCATCTTAATATGTTCGAGGATCCTATTTGTTTTTTTATAATTTAATTATTTTTTTGTGAACATACTGTAGAGAGGGGTTAAAATTACATGGGCAGGATAATGCATACATTTCTTATCAAGCATTGCAGCCTCCTCCTTTGTTTACCCTTCACATCCCTTCCCTAGCTCCCCCCTACCTCCCCACCACCCAATCCTCCCCCCTCCACCCCCCCTGCACCAACATTGTAAAGCTC